>NC_138369.1:102946724-102984964 GCF_054177405.1 Leptonychotes weddellii | reverse complement strand
CCCCCGCCCCCCCCCCCCCCCCCCGCTTCACCGTCTGGCCAATGCTGGGATCTGGGATCTAGTCGCCCCCTTCCTGCCTCCTTCCCGCCCCTCTCCACCCCCTTCTCTCATCTACACACCACCCACCCCCACTCCTACCTACCTAAAGGGTCAAGAGCAAAGACACCGGGAGAAGATAAGTGCTAGTCCCATCTCCTCAGATCGAAGGAGGCCTTGGGCAGGGATTTGCACTGAGTGACAACCTTTCAGGAAGCAAGGAAGAGAAAGAGAAAGGAAAAAAAAACAAAAAACAAAACCAGAGACCGAGCCAGGACTCTCAGGGACCACGAAGCTCGACAGTTAATCGAGAGCACCGAGATTTTAAGTCAAAGAACCCAGTCCTAGGACACTCGCTCTGCCTGTCTACCATCGAAGGTATATGGAACAGTGGTCCTGAGCTCTCATGTCACTGGCAACGTCAAGCTAGGTGAGAGCCCGGCTCTCCCATTGGTATGCAGCGACCATTTCCCTTCAAGTCTCAAAAGTGGAAACACTTAAAAGGATTACAAGCGTGATTTGGTGGCCTTACTGAAAGTTGGTGGCCTGAGGAAGAAAAACTGCAAGGCTACGGCACGATGGATACAATTCAGCCTCCCAGAGAGTTTGCACCTCCCGCTGGGCAGCCCCTCGGAGCAAATCTCGGAGATCTAGAGCGCTCTGCATGGATAGGTACTCGCCGCCATCCTTTCCCACTTTGCCTAATTGAAACCAGTATTTCTCGCTAGTAGGATGTGCATTGTAGAGCATATAGAGTTTGGCAGCGATGTCTTCTGTAGGCTCACAGGTGCTAGAGGTTTGTTGCATTTTTGAACTGGATCATTTAGTTGTAAGGACAATGGTAGAAGGAATGGTACTGGAGACTAACATACCCTCGGACCCCTTTTCTGGGGGAGGAAATTGTAAGTAACTCCAACAAATAGGCCAAGTGTCAGAGCGAAGGGCCCCTCCCCTAGTGGGTCGCTCGCTCATGTTGTAAAAGAAGGAAAACGGCTTGAGGTTTTAATCATTTTCCATTTCTAAAAATACCCATTGTGCGTTTCGCCTGGAGACAGCAGATTAGAAAAAGATCTGTGGAAGGCTCAGACCTCTTCAGAAAATGAATGATGCAGCATTTTAATTATTTGTTCTAAGGGGTGATTGTTTTGCTTCCATGTTGGAATATTTAATCTTAGATATGGAGAGATTAGTGGGCTCGGAGATCCGGCAAAGGGGAGGGGGAGATAGGAAGGGGGCACTGTGGGGAAAAAGGGTTTCTTGTCCTCCCCGTGGACAAATGATGCCGGGCGCTCCCAGCAGGAAGCCGGCGAAACCGGGGCTTCAGGGCCCTTCATCCCCTAACTTTTGGAGCTCTTCCTATCACTTAGACACATTATACTGAGACAAAGGAAAAGAAAAGGGTGAAATAGCCTTTAGGACATGGACCAAATCAAGAACTTGAGGGGATGTAGTTAAGGGGAGAACAGAGGACGATTACAGTGATGGTCATTTACCGTCACCGGGAAGCTCGGGGAAGCCTCCCGGTTACCCATCGATTCCATCGCATCATGGGTTCTGATATGATCCGTGAAACAGTCACCACCTTTGCACGTTGGGTACCAAAGGTAGTGTGTGTGGTGGGGGAGGGGGTAGGCTGGCAGCTGGTGAAGGAGATGGGATTGCTCTGGTTCTGAGTTCAGGCTGTTGGTGATGGTCGGCTCAGTTGCGACCTGAGAAATAGGGTGGGTCTGGAATATTAAGGGTGTAGAGTGTTAGAGAATCTTGCCTTCCTGCTTACTAAGTCTGTGATCGCTGTTTCCAATCTTAGCTACTCTGGAGCGGTGGACACTTGTGCGGTCATTTTAAATGCAAAATATAATGCAAATCTTATATGACTGACTTTTAAGGAACGTTTATGTTGCATTAAGTGACATATATATTTAGAATGGTAAAGAATTGATGTTTTGTTTTGTTTTTTTCTTTAAAATTTGATTTTGTAAAAAGCGCTTTAAGGGAAAGCCATCTCTACTCGATAACTGAGTCCTTGGGCAGTTGAGGTTCAGTCCAGTTCTTTAGCAACCAGAAAGTCCCTCCCTTCCCCAGGAGTTGGTTACAGGATTGGTGCGGAGGGCCGGCGGGGGCCGGGGGCGGGGGGCGCAGGGCAATCGATGCCGTACAGTTCCCGCTAACTAGACACGTTTGCTGCACACTTGCCTCTCTCCAGTTTCCCTACTAAGCTGTCTTTCGTCCTAATAGGTAAGACTGTAGAACCGTCAGTTCCACAGTCAGAACCTTCTTAGAGGGTTCATGTGAACTGTGATCTGGTGGCCCCTCTTCACTGCAACGTCTTCGCTCAATCACCCCCCACCCCCACTCACGACTCCCTATTTTCCTTTTTCCCCAAATATCACGGAGCAATATTTGGGCCAAAAAAGGGGGGGTGGGGAGGTGGGGAGTGTCGAGGAAAAAAAAATCTAAACCCTGAAATGCTGCCCCCTATCCCCACGAAGTCTTTCCCGGTAGAAGAAAGTGAAACGTGCCATTGTTACCAAGTGGTCTGCGTTGGCCTGTCTCTGTTTTTAAAAAGGTGGAAGCAAACACATGGCTGTTGAATCCAGGGGAAATCGAAGGCTTTGAGCTGCAGCACAACAAAAGGATTCCTGGTGCAAAGAGATCGAAGCAAAATGCAGGAGAAACTCGGTCCAAGTCGCTCAGGCTGCCTGAGCTCTTATTCGGGACACCTAAGCAGAATCAGCTAGATCCAGCTCTTCTTCGGGGACCTGAATTTCCCTTTATCCCCGTCTTTGGAGAGGAGTGTCTGCGCTATGAAAAGGATAATTCCGAAAGATAATCTTACTTTACAACCTGTCTACACTAGGGAGAGGAGCTCTGAAAACCAGAGGAGCAGAACAGCCAGGAGATGATTTCCTTGAGAGTTAAAAAAGTAATAATAATAATAAAAAGAAAAAAATGCCGACACTCCTCCCCCCCTCCACCTTCCCCACCAGAGGAATGCTTCCCTTAGGTTGGCCTCTGCTTTCCTGTTTCTTATTTTGACAATTTGTTATCTGAACCCCTCCACTTCTTTCCTCATCCCTTAAACAGAAACACACACACACACACTCTGTATAGTCAGGGCTTCCTAGTGCTCGCTCCCGACCCCAAGCTAAGCGCGTTCCCTTCTTGGAGCTCATTTTCGTGACGTGGAAAGCAGGATCCAGGGTTACAGCACATATTTAAAAAAAAAAAAGCCAGCACAAGAGAAGTCCGAGATTCTGCACTGGGATTGAGACTGCCTTCCTCCCTGCCTCCCTCCCGCCCTTCCTCCCAGTGCCCAATAATGTGCTGCCGGTACCCAGAGAGAGCAACCACGGCGGCGGCAGCGGCGGCGGCAGCAGCAGCAGCAGCAGCGGCAGCGGAGCTGGAAGCCTGCTGCAGCCCCTTCTCCTCCCTTCTCTATTGAGTGTGCCAAGCGGCAGTTCTGCATCCTAAAGAAGCCCATTGAAAGGCCCATTGCATTCCCAGCACGTCTCAAGCTTGCTGCTTTTATTTTTTCTCTTCGTCTCCCCCACCCACCCCCTCTATCCCCCTTTGCTTCAGCTTCAGCAAAAGGAAGGAGGGAGAGGGAGAGAGAATCCTTAAACTCAAGCTTTTTTTTTTTTTTTTTCCTTCCAATGTTCAATTCTTAAAAAAAAAAATCTCCTGCAAAATAGGTAAGTCAAAGACATCTGGAGCCTTTCATACCTAAATCTCAGGGACCTCAGAAACAAGAAAAACATTTAAAAAATGGTGAAGAAAGAACTTAAGTAGATTTTAATATTTTATAAGGGAGACAGGGAAGACTAACTGATACTGCAATGTAGCTTCATCTGCCTTCTCTCTCTTTTTTCATTTAATTGTTTCTAAAAATTGAGTATTGCATGCCTGAGGCGGATTTCTCTTTGCTTTCTCATGGGTCTTCCTTTCTTTACAGCTGTGTACATTATATGCAAGTTGAATGTGAAGATTTATTCTTTTCATTCTCCCTATAAATTATATCATTGTGTTTTCAGAGGGTTGGCAAAATGTTTCCTTAATGTATGTATCTTATGTGTGGAGAGCAAACATATGCTAAAAATTCTGGTTTATTTTTATTGATTAAAAATAATCATTCAATTTTGATTGATATTTCAGTGACTCAAAGGGCAATCTAATAAAACTGCATTAATATAATTTATTTATGTATGCATTTTCATATACTGATGATATAAAGCAAGGAAAGAGAGCCATAGAGAAAGGCTCTGTATTATTAGAATAGTGCACAGTATTTGTTTCTTCTGATTGGAAAAGAATGATATCTTTCTTTGAAATGTAATTCGTGTGATAGATCATTTATCAGCAGGTAAGAATCAAGGCTTCCACCCTTTTCTTGCCTTTCACTACCCAACTGTCTTCTAACCAGCCACCTGCCATTCCAGCTTTTTACAGGGTTCCTCAGTTGATCTTGAAGGCACAGACACACATTCCAAACTAAGCTCTGCAAGTGTTTTAATACAGACACTCCCAGGCTCAGCATCCTTTAGCTATCATTATCTTTAACTCTGACAACCGCATGGGCTCCTTCTTTAGAAAGGCTAATCACTCCTAAAGGGTTTAAATAGCCAAATGATACACCTATGTAGAAATTATTTAATTGAAGGGGATGTTAAAAATCTGTGCTTGGGAAAAAGAGGGTGGGGGTATACTACGATACTGAGCATACACTATAATTAAGTACATTGTGATCATCTCTTAAGCAAAATCTTAAGTTTTCCTGAGATATCAAGCATCTTGTACATCTCAACCTCTGATATTGAGCAATGGGCTCATACTTTATCACACTCTAATCTATTAACTTTGTGGTATGCTATATCTTTTTATGAGTAGAAACCTATAGTTTAAAGAATCTTTATTTTCTATCAGAATCCCAATCTGATCTGTAATGGGAACTTCTGATATCAATGTGAGTTTTAGTAGGCAAACAGGTGTAATGGCCAAATTACTGCCATTATTACTGAATCTGCCTATATCTAAAAGGCATCACTGTATACCAGTCATTTGATTGCTGTAAGATGCAATGAAGGCTGCTTGTGTTAGTATGATGTGCCCTTTACCAAGTATGGCTTGGTTTAGGAAAATGTCATTGCATGGCACAATATTTCAAAGTCACCCAAGTTTAAATACAAGTCATTTAAGCATGTTGACAGATCATTTTGAGTGTCAGTTCAACAACTGCTAAAGTTTGTATCACTCTTAAAAAGCTCCAAATGTAGGAGTCACTTAGAATAGTGCATATGAGTAAAGGCTAAAAATCTGCATCTTTATTTCTGTTGCAGTTTTGTAATCAACTACGGACGATGAAACCTTCCATAGCTGAGATGCTTCACAGAGGAAGGATGTTGTGGATAATTCTTCTAAGCACAATTGCTCTAGGATGGACTACCCCAATTCCCCTGATAGAGGACTCAGAGGAAATAGATGAGCCCTGTTTTGATCCATGCTACTGTGAAGTTAAAGAAAGCCTCTTTCATATACATTGTGACAGTAAAGGATTTACAAATATTAGTCAGATTACTGAGTTCTGGTCAAGACCTTTTAAACTGTATCTGCAAAGGAATTCAATGAGGAAATTGTACACCAACAGTTTTCTTCATTTGAACAACGCTGTGTCCATTAACCTTGGGAACAATGCATTGCAGGACATTCAATCAGGAGCTTTCAATGGTCTTAAGATTTTAAAGAGGTTATATCTACATGAAAACAAACTAGATATCTTCAGAAATGACACCTTCCTTGGCTTGGAGAGTCTGGAATACCTGCAGGCAGATTACAATGTCATTAAACGTATTGAGAGTGGGACATTTCGGAACCTAAGTAAATTGAGGGTTCTGATTTTAAATGATAATCTCATCCCCATGCTTCCAACCAATTTATTTAAGGCTGTCTCCTTAACCCATCTGGACCTACGTGGAAACAGGTTAAAGGTTCTTTTTTACCGGGGAATGCTAGACCACATTGGCAGAAGCCTGATGGAGCTCCAGCTGGAAGAAAATCCTTGGAACTGTACATGTGAGATAGTGCAACTGAAGAGTTGGCTGGAACGCATTCCTTACACCGCCCTGGTGGGAGACATCACCTGTGAGACCCCTTTCCACTTCCATGGAAAGGACCTGCGAGAAATCAGGAAGACAGAACTCTGTCCCCTGTTGTCTGACTCTGAGGTGGAGGCTAGTTTGGGGATTCCCCACTTGTCATCAAGCAAGGAGAATGCATGGCCAACTAAGCCTTCCTCAATGTTGTCTTCTGTCCATTTTACTGCTTCTTCTGTTGAATATAAGTCCTCAAATAAACAGCCCAAGCCCACCAAACAGCCCCGAACACCAAGGCCACCCTCCACATCCCAAGCTTTATATCCTGGTCCAAACCAACCTCCGATTGCTCCCTACCAGACCAGACCACCCATTCCCATTATATGTCCCACTGGGTGTACCTGTAATTTGCACATCAACGACCTTGGTTTGACTGTCAACTGCAAAGAGCGAGGATTTAATAACATTTCTGAACTTCTTCCAAGGCCACTGAATGCCAAGAAACTTTACCTGAGTAGCAATCTGATTCAGAAAATATACCGTTCTGATTTTTGGAATTTCTCCTCCCTGGATCTCTTGCATCTGGGAAACAATCGTATTTCTTATGTCCAGGATGGAGCTTTCATCAACCTGCCCAACCTAAAGAGCCTCTTTCTCAATGGCAACGATATCGAGAAGCTGACACCAGGCATGTTCCGAGGCCTACAGAGTTTGCACTACTTGTACTTTGAGTTCAATGTCATCCGAGAAATCCAGCCTGCAGCCTTCAGCCTCATGCCCAACTTGAAGCTGCTATTCCTCAACAATAATTTGCTGAGGACCCTACCAACAGACGCCTTTGCAGGCACATCCCTGGCCCGGCTCAACCTGAGAAAGAACTACTTCCTCTACCTTCCTGTGGCTGGTGTCCTAGAACACTTAAATGCCATTGTCCAGATAGACCTCAATGAGAATCCTTGGGACTGTACCTGTGACCTGGTCCCCTTCAAACAGTGGATTGAAACCATCAGCTCAGTCAGTGTGGTGGGTGATGTGCTTTGCAGGAGCCCTGAGAACCTCACCCACCGTGATGTGCGCACGATTGAGCTGGAAGTTCTCTGCCCAGAGATGCTGCACATCCCACCAGCTGGAGCATCCCCAGCCCAGCCTGGAGATTCTCACCTTGCTGGGGGGCCAACAAGTGCATCACCTTATGAGTTCTCGCCCCCTGGAGGCCCCGTGCCACTTTCTGTGTTGATTCTCAGCCTGCTGGTTCTTTTTTTTTCTGCAGTCTTTGTTTCTGCAGGCCTCTTTGCCTATGTGCTCCGACGGCGCCGGAAGAAGCTGCCCTTTAGAAGCAAGAGGCAAGAAGGTGTGGACCTTACTGGCATCCAGATGCAGTGCCACCGGCTTTTTGAGGATGGTGGCGGTGGTGGAGGTGGAAGTGGAGGTGGGGGCAGACCAACTCTTTCCTCCCCAGAGAAGGCTCCTCCTGTGGGCCACGTGTATGAGTACATCCCCCACCCAGTTACCCAGATGTGCAACAACCCCATCTATAAGCCTCGTGAGGAGGAGGAGGTGGCTGTTTCATCGGTCCAGGAGGCAGGGAGCACAGAACGAGGGGGTCCTGGGACACAACAACCAGGAATAGGTGAGGTTCTCCTAGGAAGTGAGCAGTTTGCTGAGACACCCAAGGAGAACCACAGCAACTACCGGACCTTGCTGGAAAAAGAAAAAGAGTGGGCCCTGGCAGTGTCCAGCTCCCAGCTCAACACCATAGTGACGGTGAATCACCATCACCCTCACCCTCACCACCCAGCAGTTGGTGGGGTTTCAGGGGTAGTTGCGGGAACTGGGGGAGACCTGGCTGGGTTCCGCCACCATGAGAAGAACGGTGGGGTGGTGCTGTTTCCTCCTGGGGGAGACTGTGGTGGTGGCAATATGCTACTAGACCGAGAGAGGCCACAGCCAGCTCCCTGCACAGTGGGATTCGTGGATTGTCTCTATGGCACTGTGCCCAAATTAAAGGAACTGCACGTCCACCCTCCTGGCATGCAATACCCAGACTTACAGCAGGAGGCCAGGCTCAAAGAAACCCTTCTCTTCTCGGCTGGACAGGGCTTCACAGACCACCAAACCCAAAAACGTGATTACCTCGAGTTAAGGGCCAAACTTCAAACCAAGCCGGATTACCTCGAAGTCCTGGAGAAGACAACATATAGGTTCTAACCGTAAAAGAAAAATAAATTAGTGCTTTTTTTTTTTTTCCCAAAAGAAAAGGAAAATAAAAGAAATATATCCCTTGCTCCCTTTACACTTGTCCCAATAACTCCATTCTCACAAACTTCCCTGCCCTGAACAGAACTGAAATCGCATGATAACTAGAAAATACAGATGTATGCTCTCCCCTCTCAGATGTGATTTGGAGGAAGGGCCATACTCAGATCATTAATCAATGAAGTGCCTTCGCAGACTTCTGCCAGCAAATGTTATCATTATTTTTTATACTGAAACTTGAGACTTTGACTGTGCCATGTATAAGGTATATTGGGGATCGTTGTATTGATCCTAATTAAGTAAAATTCGATGTGTCTTTTTATTTTCAGTATTTTTTTTTTTTTAGTTGTAGTTTTGTTTGATGGGGTGGGGGGGAACAAATTGACATTTGTGACTTTCTTTCCTCCTCCCATCATGGCACAGATTCTGTACATGTATTAACAATGCAGTTTGCTGCATGCCTGGAAACTGCAAGACGGGGAGGGAGGGGGCGGGTCTTGCTCGAATGTTCTCACCCACTCTTTTTTCTGTCACACACATACCCCCATGCAAATCACAAATCCCTGCACACAGTTAGGTCCCTAAACCTGCAGCCTCTTCCTTCTGGTGCAGGCGCGCACACACACACACACACACAAATGTACACATGTGTGCGTGCATGCGCACACAAACACACGCGCCCCATTCCTTTGCAACCCAATCTAATTATTTTGGGTTTGATCTATTCCTCTACTCTTCATAGCTTCATCTTCCCTTCACCCCTAGTGTACAGCTCTCTCCTACCACCCTGGGAAAAGTCATATTCTAGGTTGGATCCTACTGAAGTGGAAGCCTGGTGGTTTAACAGCTGGAAGCATACCTAGGGATGAGCACCCTCTTTGTGACACTTCATCCTGATGCCAAGATTTTTTGGAGAACATCTGCACTTTCTTATACATATATATATATATATAATATTAAAAAATAAAAAAGCAACTGGGTATATATCACTAACAGCTTTGTAGGAAGCACTTTTAATGTTTTCTCTCTCACACACAAAGATTCAAAAGAAATGTGCATATATTTATTCTGTAATTTCAGTGATTATAAATTGTAAAGGTAATGTTTAATCATTGTATAGTGATTATGCGTCTGGTATAGCTTTCCTAATAAAAAGTTTTTGAAAAACATAATACATTATATATAGAGGATACCAAGCTTGAACCTTAAACTCCAGCTATGCCATGCCTTTCATGCTCCCATTTTTTTTTTTAAATCTTTTACTTGTTATACAGAAAGCTAGTTTATTAACAAGTTTGATGCACTGTGATATTGATAAATCTTATTACCTACCACCCCATCACATACCAGGATACAATTGGGACTTAAAAAATCTGATTTATATAGTTCACTTTTACTCTTGGATTATGAATTTCAAATTCAGAAACCCAATGATGCACCATTTTTCCTAGGCAGGTTGTGATTGGGAGAAAATAAAGTAAGGAGATTGCTAAGAAGTACAGGATTGTATAGACGAGGTAATCAAGGAATCAAGGATCCATGCACCTTAAGATAGTAAATGACATAAAGAAAAAGGAAAGTGAAATTGCTCTTCTTTTTTTTAAAACATGCAGTAAAATCACACACACACACACACACACACACACCGAACTCTAAGGCCCTGGAGCCAATTTGACTGTCAGAATCCTGTTAATCTGTACAAGTTGTCATTGTTATATTTAGCTACTAGCTTTTTTTCTAGCCATCTAACTGCAACTGGCCCCAGTCAGGCTTGAACTAAGACAGAAGACGCTGAATGAGTTTTTCTTTCTGTATGATATTAAAATAATGTTTAAAATTAATCTGACAATAATCCAAGTTATGATCCATTTACATGTGAGCGAAACCAAAGAAAATTGGATTTTTAAGGTGCCAGGATCTTGTTTGTGGAAGAAACTAAACTGATAGAAAGAAACCGGAGCTTTGAGGCAGGCACTTATCTCATTATGCCAGTAGAGGGCAGCAGAGCTCCAGAGATTCACAGACCCTGTAGCTGAACTGCGCAGTGAGGCCAGTGTTCTCAGGTTTCTTAAGCTGCCCTTAGTAGAAATTATCGTTATGTGTTGAATGTAATTCACCACAAGTCACCAATGCCTTACATTACTTTTTTTTCATAAAAAAAAGACGTGCAGCTTCTAAAGCTGTGTTACTGATATAAAAATTAAGGCATTGCATTTAAAAAAGCCCCATGAATGTCTAGAAGAACATATTTAGATATCTCTTGATTAATTATAAATGGGTATCAACATAAGTATGCATAAAATAAAAACACACATATATCAATACAAAAATGCAACTTTTCAGGGCCGCCTTGCATTTGGCACATTGTACCTAAATTTTCTGTCTTCCATTATTTGAGGTACATTGGAATTATTGCAGAAAAAGAAAAACATAATTCACTATTTCTCTACATACAATATTGAAATGTACTTTTCTTGTGCAAGAGGATCAGATCCACAATTAAATAGGTGTCATTCTTTTTTTTGTTTATTCTCTTCTTTTTACTTTCCCATAAGTTAGCTTTTTCATAGTTCTCTCACTTTCCTTATTCTTTATAATCATCCTTCCCTCCTTCACTTGAGGACTTTCTTCTTTTTTTTTTAAAGCACAGAAAGTCAGTGTTTTAAATACCTGTAAGTGTTTTAAAACCTGATCTATGGAGTCCCTCTAAACTAGTGATTTATCATGTCCCCATTCCTCCTTAATAAAATACTCTGGTGAATGGTAGAAAGCATGTGCATAATAGAAATTCAAAATGAAAAGCTAGATACTTTTGACAGTAATCATTTCCTTAATAACCATGAACACATTCATAACATGGCATATTATACAAATCAGGTTAAAGTACAATCCCTAATGATCCTGGTGCTTTTGACATTTGAAAAATGTGTGTCCATAAACCATATCAAATTACAATATAACTTGATAATTATGTTTATATTTATTAAATACAGAAAGACTGTCTTGTCTTAAATATAGGTAGTAATTTTACTCTTGAATGAGGAATAAATTTTATTTAGTGAAAATAAATTTATATGAGAATGGAATTTTGTATTCAAGGAGATAAATTTTTGCTTCCATGGAGTTTTCTACCCCTTTGGCTAGGCTACTTATTTTAGCTGTGCCTTAGAATTACTTAAGTTAGCTTTAATTTATAATACCAGATATGTTTTCAGAAAGTACCATGGATACTAATATAGGTTCTCTGATTAGGATTTGTTCCAGGTTTTTGTTGCAGTAAAAAATTATTTTTGAGAAAAATATTGCTAATTCACCTCACAGTTATGGTCAATTTGACTGAAGCAGACCCAGATCTGGCAGATATTTGCTATTATTCATTGCTACTTTACTATAAATTATAGTAATAGTATTTGAAAATAATAAAATGTATTGTAATGTCCCTTTAATTATAAGATGGTGAGTGGAAAATAGTTGAAAGTGAAATATTAGTTTGACACAGTAACAGTTTTAACATATTATTCATCATATACAGTATTATTTATGTGGATGCTTTTATGTTTTTATTTAAAAAGCTACATTACTTCCTCCAATTGCAAAATACTAAAAACAATATATATATGTAAGTATGAAAAAGTTCAGAGATCACAAGGAAAGTTTAATGACTGAGCTTAGAATTTTGTATTTTTTCCCCTCAACTAAGAATGTTAGTTTTAAACCCTTGATATCTGAGAAGAATATTTGTTTCTAGCACTATAAAAGTTGATAATGCAATTGCAGAACAATTTTCTTTAACTATTGCAACGTATTATTTTGATTCATTTAGTGTAAATCCATTGTTCACACAGTCCTATCCTTTTGCAGTTATGTTGTCTGAGCCAATTAATGTTGTAAAATGGCTATGACAAAGGCGACATTAATGAAATTCTTTACAAAATGTGAGACAGGACAATAACAAGTCAAGATAGAATGAAAGGAAATGACAATAAAAGAACACTCCATCTTAAATTAAGTGAGTTGAGCTAGTTTAATTTGAACTTAGACATTTATAACTTAGCTCAAAATCCTCAGCTAAAAATTCAGGGGAATAGATTATAAATAGCTATCACTAATTTCACCATATACGTGTCCGGTTTAGTATCTATAGGCCTTTTAAAAGTAATAGGAGCAATAACACATGTGTAATTGGGCAATCGTGTGTATATGTGTGTGTATAACTATTATATATGTATATACACTGTATATACATGTATATAGTTTATATATGCTGAATTATATTTACATGTAATTTATGCACTTTTTCTCACATGTATAACAATTTCAGTTTTATGCATTTATTTTCCTTGCTTCTGTCTAGCTAATGTCCAAGTGAAGATGGATGAAATTCTGAGTCTTCACTTTGGAAATATTCACATGTAAAAAGTAACACTGTAATTAATATTTCTGAATTTAAAAGTTCTTATATCTTTCAATTTGTTTCCTTTTATTATTTAAGTCATAGGGGATAAATCTCAAATTGTGATTTAAGTCCTCAACCGTAAAAAAACTGATCTCTTATAAATATGCAACAAAAGTCACATGAAAAACAAGTGCTCCTTTTTCATTTTTCTATTTCTAGAATAAATTTTGTAGGTGAAAGTAATTTCAGTAGCTTTATTAATTTGACAAGACCTTTGTAATTTATCTAGGTATATAGAAAAAGTGAAATCTTAAAAGTAAATGTAAGAGAAGTAAAGGTCCTGTTTAAGACATTCATCATCTTATTTATTTCTTTTAAATATCATCCTTTATTTAAAGTGTATAAAAGTAGTAATAATAAAAATAGATAACCATTTCTAGTATACTTTTATGAAATCTAAATTAAAGGAGATGATTTCTCATGTCAGGAAAGCAGGTGTACACCAGGAGTTATCTGTTGTGAAGAGGGAATAGCTTGGGTAGAATCTTCAATTCTGATAATATTTGCTCCTGAATATAAATAATTTTTGAAAATATGGATCATTTCTTCTCTACTGCACCAATACAGATGATTTTTCATATAATTTTAAAATTCTAATAGAAAATAATACTTGTGGTGAACGTTAAAGATATATAACCAAGGAGGCATTATAATAAATTTATGGTTGACCCAACCTCTACAATATCTTTAAACATTAAAACACAGATGAACATTAGTAAAAAGGAGGCTTTCCTCATTACCACCCAGTGACAAAAAGGCCCAGTATACCTAATTAACTCTTTCTTTAGTATATTCAGTCCATCTACTTGTTTATTAGTACAGTGAATTGATAGTTCGTACTGTATTAAATTGTATCAAAATCAAATAATTTTCATGAAAAAATATGATCACCAGTAAAAACAAACCTGAATAGTTCATTTTAATTCAACTGCAACAATTAGCAGGTTGTTCTCTTGATGACAGGTATCACATTACCAATATTGTATTACATGTGAATATAGGGCTTTTGTGCTATTGACACATTTCACTACTTCTAGGCTTACACGATGATGGAAGACCATATAATGACTCTTGGTAGCATTTAAAACAAGAGCATAACTTTCCTAACTTGGGGAAGGAAAAGTTAGCCCTGAAAGAAGATGCTGAAACAAAGATGTCATCTGATCGTGTGGAGGGACAGAAAGAAGTTCTCTTCTTCCTGGCCCTATTCCTTTCACTAATCCTGACAGCTCTGCTTCTACTTCTGTTTCTGACTCAGTACCAAGATATTCACGTGACTAAGGGCACATTTATTGAGCTCAAATTAGCTGCCAAGGCAAGATCAGGGATGGATGAGAGTCCTTGCACCCAATGACAAAATGTCCAATTCACTTATCTTTGTACCTAGGCTGAGAAAATAATTCAACATATATCTCTTCATTGTGAAATCATTTATAAGTCTGGTGAAAAAGTCAGAACCTATAACAGTAAAACTAGAACCACTTCTAGAAATCAAGAGAGAATCAGCAAAAACTTTAAAAATATGGAACCTATCTTTAAAATCGTAAAACCTTGACTTTCCTCCTTTTAAATGTATTCTGTCTTTGCCATGGCTTCCAAAATACCAGTTTAACTGAAATAAAGATACAAATGTATAATATTTATATTAAGACCACCTGCTGTTACTGGAACCCACACATTTTCAGTGGTTTTTCCTTATTTACAGTATAAACTTTCTGACTAATCAGAAATTCTAAGGCTTTTTCTCCCCCAACAGAATTCTGGTAAAATGAGTTATCTTAAAATGTCTTTTTTTGTTGTTGTTCTATGGTAACTAATTTTATAACAAAAACAATTATGTCAATATGTAAACTATTAACCATATACTGTAATTGGAAAAAAAACCCCTTAAATTCTATCTAAATTGGGCATTTTATATGTATTAAATTGAATTGGGATTTTTTTCCCCCTACTTGTGCTCTTCTTCACCTGATTTGGATTAAAAAGTGAAATCTATTCCTCTGTTTTTAATGAACAGTTCATCAGATGCTTTACTTTTCTAGCTGGCAATAGAAGGGAGGTGGGTACAGAAAATGTTAACAGGTGTAAGTAATCTGTGGAATAATTAGACCCATGAGCCACTCACATTGCCTTCAGAAAACCTTCCTCAACAAGAAGGACAATGAAAGAGAGAGGGAAAGAATGAAAATGTTCTCCCTTTCTGAAGACCATCTGATAAAGTCTTGATGGAGGAAATTTAAACAAGACTTTCACATTAACTTTTGGTGTTCTATCTTTGGAAGTGTTTATATTCCATAGTAGGTTCACTGTATCTTTCAGCATGATTCTAAGCCACTTCAATTGTCATCTGTTAACATAACCATTCAACATGGAATCAAACCTTAATGTTAAAGTAACTAAACCAGCTATAATTAAAAGTAATTCGAACGTAAAAGAAATCACAAGGATAAACTGAGGTGACAATGCATAGTAAAACATGTCGCTTAATTCATAGTATAGCTGTGTAAAGAGAATTACGAAGTCTTTTTTTTAATTAGTAGTTTCTCCTATATAAATAAGTCTCTGCTATCCCCTAGTTATTTTTTTGGCCACATTAACATAACTTTCTTCTGATCCCCATCCCAGAATTCATTTAAGGAATACAATCCAATTATTAATATTTAAGAAACCTTAATTATTTCTTAAAAATTGACTGTTATTTATCATGTAATATATCCCAGAACCATGACTATTCCAGAGCCAAACATATATAGTTTAAAACATTTTTTTATTAGGTATAACATTTTTCTCCTCTATTTGTGTTTAGGTTTGAAGTTTAGTAGTATAAATGATACTGAAATTGCTCTTTAATTTGGATCATATACCCTTCTCTCTTTATAAATGTGAATAACTGATTGCTGAACATTGCTTAAGTTATTCTGGAGATATATAGGGTATAGATAGGATATACACACACACACACATATATATAGGGACTTATTTACTAATACCTTTATCAAATAAGTGACAGTTTGCATAATATGTTACTGCACAGATTAAATTTTAAAGATAACATGTGTGTGTGAGATGGTGGGGGTAGCAGAGGGGGAGGGAGAGAGAATCTCCAGCAGATTCCCCGCTCAGCGAGAGCCCAAGGTGGGACTGGATTCTGCAATCCTGAGATCACGACATGAGGAGAAATCAAGAGTTGGACACGCAACTGACTGAGCTACCCAGGTTCCCCTCACAGATTAAATTTTAAAAATATTTAAATTTAAGGTTCAAAATAGGGTAAGAGATAGTGTGGAATGCTGAACAATATATAAAATCTAGCTGCTAATGTTTTATTTGTTAAATGAACCAGGCTTGAATTTGACAATAGATCACTTCTCATCTCATGTTAATGGCTATCCAGTTCTAAGATACCATATTCATTACTCCCAACCCATTTCAAAAAAAAATAAAATAAAATAAGTTAGCATTTCCATAAATCATTGTGTCTTAAGGGGAGGGTAGAGATACTGATTCTGGGGGACTTTTCTGAAAAACTCTTCTCTGCCTATCCTAACTGCAACAAGCACAGCTTGGCTCTTACTTCCACTGCAATGGGCATCACAGAATAATGGAAAGAGATGTTGCAAACAGAAAATGAAGAGAGAAGGAAGACAATGTGTAGTCAGTTAGAAAAAGCTCCTGGGGGCGCCTGGGTGGCTCAGTCGTTAAGCGTCTGCCTTCGGTCATGATCCCAAGGTCCTGGGATCGAGTTCCGCATTGGGCTCCCTGCTCTGCGGGAAGCCTGCTTCTCCCTCTCCCACTCCCCCTGCTTGTGTTCCTCTCTGTCAAATAAATAAAATCTTTAAAAAAAAAAAAAAAAGAAAAAGCTCCTGATGTAATTCGGACATGCCCATTCAACAACCATCACTTTGAGAACTACCATTCTCAGCAAGTGTCTTTAGTTAAAATCAAGTAAATACTTTATCTTGTAGTATATGCAGTTTCTAATTCCCATGTTTGTACAAACTACTGTGGTTATTCTTTTATTCAAATACACACCTCTCATAGCATCAAAATTAAGTTTCAAATTTCCTTCATCCAGTAGGTCTTTAGTTGATATAGTAACTAAATTTTGAATATTCTCTCAAATACTTATGCACACTGTTTACTCTATACTGATTTGGGTATGTTGGAATATTTTACCCTAAGTGTCCTTCAGTTACTTTGCCTGTCTATGCCAAGACCCTGGCTTTTCAATTATATTGTAAGCACTTGAGAACACAGACTGTCTTCAAGGTCTTTTGTAGTCCAGTGTCTAGGACCATATATGTGCACAGCTATGGAAAATATATTTTGATCCAACTTCTGAGTTTCATGGATCCTGTCTTGTTTCTAAAATAGCCACATTACTACTACCTTTCTTCCTACTATTTCTTTTTTTTTTCTTTTTTTATTATTATGTTGTTAATCACCATACATTACATCATTACTATTTTTAACACACAGCCTTAGTAATACTAGATCGCAGGTAAATATTTGTTGACTGAACGGAGTTTTAAAAATATGTATAGCCTATGAGTTCTTGCAAAAGTTGAGAGAAATGATGAAAAGAGAGGAGTTTGGAGTGCAAGAGGTGGCAAGAAATGTGACAGTATGAAAAAGGTAGTAAGTTCTTTTACTTTCTTTGGATTTCTTTATTGAAAATATACATATTGACCCTAAGGAAAAAAGATTGAGGAAAATGTGTAGTATGAGTACATCTCTGAAGAAAAAATAGTAAGAAAGAAAGAGAAGGAAGGAAGGAAGGGAGGAAGGAAGGAGGGCAGGAAGGAAACAGAAAAGGAGGGATATAAAACTTTGTTTTATCTCTCTCATTAGCGGCCAAAGCAGAAAAAGGAGCATGCCCAGTAGTATATGCAGATGCAGTATTAATGAACCTTACGCTCAGCTGCTTAAATGTTTACAAATAAGAGCAATAATTCGTAGGCTTGGTTGATTTTCTGTATGTTATAATTGCTTAACTGAGTGAGGATTCTACCACTTTAATGAAAATTCTGCTTGAATGTTAATCCAGCCAAGAGTATTAAATAAAACAGGGCATACATACAAGTATTACATGTACCACCTTCCCTTAGACAGAAAAGCAATTTAAAATATTTTTATCTCTTCTATGCCAGCCAAATATACAAGATTTCACACTTCAAGTGACAGGACATGACTAACTCTAATCCTGTATTTTAGACTCTGATCTTGTGGACAAACGTGAGGTAAAATTAGATGATGAATAAAGAGTTGCATGGATGATCATATGAATGAATATACAAAATATACTTCTATCTTGAAAGATCAAAATTTTAATGCATAGCTAACCACATTTTCACTTAGGTGATGTGAGACTTTAACAAGAGAAGAAAAATCATCCGTGTTCTTACTAAAGTTTGAATTTTGAAATGCTACTATAATCATATTCTTCTCTATCTTACTGAAGGATACAATAAAGTTACCAATGAGAGTTTAATTGGTGGTAAATTTAACCCAATAAGAAAGACTTAGGGCAAATACAGACATACATTTTTTATAAACTGTAAGTAGCTACTTAATTTATTTTCATTAAAGCTATGGATACTGATACGAAATCCCGGTCCTTTTTAGGTATCTGGAACCTTGCCGCTACATCTTAGCTCTCTTGGATGTTTAACTTTCTGTTAAAATTGTATATTGTTGTTGACATTTTATGTTGTCCTTGAAACATACTTGTGTTTGAATTCTAATCCCATTAGAGAAAAAATGATCCTAAACTGTACATTTACATCTTTTAATGCATTTAAACTACAATTCAAGTATTTTAGAAGTTGTTGTACAAAAGGACTGCAGAATTTTAAACTGCTGTCAAGGCAAATAAATGGCATGGAGTCCAGTATGTCTTAGAAGATGTAACATAAGAATTTCTTGCTAGTCAACTGAGTCAGGGATGTAGAGATAATGAATTCTTCAAACACAAAGTAGACTTAAATAACATTAAGATACAAAAATACTAATTTTAGGACTATTTAATATATTGGGATTGTAAAGTAAAATATTCATATATATAGAAATGTGTACCAATATCCCATTTATATTTCCATTTGTAAAAATGCTACAACAATATTTAAAAAGTTAATATACAACTTACAAAAGCTAGTATCATGAGACATGAGTTGAGTTTCGTGTCTTGACCCACTGTAAGTTAGTAAACATTTCAATTTGAATTTTTCTGAATAGCCAGCTATGTAGAAACATGATGTTGAACTGAGAGCAGATATCATAATGATTAATAGTCCCCAGGAAAAGCTTTCCCATGCCTTAAAATGCTCACAAACTGTAAGTTTTTACTGAAACTTTATAAAGTGCTAATATCTAAGAAACGTAAAAAAACATTTGGCACTGCTATTAAAATGTTAAAATGTTAAATTATGGATTATGTTCTCATCTTAAAAGACTTAAGTATCAAAAACAAATGAAAAATATAAAAATATAAACCCAACAACTACAAATCTTTGTTAAATGAGTACTATAGGGATTTAAATTTCCTGCCGTTACCAGGTGAAGTAATGGCTGGGTAAGAAAAGACTACTGTAGCTTGTAATCTCACCCTTTGTCCAAGTTTGTCCACTAAAGCTACTGTGGTTTAATAGAAAGCTAAGTCAAAAGAGATAGATAACCAGAGATAATAGGTCTCACTGGTGAATGTCTTTCCCCCTGTGGAAACAAGACTGGAGATATTGGAGCTTCTTTTGGGTACTAATACTAAGATGAGTAGGCTATGTAATATAGCTTAAAAATCATTGAACGTTTTAAATAGTTTCAGTTCTCTACTACACTCTAGAATATGGGATGAAGCTAACTTTTAGAAGGATGTCTTCATGATTTACCTCTTGCATTATAAGAAAGGGAAGAATGAAACTCCATATTCAGAATCTGGAACCTCTGTTAATGACCGTTCTGCTGGTGTATCCTTTTGAATGTCCATCCCTGTAAGCCATTACAGGGAAGGCAATTGTGACAACTGCAAAAACCTCAAAGGAAGATCTTTTCTCATACCTTAAGAAAATCTTAGACCCTGAATTATCTCAAATCGTTTAAAATGGACTGAAGCTGAAGAGCATAAAAGACTTTCTCATTCTCCTGGCCTATCAGTTTAGCTGGTATTGACAGGGATTTCTTAGGATTTTGAATCAGACCAAACTTAAACCATGAATGGGATATGTGCAAAGCTAGAAGACACTGACTTCTACTTGTTAAGTGCTGAATTCATCACATAGAAAACTCAGTAACATAATGCTTAAGAGACACTGAATCCCATCAGATCTGGGTGAGAATCTCTGTTCAGCCATTAATACCTACATAATCTTGGACAGGTTGTTTCAATCTTTCTGAGATGCTTAAACTCTTTTAGTGGTCACATTTATATTAAAAGATCACTCCAGCAGCTCAGAAGAATGGACTGAAGGGGACTAGGATGGCAGCTAAGAAAACATTGTTTTTTAAAAAAATTTGTTTTTTAAACATTTTAGATGTACAGAAGAGTTGCATAGATAAATAGTAAAGGGAGTTCCTGTACGTCCTTCAATCAGGCTCCCTTAATGTTATCATTTCACATAGTGATGGCGTATGTCAAAACTAAGAAACTGACATTGGTACAATATTATTAGCTAAACCATAGACTTATTTAGATTTCAGCAGTTGTTTTTTTTTTTTTTTCACTGATGTTCCTTTTCTGTTCCAGGATCTAACCCCAGGATATCACATTGCATTTAATAGTGCCACTTTTATTATTTTATTTTTATTCTTTTTCCAAATTCCAACCTAAAGATACTGGTGACCTAGACTAGCTAGTAGCAGTGAAGACTGAGGGGAGTAGATGTGAAACATATGCTGAAGGTAGGAACAATGGGTTAGGAATTACAGAATGGGTGTGAGTCACAAAGAAAAGGAAAGAATCAAGAATGATTTGTGGTTTCTGGCTTGAAGAACTGAGTGGAGGGTGGTGACTTTTATTGAGACAGGATGACTAGAAGGTAGGATGGGAACACATTTAGAAGGAAAGTCATGAGTTTCATCTTAGACCTTTCAAGATGCAAGTATTAGCAATATGTATGTAAAACATTTAGATCAACGTCTGCTACATAGTAAGTATTCAATAGATTATGGCCACTACATGATGTTCATTATCATCACCATCATCATCATCATTATTATCATCACTGCAATAATTATCATCAGGAAGGAATTCCAATATTGTTTCAGGTTGCAAAGAAACTTTTATGAAGATGTCAGTGAGAGAAGCATTCCTGTTTGGATCCACACTTTCGCTGTGGAGTTTTTTCAGAGACCTATCAAACCGGAGTGTAAGTTGGAAATGCCAGACCTTGTTTGGGGCAGCAGAAGGATGTATGGATAACATTCCCATTCTTCTGTATCCTGATTTGGGTACTAAATAGGGACTCTATAGTGCAAAGCTCTCCACTGTAAGATGCCAAGTTGATGGGGTACTACACAACTTGGGCAAAGGCACACAGGTATAAGAGTATGGAATATTAAAATGTAAGAGGTTTGGTGAGTTGGTGGGAATGGTTAAAGATACTAATAAGGCAAATTGGGGCCATAGTGAGAAGGGCTTAAATGTATACTAAGGAGTTTGAAATGTATCCCAGTATAGGGGAGATCATATAATTTTGAATATCAAGATACTCATCAGTGGGAAAACTACATCAGTATAATAATGAATTCTAATGTCAAAAATCCTATAAGCAATATGATTTTCTATGTTCAGTCCATTCCTAACTGTAGTTCTCTTCAGAGTAGTAAGAATGGATAACTTGAGGGAGAGACTGGCAAATTTAGCAAAAGGAGTCACTTTTGTTTGATAGAAGTATTTAGTAGATTCCTATGCTGGAAAATGTCCAAGCATGTTGTAAAAGTTCAATTACGATGTGCCTTACCTCTATCCATCTTAACCATTCCTTTCAAGTTAGAGAGAGGGAGACTAACATGCTAAAAATGAGAGATTGCCTTAACTTCCTATGGTAAAATATTTTAGATTCTAAGTTTTATGTAGAGCAAAATAACAGAAGTTAATTCTGGTTGAGCCAAAAAAGTGAGGCATTTGTAGGGTGAGAAAGGGCAGTATCTACTCATGGTGCTATGCAATACTTTGTGCTGTGCAGAGCCAGATGACCCAGACTTTGCCAATTACCTGATTTTATAAGAGTCAACATGTGTCTAGCCTAGTGGTCAATGATACGCCCCTCTGATTTTTAAGCCACTCTGATGAAGTCTATACTTTATATTTAATCTTGTGGTGGGCTCCTTCTACATGTGCCTTGAACATCAGTGAGGGACAAAAGGGCAGACTGAATGTGCTGATTGATGTAAAACAGGAAATGAGCTGTATATACAATAAAATATTAAAAATTTAGAGCTATTCTACCATTCATTAGATGGGAAGTGGGTGTATGTAAATTAGTAGAAGGAAATCAAATAAATGAGCAGATTTCTTCATATCTATGAGCAATCTTTTATATCTCTGTTTATATTTTTCCAGTGCTTGCATCATTGGGCATTATACACATTACTTGGAATTATTTTTATTGTGTTGACATAGGTCCTGAGACTCAGATTCTTCAGTGTGAATGGTACAGAAAATACTGCAGCTGACTTCACTTACTTGTTTGTGATCTTATATTTACTCTCTTCTATGGGGCCTCATGTATATGTTTTGTTTATTATATATGCTTATATTTTATTCTCTGGATGCATGCGCATTCTAAGCAGTAGAAAATAATAAATAAGTTTTAAAGCATTCACAAACAAGGGAATGTTATTAAGAAAATTATAATGTTTTTGCTCAGAACTAGCATGGAAGAATCCAGGCCATGGTTCCCATTAGTAGATTTTGTCCTTTAACTACAGCCCTTGGGGATAGATGAAACGCCAATAGAGATTGATCTCACATAGGTATGTGAAGGATGAGAAAGTGGATGTTTAAAAACGTTCCCACTTCCTTCTTATTCACAGGGCTATTAAACTTTCTGGTATTATTTGAAGTAATGGTCTCAATTCTCTGCTTTGCTTTTCCTGTGCAGACACAGCCTCCACAGTGCTGAGTGGAGAATCTACTGTTTTCATAATTAAATATTGTTAGAATTGAAATAGGAGAAGAGCCCTCAATAATGTATGTGCCTTTTAAAAATATCTTTGGAAGTTCTCTGTATTATAGGCTTCTTCCTTAAAGTAAAAGATACAATTTTTAAGGCTTATTTTTGAATGACTTTAACATTGCTGTCTGTAATACTACCTCTGGATTTTTCCCACTTATACTAGTCCTGTTTCTGTACCAGTAACCCCCCTCGCCCCATTTTTATCTTTTGTGTTTTGAGTGAAGAATTTAATTCTATCACTTTAAATTTTAAACCTGCTGGGGTATCTGGGTGGCTCAGTTGGTTAAGCATCTGTCCTCAGCTCAGATCATGATCCCAGGGTCCTGGGATCAGCCAGGCATCGGGCTCCCTGCTCAGTGAGGAGTCTGTTTCTCCCCCTCCTTCCTGTTCGTGCTCTCTCTCACTATCTCTGTCTCTCTCAAATAAATAAAGTATAAAAAAAATTAAACCTACTATAACACAGGCAACAAAGGTACAGGAATTTTGTGAATAAAACAATGTAACATGATGCTTCTTAAATGATTTTTAAAATGTGACTTACAGGTTCTAGGAATGATGCAAAGTTACTTGTCAAAAAGCTTGTGAGGTATTGACAAGAATTTTTGGTACTGTATTTTGCCTAGAGTTACTGAACCTCCACTGCTTGAAGGCAAGCCATTGTAAACAGAGAACTGTATGATCTCAATGAAATGACAAACTAGTTTTGGAGGATGTGACTTACACATGCAAGGTTATTTTAAGGTATTAAAAACTATTGGTATAGACAGAACACACAATAGCAATTAAGAAGAAGTTAAATTACTGTTTGACAGACAGTCATGTGGTATCTAATCTGATGTCCTGACACCCAGGTCAGCCTAAGCAAGAACTTCTTGGAATGGTGAAGAGCATAGCTTTAGCTCCCTGTTCACAGCTCATTTCAGTTTCAGTCTGTATTAGCTTAAGTCAACTATTAAGTTTGTAGAACAGCAAAGTCTGGAAATTATTTGAAGGAAAAGATTAACCACAATTCTACACTTAAAAGTCCTTAGCTGCTGAATCACTTAATGGCATAGTTATAATTATTCAAACTATTGCAATTTTTAAAAAAGCATTCTTGATTTGGAAAAACGCTGACTTGTTCAAACTGCATCTGAAATCATTACGCACTTCTTTTGCAAGAAAAAAAGAATCTCTTATCATCATGGTTTAAAATATTCATTTAAGCACATTTTATGAAAATAAACTCCAGCTCCTTGAATTTGGTTGTACTGCCATCTTTATCTCTGCACTGATTAATAATCATTGTTTCCATGTAGCCTTTTATGAGCAGCAGGAAAAGACCTACTTACGCTGCTGTGAGAGATTGGCTGAGATCACAGTGGTTGTACAATTGGCGATCAGGTTTTTCCAGAGTCTTCCAGGTTGCTATCACAGCTCTCACAACTCTGCACATACTCTACTAACTTCAACAAAAAAATACTGATCTTTGCAATAAATCTGTAAGAGTCAGCAATATTCTACTCTTAAGAACTTAGAAAGAGACCTCTAAAGTAAAAATCATAAGCATAATACTATCAGTTCATAATGGAAACTATTAGCCATCTGCAGAATATCCTATGCAGTTATTTCTGTTGAGGAGTTTCTTATATAATCAGATTTGGTCAGAATGATTTAAGTATAGTCTCAGGAATCCATGGCAGGAACAAAAGAGTCTATTGATTTTATATCCCCAATATTTCTGGAATCATTTCTCTCCATCTCTAAGAAACTATTCATTAAGCCATCATAATTTATTCCTGAACTACAGCAATAGCTAATTACTCTAACCATATTTTTTGATCCTAAACACATTAAACACCTTTATGACAGCAGCAAAACTAATAATTTTAAAAGCAGTTCTAATCAGTTTCTTCCCTGCTTAAAAACCCTACAAAAATTCCCTGAGTCCAAAATCTGTAATATATTCAGGAATGCTCTGCATGATCTCTACCTCCCAAATCCTCACCTCTGCATCCTCATTGTTAATACCAACTCTTTTCCTCATTCACTAACCTCCAGCTACATCCACTTTCTATTAATTACTTAAAATGTCCAAATTATTTTCCACCTCAGGACCTTGTTCCACGTCCCCACTGCCTCTTCTTCTACTTTGTTGGGTCCATCCTATTAACCCTTTAAGCCCTCACTTAAAAAAGCACTCCCACAGGGAAGCCTTCTCTAACTTCCCACAGAAAACCAGGTCTTCTGTTTTACAGTCTCATAACACCAACTTAGATTTTCTTCAGAGTAATGAAGACAGTCATAATTAGGTATTTGTGTGATTACCTCTTTAATAAGTGACTCCATCACTAAATTAGAAGTTCATTGAGGATGGAAACCATGTCTGCTTTGTTAATGTGATGTTTGCACTGATTTACTCAGTGCTTAGCACATGGTCTGCATTCAATAAATATTTTTTAATGAATTAATCAATGAATAAATAAAAACTAAAACAATCAAGTTGGAGGAAAAACCATTAAAACCAAGAACTGACTAAAGGAAGTCAGTGAGCAGGAACTTGTCACGACTTCTCCAACACTGTCTCAGGGAGGTAGGTGTCTCATGAGAGAATACCAAAGTTAAATGTCCTGCTGTCAATCAGAATATATTATCCATTAAGATTATTGAGCTCTACCCTTGCCTTGATTCTATGTTCACAAAATAATATTCTCTTTTCAATTTTTTCTTTCCTTGTTATTTTTTTTTCAGAAAGAAAAGCCACTGGAAACATATGTAACTATCCTGATCTCTGTAACACAGTTTTCACTTTAAATAATGATATTCTGGTTTATACATCAATCCCTTGCTATTTTAGTTAACATAAGTCAGTCTCAAAAAATCTAAATACCTTTCCCCTGGTGGAAAGAATGGATAAGTCATAAGACAGGATTTTGAAGAATGCAACTCACTCAAGGCTAGAGTAGTGGATCTGAAATCAAAGGCATGAGCACAATCTAATATAGGTAGGAATCTAGATTCTAGTAAAATTTTGAAAAAAATGTCGAGAAGGGATTTCAAGTACGTAGAACAGAAACTAATGTCAAATGCAGGATAGAGCTAGGGATTCAAAAGCCAAAGCAATGGAAATGAGAGGAGATTGAGTAAAACTGGAGAATGATCTGAAAAAAATTGCCGGCCACAAGCACTGTTGTTCATAGTCTTAGGTACCAGAAGTAGTACATTGTGGCTGCTGGTCAACTGCATTTAAAGCAGTATGTGCGTCGAAGATACTAAGGACTGGACACAAATACAGTATCATTGCAAGTAATGCCTGTTAGAACCTGGCCAAGGGAGGCAGGAGAATGTGAAGTTATAATGTGTTAATGAGGAGATTGGCTCCGTAGTTAGAATGCCTGGTATTGAATCCCAGCACTCCCCCTAATAGCTATGTCATCTCGGGCAAATAATTTTACATTTTTTATAGCATTAATTTCCCTTATTGAATAATGGGAATAGTAATAACTACCAATTTGTGGAAATTAGATGGGAATTGATGGATACACTGCCGCTTAGCACAGTTTGTGGCACAAAATAATGCTTTGCAACTGTAATAATAATGCCCTAAATATCATGAACTGCCATGTTCAAATCACTATAATAAGCATTCACAGGAGGAGATAAGGCAGGGATGAAGGAAGTGAAATCTGGAGATAAATAAGGGTGAATTCCTTCATATTGGTGTTTATGATTTAATAAGGAAGATTTTCTGACCGAAAAAAATCAAGAGCCGATCCTGTCACTGTTTGTGCAGGGCACATTCTTTTGGCAGACAGGCTTAGTTATACAAGAAGGAAGAAAGATGAAGTACAGAGATTAACTTGATAGAACATGGTAATTTATTTAACCTTTTAAAAATTTATTTTGGCAAATGGAATTAATAACACTTACTAGAAGACAATTAGCAAAGTGATTTAGGGACATGAAAAGTAACATTCCTGTTTAAGCAGATATATTATTTCCCATTAAAATGAAGTCTTCATGCAAAAGCTCACATCAGATAAGTTATTTGTGGCTTTGGACTTACTGTGTGTAACTACAATAACAACTGAATGATTCTCACCTCCTTTGAAAGATTCTGAGCAATATTTATATTTATAAACCTTAAGTAATGGAGAAATTTAAGATTTCAAAAATAAAAACTTCATCAGAGGAAGTAGAAGGGACATTATGATGGAAATAAAAGAATGGTTCAGTACATAGTATTGTACATGTGTTCAGTACACAGAAAGAAAGGTTCAGTATGCAGTACTCTTACACATATATTCTGGGCAGGTGGGTGGTCACAAACAGTAGCTATTTAAATAGTAAATTATAAGAGCAAGGCTGTCAAGTCAATATTTTACTAGCAAAGCACAAATTGGAATTTGGTAACAGGAAGTCATCTTGAGCAGTTTAAATCATATTGGAATAGCAAGTGTTACCGGTAATGCATAGGAACACATTTTAAGTCAGCTGGGGCACCTGGGTGTCTCAGTCATTAAGCATCTGCCTTCAGCTCAGGTCATGATGCCAGAGTCCTGGGATCGAGCCCCGCATCGGGCTCCCTGCTCAGTGGGAATCCTGCTTCTCCCTCTCTCACTCCCCCTGCTTGTGTTCCCTCTCTCGCTGTGTCTCTGTCAAATAAATAAATAAAATCTTAAAAAAAAAAAAACATGCTGATGAATCAATTAGAATGGGACTGAAAAGAAGGAACTAGTATAAAAGAGTGTACCAGGAGATCTGCCAGGGGTGTGTGTGTGTGTGTGTGTGTGTGTGTATGTGTGTGTGTGTAAAGTAAATATATTTGGCAGAAAACAAAAGGCTAAGCAATCAACTGACTAAGAATAAACCAATGATAGCAAATATAAAAAATGATGTAAGAACTTCAGTTGAACACAGAGTGATATTGCAAGTGTGATAAAAATTTCTTAGCTCCTGAAACTGTTGCAAATAACACAACAGAGGGATTTCATTTACCAAGACTCAGAATAAGATGAATTTTAATTCAGCAAAAGTAAAAAGACCTAGAGACAAATTTACTGATTAAAGAATGATTAAAGAAATGCCAAACCAGTATCAACATGTCTAAATGTTGCCAGTTATTGAGGTGCTTTGATCAAGATGTTATGAGGTCAAAGCATAATCCTTGAACCTATATGCAGAGGTCTTTGGAAAGGAAATTCTTGGGAACAGTCTACTCTCACCACAGCTGAAATTGGCCTGGCTGCTGCTTCACTAAAACCACAAGGACCTCTCCAAATTCTGAACAGTAGTTAATGGTAATAAATAACTGTATTTGACTGATGGGTGCTTGAGTATGCACAAGAGAATACAGGTACCAAATTAAAACTATAAACTTTGAATTCCACATAAATATTTTGCCCTAAATTCTTCTAAAAATTTGCATTAATACATCTATCCTTCTGTCAAAAACATTTCTTCTGCTTAATAAACTTTATTTTTGTGGATCATTATGCTACGTTTTATCATCTGAGGTTATACCTTCCAAGCTTGCTGTAGACATCTATGTTCTAAAAGCCTTTTCTACACTGAATCACCACATTTAAAAATTTCAATTTATTAGCTTGATATCCCAGGTTGCACTGAAACCTCTGCAAAGTTTTATTTAGTTTGTTTTTAATGTAGCTTGTCTTTAAACATTTATTTCAAATGATTAATGGAAGACAATCCACTTACTCCCAAACAAAAACTAAGTAGCAATGAATTTTCTCTTCATAGAAAAATCTATGGCAAAATTAGGTACTGGAGAAGAGACAAATACTGCATGTACCTACAGAAACAAAGATCAAAATATACTGAGGACCTTTTCCCATTTCAGTGAGACAGCAACAAGTAATGATCTTGCCTTCCTCAAAAAAAAAAAAAAACCAAATTAATTCTATGTTCAGAAGGTCATATTCAGTATTCAGCTTCACAGAATTCTCCTATCATTTAAAATGGGTTTCAGAGGTTAATGGGAAAGCAAAATATGCTGCTTAAGATGTATGTTCATCGATGTTCCATTGGAGGAAAAAAATTACAAATATAATTCTGACAAAAATCTATTTATACAATTAACCCTTTACATTAATTACATTATTAATCTTTTTTATGATATGAAATTTCCCAAACTTTCAAACAGAAATTTTTAAAATCAAGGTTTTTAAGGAATTTACATTAATTACTTAGCCTTAGTAGAGAGGAGCTTCAATGATGTAGCTTCTTAAAGCAATGTTTTATCACCCTAAAAAACTAGTCATTTATAAAATATTATGTTATGGCTTAAAAAAGGTGAGATGAAATAATGAATTCTTTTAAAATACGTGTTTTATTTATTTTAGGATTGAAATACATATGAGATGATCACAAAACAACTGCATAAGAGAACATTTTAGATATAATTTTAAAGCAATAATGTAATGGATATCATTCTTTTTTCAACTATATGATTGTTCTCCTAAAGGGGAGAAATGCTAATGAGAAATTATTTTTCAAATGTATTTTGTCACTAAACATGTTAGTATGTTATTCATGCACTTAAAGTGGAAACATCCATTTTTACATAAGTGCCTAATATTTATTTATGAAATTTGCTAACAATGGCTTAATAATGGCCTAGGTATAAAAAAGAAATTTTAAATCAGCATCCCAGAGAATCACTGCTTCTGATTTGTGTTACTACAGATTAGTTTTGCCTGTTCTGAATCTTAAAATATGTATTCTCTTATCTCTAACTTCTTTTACTTAGTATAATTATTTTAAGATTCATCCACGTTGTTAAATTTACCAGTGGTTCATTCTTCTTCCTTGCTGAGTAATATTTCATCGTATACCTTTATTTTTTATCTATTCACCTGGTGATGGATATTTGAGTTGTTGTTAGATTTTGGTTGTTATGAATAAAATCTATGATCACTTGCGTACAAGTTAAAAAAACCAGCACATTTTTATTTCTAAGAAAAATCTAATGAAAACATATGAACCATTACTATCTAGCATAACTAGAGTCCAAAAATTTATAAAAGTGATTCACTCTAGTTTGTACTCTTTTTTTAAATATATTTTTCTTTTTTTTTAAATGTTTTATTTATTTATTCATGAGAGTCAGAGAGAGAGATAGAGAGAGGCAGCGGCAGAGGGAGAAGCAGACTCCCCGCCTAGCAGGGAGCCTGATGTGGGACTCGATCCCAGTACCCTGGGATCGCGACCTGAGCCAAAGGCAGACGCTTAACCATCTGAGCCACCCAGGAGCCCTGTACTCTTTTTTTTAAAGATATTTATGATTTATTTATTTATTTATTTATTTATTTATTTATTTATTTATGTGAGAGAGAGAGAGATCACGAGCTGAGGGGAGGGGCAGAGGGAGAAGGTGAGGGAGAAGCAGACCACCAGGAATCGGACTGGGGGGTGGAGGCTGAGGCAGGGTGGAGGACCCTAGACCTGAGCTGAGGTCAGATGCTTAACCTGCTTAGCTGACTGAGCCACCCAGTGCCCCTGGATTTGTACTATTTAAAAGTGTACTGCACCTGCGAAAGCTGGGTTTTAAGGGTTCATATTGATGGGGTTGCTATGTTAAGCCTGAAAATACATTAACTATGTGAGCTAGCCTTATTTTAATGAATGTGTTACAGACTGAATGTTTGTATCCCCCTGAAACCCAATATGTTAAATGCTAATGCCCAGTGTGATGATGGTATTAGTAGGTGGGGCCTTTGGAGTTGATTAGGTCATGAATGTGGTGCACTCATGAATGTGATTAATGCCCTCAAAAAGAGACTGCAGTGAGTTCCCTTGTCCCTTCCACTATTTGAGGACACAGTGAGAAGACTGGTCCACGAAGCAGGAAGTGGGATCTTACCAAACACGAAATCTGCTGGTGCCCTGATCTTGGACTTTCCAGCTTTCAGAACTGTAATTTCTTTTGTTTATAAGCTATAGCATTTTGTTATGGCAAACAAAATGAACTAAAAAAGAATGGCTGAGGGTTGACAGGGAATATGCACACTTCGTATCATTCCATTAAACAATAGCTTAATGATTTCTTTTTTTTTTAAAGATTTTTTATTTATTTATTTGACAGAGAGAGAGATAGCGAGAGCAGGAACACAAACAGGGGGAGTGGGAGAGTGAGAAGCAGGCTTCCTGCCGAGCAGGGAGCCCGATGTGGGACTCGATCCCAGGACCCTGGGATCATGACCTAAGCCGAAGGCAGACGCTTAACGACTGAGCCACCCAGGCACCCAGCTTAATGATTTCTGCTTGAGCCAGACCTCTGGAATGAGAAGAAAGCCCAGGAAAGGAGATTTTATGAAGTTATTAGGCTGTTCAAGATTGTATGTGTCAGTCTTAACAGGCCAAAATTTTCCCTAACTTTTTTAAAGAAGTCTGTCTGTCTCTGTCTTTCTGTCTCTTTCTTGCTTTTCCTCAATGTCTGCTTGTAACTTTCAGAGCTTACATAGGTGGGATAAAGTAAAAATATTATAGACTTGAATAATATTCCTGGGAAATTTACACTTTGATGGGATAATTTACCTCCATTGGCTATAAAATGTATGGCACTTTTACTACCACAAAGAAGATGAGAGTGTATTATAAAATCAGTTTGTTTTTCAGGGTCACATGAAAGGTTGGACACATGTGAAATTTATCATAAATTCTGTTTCCTTGTAAGTGTATGTTGAGGATGTAAACATAAGAAAGGCTATAAAGAAGTTAGTGTTGTAATGAGCACTGGACTAAAAGTACTATAAAAGGATAAACACAGGACCAATCCTGTGATCATATATAAATACCTGGCTGGTGTCCATAGCTTTCATGAGTGTAAATTTCATGAGTCTAGCAACACCTTTGAGAAGTTAATGCCCACACGGGTGGTTTCATGTCTCTAATAGGTTTTGTAAGTTTACTCAAGCCATTCCTGGTCCCTGATGGATAAACAAGAGTTCTATAGTAGAAACCTGAAGGCCTTTACCTATGGCTTTTGTTGATAGTGATACTGTAATAAGTGGCTCTTGTTCCAATAGTTGCCTGTCTCTCAATCTTAGGACCCATCTATCTGCCAAGTAAATGATTCTGGGAAGAGTCTGAATAATTGGAAAAGACCTAAGAAATGAGCTGGGCAAGAAGGGAGGGCAAAGGCTGAAGAAATAGACAGTGGCATAGATTCTGAAACTCACTGGGGATATTGACATGGTCTGTTTCAGCTGGGTAAGATTCCACCCAGTTGGATAAACTAGACTAAGGTTTGGAAGGTTCTGGGATAGAACTAGACAGGAAGAGCTTTCCTTAGACTGTACAAAAGAGATTATACTATTGCGATTAGACTAAAGTGAATTGGGAAGGTGTTTAAAAGTTGACCTAAAGGGGATGACATAACTGATAGTCTCAAAGGAGACACACTGAAATGACAGCAGTTTAGAATTGGGTAGTGTTTCTGTTTTGTTTGTTTTAGTGAATTATTTCGATAAATTGATGCTTCAATGTTAGAAATCAGGGTGAATAAGAGAAAGACTAGATCTGACCTATACCATACTTTCTGTCTCAAGTTGTAAATTTTCTTTAATCTGTACTCATGATAGATTAATTCTGTTAAACTGCATCATACTTTAAGTCTGTGTTGGGATGCAACTGGATACCTTACTTGAAAATATGTTATTTGAATTTAATGCTCTTGTTTCAGTTTCAGGGAATAGAAATTGACATATTTTTAAGAGTTAAGTAGTCATAAAGTATCAATTCATTAAAAAATTTAGCACTAAGACTAATTAAAAGCCATTTAAACTCACTAATAAGACTGCAGTGGCTCTCTTGACATTTCAATAGCATCTACTGAGATTAAAAATAATAGAAAAATTAACTTAGATGTTTGTGTTATTTGATACCCAAAAACACATGTACAAGTGTATTAAATAAGAAAGAGGCATGGCTAATATAAATAATCATAGGCACCTGGCCATAAGAAAATAGTTCTTTTAGTGCCTGAGGTCAGTCAATGTATAAGGCACACCTTCACTAACTAAGGACTATGGTTATTTTAGAAACCATAAAACAGAGAAGAGGGACACATTTCAAAGGTTTTCTTTGGCAACTGGATTAAGAATAGTAAAAATAGGTCGATTATAAAATTAGAATTATTGATGAGCCTGCTTCCACACTCCATCTTACTTCCTAGTAAGGAAGCGGTGAGAGGAATCAGAAAAAAAAAATGTCCTTATGCAAGGTTCGAAAGTCCTAGATAGGGCTGGGTTCTATCTCCTTTGACTTCAGATTTTTAAAAAAATCTCCTATTAAAAATATTAGCTTTTCCACTTGACAGTAAACTCTTTGTGGTTAGAGACTATGAACATCTTAGTACCTAGCAGACTTTCTGGCATATAAGACACTCAAAAAATACAATCTGTTCTTATTATCCCAGATAGTTATGTTCTATAAAGGCTGAGGGAACACTGAGTAAATATTGAACTTTGCTCCTAGCGAAAATAGATAGATATGTATATGTATTGTATATACACACACACTACACACACACATACCTCATATAAATTATAATCTTAAATTCTAAAAACAACTCATTCTGGTAGATCTAATTTCTTCATTTTACAAAAGAGAAAAAGAGGTTCAGAAATCTTCAATGACATGCCTGAGGATGCCCCATTAACAGGTGGGATCTAAATTCCATCCACTTGGCACCAGGGCTGGAGCTTCTTGCATTACACTGTACTGTCACCTATTATCCCATCCTCTGGTCATCTCTGAATGAGAACTAAACCTAGGCAGAGTGTTGCAGTGTTTGACCTCAGCTGGGAATATGTACATTTTTAGCTGTGCTGCACATGTCCAGCAATTACCCCCAGAAGATGCCTCAAGTATCAGTTTTGGAGTTACAAGTAAATTTTAGTGAATAGGTGAATTCACAAATATAGAATCTGTGAATAATCAAGATCTATTATATATGAATGAATTCCATCTTCAAAAGAAGTATAATGTAGTTAGCTTTTCCCTACTAAGGAGGTAGCAGAAATTCACTGAAGAGGGCACTTTGCTGGCCATCTTTGGATTTAGAGAGTGAGGCAATTATAGAGTTCAGAAGACCGCTGGAACATTTTTGTTCCTACTGGTGAGAAGCCAGTAATTCTGTTTTCTACCAACCAGCAAAAGTTTCATCAAGATGATTGTTCAGGTGCATTCTATTCTTTGTCCTATATATAGCAGATTCAGAGTGCTCTCTTTCACCCCATCATATTTATTTATTCACACACATACTTAAATGTATAATTATCATTATTTTTGTTTCTGACATGTTATAGACATAAGTAGTTGAGAAACAGCATTGCGTAGTTGTTAAGCACACAGACTCAGAGGTCAGATTGCCTGGGTTCAAAAGACAGATCTACAACTTCTATGAGACACTGTGGGCAGAGGATCATAACAGAATCATAATCAAGTCTACCTCATAAGAATTCTGTAAATATTAAATGAATCATTTTATTATAATACAAAATATATGTAAAATGCTTAGAACAGTATCTGAAGCACTATAATCATTCTGTCTTAGTTAGATTGGGCTGCTAACAAAGTAGTTAATAGCATAACAAAATAAGTAGACTGAATGGCTCAAACAGCATTTATTTCTCAGAGTTCTGAAGGCTGGGAAGTCCAAGATCAAGTGCCAGGCAGTTTCACTTCGTAGTGAGCACGCTTTTCCTGGCTTACAGATGGATGTTTGCCTTCTCGCTGAGTCTTCACATGGTGAAGAGATAAAGAGCTCATCTCTCTCTTCCTCTAGTTATAAAGACACTAATCCCATTATGAAAACTCTACTCATGACATCATCTAAACCTAATTACCTCCCAAAGCCTCCACTTCTAAATACCATCACAGTAGGGATTAGGCTTCAACATATGAATTTGGAGAGGAAGCACAGTCAGTCTATAATGCATTCTAATTCTTATTTATATTTCAATTATTGTTATTAATACTTTTACTAATTAGAGAAAGTAGAATTTGCTTATATTTGCAAAGTGAAATGTAATTTTTAATGGATTTTTGGGAAGAAGGTCACAGAGATAAAGGTCATCATATCAAGGGTACAGAGTATTTATGACTATTGATATTGCTTTTGATCACCTGGTTCTCACCATCCACTACTATCAGGTTTCTCCCCTGTAACTCTTTATTTCTCCTTTCTGTACCATATGCTTTGTGCAGTTTATGCTTAAGGAGTGAAGAGTTATGTTCCCACTCCTTTAGGATAAACTTCCTACATAATTTGTTCGAAATTCCTCTTCACAGGAGATTTGCCCTTGACCATTTATTAATGTAATCAATATTTATTTATATCAGTATAGAATCAAGGATATTTATTTTATACTTTTTGTCATAATCCAGTACTATACTTTGTTGCTCAAATCTTTCACTTGGCTCCTGTACCCTTTGATTTGCCTCCATTAATGGGATTTTTTTTTAAAGATTTTATTTATTTATTATTTATTTAAGACAGAGAGAATGAGAGAGAGAGAGAGAGAGAGCACATGAGAGGGGGGAGGGTCAGAGGGAGAAGCAGACTCCCTGCCGAGCAGGGAGCCCGATGCGGGACTCGATCCAGGGACTCCAGGATCATGACCTGAGCCGAAGGCAGTTGCTTAACCAACTGAGCCACCCAGGCGCCCCATTAATGGGATTTTTTTTAGCACTTCCTTAACTCTCTAGCACTATAAGATGCTCCTGCTAGAGGCTCATCTTGTATATTTCCTGCCATAGTCCAAGTCTGAGAATCAGTCATTTCTGTAAGGAGTCCTGGTTCTTTTTAGTGGCAAATGGTATTAGAAACCAGTATCTGGATTCTAATTGTGCTCATTGCTACTGGGATGCCACTTTTAGGCCTTCCCAACTGATAGAGCAAATAAATGTATCTTTGTATACTACTCCCTGTATATACACATATCTATGAATATTTCTATATGTAACCATCTATTAACTCAGTTAAACACAAGTTCTTACTGATGACTTCAATCTAATCCATTACCCCATGAATAGTCCTAGTTTCTTTTCCCTTGCTATTTGTAATTTCCCACTCCAAAAGTGATAAACCTGGTTCCCACCATCCACTATGCACTCACTCACTGAATTCCAGTATACATGTACAGCAATATCAGATTGCTAACCTGTACCTCTGTGGCAAAAAAACAAAACAAAACAAAACAAAAAAAACACAACTTTATCTCCTAGTATAGTGCTTATGTGCAGTTCCTTTTGCCTTTAGTCTTACAGACTCCATTCATTTCCAAACTTACTTAGGTTAGTACCTTGTGCCTCACCCCCTACAATGGGAGGCTGAAGGGGCCTCCTAGGACCTCCTGATCTCCTAAATATATTTTTTAATTTGCATACTTAAGTTCAGTCTTTGGGCTGCATAGTACCAAGGGTTCTGACATATGATAATATATCCACTGTTATGGGTTCTTTTGTGTCCTACCTCCAAAATATATGTTTGAATCTTAACCTTCTTGAACCTCACAATGTGACCTTATTTGAGATACAGTCTTTACAGAGATAATAAGTAAAATAAGGTCATTAGAGTGGCCCCTAATCCAACATGACTACTGTCATAAAAAGAAGTTTGAACACAGAGACACACACAGGGGGACACCATGTGAAGATGAGGCAGAGATCAAGGTGACGCATCTATAAGCCAAAGAATGTGAAGATTGCTAGCAAACCACCAGAAGCTAGGAGAGGGCATGGAATGAATTCTCCCTCTTAGCTCTCACAAGGAACTCACCCTGACAACACCCTGATTGCAGAGTTCAAGCCTCCAAAACTGTGAGAATAAATTTACACTGTTCTAAGCCATTCAGTTTTGGGTAATTTATATGGCAGCTCTAGGAAACTTACACATGCACCATTATAGTATCATGCAGAATGGTTTCGCTGCCTAAAACTGCCTTCTGCTTCACTTATTCATCCTTCATCCTCCCACCCTCAGTCCTTGGCAGTCACTGATATTTTTAATGTCTCAATTATTTTGCCTGTGAAATGTAATTTTTAAGCAGCTATTTAGATAATTATGGGCAACTACAGAAGGAAAGAGACAATGACAGAAGGAAAGCACTTGGCTCTTAACTGTGGCATCCAGGTATTCGTTGAAAGTTTTAGGAACAATTAAATGTGGAAAACTAAGTAGTAAAAAGAACTGTCAGACCAAAGAATCCTTCCATTTATTGAGGTTGGAATAAGGTAAAATAATAGGTATTGCTGAAAAATAGTGAAAACTTAAGTACAAAACATGTCAATTATAAAACTTACTAACTATTGAGGTCAAATAAAGCAGATTAATCATCCTATCAAAGTAAGATAAATTAATGGATTAATGGAATTCATAGTAACTGAAAACATCTGTAATTGTCTTCTGTAGCATTAGCAGAGAACATACACTTCAATTTAAGTTTACTAACAAAGTATATAATGTACAAAGCATGAAAGGTATAATGTTCATATATAAATATGAATTTGTGTTCAGCAAAAGATACAAGAATTTATTGATATCTTCTCTTAAAACATGCACAGAAATGAAAGAGAATAAAAATTATATCCTTTCAATGGCCAGAGATAACTTTACAATGATTATTAACTAAAAATGTTCAACCCGTTAGTTCCTCTTTTTTCATCAATCATTCATTGCTGCATGGAGAAGCACACATAAAAGTTTAGGCATTGACCAATCACTTTCTAGAGGTGAAAACTGCTTCTAGTGAAAAATGACTTAGAAGAAAAGAGAATGAACTATGCTTTGGGTTTAGTAATTCCATACAATTCATTTTATTTTCACACTATTTCACACTATTTCATTAAAGACTAAACATATATTTTGTTATCATATAGACAGTTTTTCTGCACTATAGCTCAGAATCTACTATATTACACCACAACTAAGTGTGTGTGTGTATGTGTGTGATTTGTCTCCTCTAATAAACAGTGGGACTTGAAGAAGGCAGGGACTGTTTTTTTAATTTATCTTTAATTTCCAAATACTTTACATTTGGAACACAGCAGATGTTCAATAAATACATGCTTTTAAAGTATTTTTTCTTCTTAATCTAGGATTAATCTAGGATTATTAAAGAAAATATTGGAGATATAGAAAAATATTAAGTGAAATATTTAAATTACAGCTAAGATTACAAGCCAAAATTAAATACTTACATTTTGATATATTTTCTTCTGGCTTTTCTT
>NC_138369.1:102938506-102946224 GCF_054177405.1 Leptonychotes weddellii | reverse complement strand
AGTGTATCATTCAAAGCTCTTGTTTCCTTGTTGATTTTCTGCTTAGATGATCTGTCCATTGCTGAGAGTGGAGTATTGAGGTCTCTTACAATTAATGTATTGCTATCAATATGACTCTTTATTTTGGTTAACAGTTGGCTTATGTAGATGGCTGCTCCCATGATGGGGGCATAGATATTTACAATTGTTAGATCTTCTTGTTAGATAGACCCTTTAAGAATGATATAGTGTCCTTCTGTGTCTCTAATTACAGACTTTAGTTTAAAATCTAATTTGTCTGATATAAGAATTGGTACCCCAGCTTTCTTTTGAGGTCCGCTGGCATGGAAGATGGATCTTTATCCCTTCACTTTCAGTCTGGATGTATCTTTAGGTTCAAAATGAGTCTCTTGTAGACAGCATATGGATGGGTCCTGCCTTTTTACCCAATCTGCAACCCTGTGCCATTTTATTGGAGTATTTAGGCCATTCACGTTGAGAGTGATTATTGAAAGATATGAATTAATTGTCATCATGTTGCCTGTGAAGACGTTGTTTTTATAGATTGTCCCTGTAAATTTCTGTTGTATATCACTCTTGGGGTCTTTCTCCTTTTATAGAACCCCCCTTAATATTTCTTGCAGGACCGGCTTAGTGGTCACATATTCTTTCAGTTTCTGCTGGTCTTGGAAGCTCTGCATCTCTCCTTTTTGTAACATTTTTAAAGCATGTTATTAAATTTACCAAATGGTAGGGCCAAGATTAGGGTGAGGCAAGCAAAGTGCATAAGGCACAAACCTAAGGAAGCATTCATCCTCCAGAGCAAATGCTGACCTTGCACTTGCATGAATCTAAGAATGAGTGCTTTCTTAAATTCTGCACTAGGTCTCTTGTTTGCCTAACCCTAGTCCTAAGAAAATGTTAATCTTAACTTTTTGTGTCCTAAAAGTATATTGTATCATATTCAGGATATTCTGTTCCTAAAAACGTAGCCCCTAATTTCATATTTAGAAAGTGTTTTTGGGGTGTCTGGGTGTCACAGTAGGTTAAGCACCGGACTTTTAGTTTTGGCTCAAGTCATGATTTCAGGGTCCTGAGATCAAGCCCTGTGTCAGGCTCAATGCTCTGTGGGGAGTCTGCTTAATACTCTCTCTCCCTCTGCCCCTGCCCCCAACTCATTCTCTCTTTTTCAAAATAAATAAATCTTAAAAAAAAGTGTTCTTTGTAAATAATTATTTTCTATTTGGAGTTCACCTCAAGTCAGGATTTTTAAAACTTTCTGTTATGATATTATGGGACAATGTACATTACCTCTAATGTGAAGCTGTTTATAATAGAAGACAAAAGTAACTCAGTGTTATTTTCTATTTTACTACTTAGGAAACTTTAGGCAAGGTTTTGAACCAATAAATAATAAAGTCTACCACATAGGATTTTTGTAAAACTTGTTAAATGATAAAGTGTAAGTAAAGCCCTGGGCCTGGCACAAAGCAAGCACTAAAAATGGAAGCTATTAGTTATTTTTATTTATTAATTGTTATTGATATAAATGTCTACCTCCTTTTTGACTATATTGGTAGATGTTTTCTCCTACTGTTTGGAACTGAATCTATCAGGTGTTGTGGTCTTCCATGTCCTCCTGTTCCCTCATCCCTGTGATCATTAGCCAAAAGCCATAAATAGAATAGTCAACACTCATTGCCTTTACTTCTTAATCTGCCATTCATTTCTAAATGTGACTAATAGCCTAGTCCTCAAAACCAGTACAAATACACTGTCTTTAACTTATTTTTCCTCTTCACAGCACTGGACAATTTAATAGTATCTCCTTGAACCCTATTCTTCTTGCCTAACTTCTCTAACACCAATTAATCATGACTGTCTTCATATTTCTAAGGACACCTCTGCTTAGTTTTTTGTTTGCTTGTTCATTTTCCTTTTTTGTTTGCCTGTTTTGTTTTTCTGGAATGGCAATAGACATGGTATGGGATTTGAAATATTAAGATGGTATATTTAAAGGGTTTTTTGGAAATACTTTGTAGTGAAGAATGGGAAAATTAAAGAATAACTGGGTAGGTGGAAGGTTACAGAAAAAAGTAATTATAGGAGAAACAGCTAACTTGGGAAAGGAAGTTCAGTTTGGGTGTGTTGTATTTGAAAGGCCTGTAGGACATTTATGTGGGAAGATTAAGTATGCAGTTGAAATATATAGTTCTAGAAATCTGGTCAGAGTTAAGAATTTGGCAGTGATCAGCACAGAGGTAACTATTCAAGTTTCTTATGTAATGACCCCCCCCCGAAATATTAAGTGCAATAAGAGAAAAAAAAAGGAAAAAAAATAGAACTCTGGAGATAAAAATGTAATGCCTGGTAGAAAAAGGAAATCCTGAAACTGAGGAGCACCTAGTGGTTGAAAATAGCAAGGCTTTGCAATAAAGAGAAAGTGTCATTCAATTTGGTATTTATAAGGCATTGAGTGTTTGACGTTTGAAGTTTTAATTTCAGGGAAGGGATGTCAGCAGACAGCCAAAGCAAAAACTTTACAGTAATGTATAAGAAATGGTAGCATTGAATGAGAATCTAACATGTTAAGAAGTTTCATGGTATGGAGTGGGAGCTGAAAGAAAGAAGAATTTTCTCAATTAATTATTACAAATGTGACCATGTTTACAGATCTGATGGTGGTTTGACATTTGACTATGGAAAAATAAAAGAGTTGATTGGTACAATTGAGGGCTTCTCTGAGAAATTGTTTACTTGATGTTATAGGGGATTCAATTAGTAATTAGGTGATTTTTCTGTTGTGTTTAGAATCATGGGACTTAACAATATGAAGAAGGAAAATGTGAAGTCCGTGGAACTGGAGGATAAGGAATGGTGGAAATATGGAGGTAGCAGTGACTATTCTGAGTTTAATGTCACGGGAAGAGAGCAGTTCCCAGTGATAATAAGGTCAAAGAGGCAACTGTGCATATGAGTTGTGAATGTCTGTAGTAGAGGACTTTTGTATTGTTCAGGAATTGTAAAGTGAAGGTGTCAGAAAGGGTGAAGCAGTACGGTAAATATAACTGGGTATGGTTATGATAAAGAAGACTAATACATTCTTTTAGTGATGGAGTTTGATCCTTGGTGTTTTACCACAAATAATTAAAGCACTAATAAGTTTATCTATATCATAAAATCATAAAGCCTTAAAACTGAAATGAATACCTAAAACAGACTTGCTAAACTGCTATCATTTTACAATTGAGGAAGTGGAGAAAATGTGAATTGTCTGAGATCACACTGCTAATGAGTAACAAAGTTAAGGCTACATAGGTAAATTTGTACTCAGCTATATGTATTTAAATGGATCATATCTTACTAGGTAAATACACCAGGTTTTCCTTCTCCTGAGTTTTTAAATTTACATTTAATAATTAAAGCAAAAATTATAACACTACCTATTGTGATTCCAAATGCATGTAGAGGAGATATTTAAAACAATTATAAATGGGAGAAACAAAGGGATATAAAAGGAAATGCGCTTTCTGTACTTCACAGAAATATATAAAATGATAACCCTAGTTGACTATGATAATAGTTATGCATATATAATGTGGTACCTACAGCAACCAATTAAAAAAAATACAAAGATACACTTTAAAACAAAGAAAGTAAAAAGAACACAAGTAGGGGGAAAAGGGCAGACTTAAACCTTAACATATCATTAATTATTTTTTATGTAAATGATATAAGTGGTCTAAATACAGCAATTACAAGACAGAGATTGGCAGATTAGATTAAAAACCATGGTGCAACTATATGTTGTCTACAAGATACTAATTTTATGTATAACAATACAGGCAAGTTGGAAGTATAAGGGTGGAAATACATATCATACAAACATTAATCAAAGGAAAGCAGGAGTGGCTATGTGAATGCCAAATAAAATAGGCTTCAGAGAAAAGAAAGTTACCAGAGACAGAGAAGGACATTATATAATAATAGAAGGATCAATTACCAAGAAGACACAGCAATCTTAAGTAAGTATACATCAAACAACAAAGCTGCAAAACATGTGAAGCAAAAATAGATAAAACTCAAAGAAGAGGGCGCCTGGGTGGCTCAGTCGTTAAGCGTCTGCCTTTGGCTCAGGTCATGATCCTGGGGTCTCGGGATCGAGTCCCACATCGGGCTCACTGCTTGGCGGGAGGCCTGCTTCTCCCTCTCCCACTCCCCCTGCTTGTGTTCCTGCTCTCGCTGTCTCTCTCTGTCAGATAAATAAAATCTTTAAAAAAAAAAAAAACTTTATAAAAAAACTCAAAGAAGAAATAGACAAATCCACAGCTAGAGATTTCAACAGTCTTCTCTCTTTTTTTTTTAAGATTTTATTTATTTAAGAGAGAGAGTGAGAGAGAGAGAGAGCACAAGAGGGGGGAAGCGGGAGAGGGAGAAGCAGACTCCCTGTTGAGCAGGGAGCCCGATGTGGGACTCGATCCTGGGACTCCAGGATCATGACCTGAGCTGAAGGCAGTCGCTTAACCAACTGAGCCACCCAGGCGCCCTCAACAGTCTTCTCTTAACAGTTGATAGAACTAGACAGAAAATCAGCAAGAATACAGAAGATTTCAACAAGATCAACCAACAGGATCTAATTAGAATTTGTAGAACACTCCACCCAACAGCAGCAGAATACACATTCTTTTCCTGTCCCACAGAATAGATGCCAAGATAGACCATATTCTGGGCAATAAAACAAATTAAAAAAAATAAACCCTCAAGAGATAGAGAATGTATTCTTTGACCACAATGGAGTAAAACCAGAAATCAATAACATAAAGACAATACGAAAATCTTCAAATCCTTGGCAACTAAAAGATACAATTCTAAACAATCCATGGGTTAAGTAGAAAGTCTCAAGAGAAATTAAAAAAAATATATTGTACTGGGATGCCTGGGTGGCTCAGTTGGTTAAGCGTCTGCCTTCAGCTCAGGTCATGATCCCAGGGTCCTAGGATCAAGTCCCACATTGGGCTCCTTTCTCAGCGGGGATCCTGCTTCTCCCTTTGCCTTCTGCTACTCCTGCTTGTGCTTTCTCTCTCTCTGTCTCTCTGACAAGTAAATAAATAAAATCTTTTTAAAAAATAAAAAATAATTGTACTGAATGAGATGCAAATACAATATATCAAATTTGCGAGACACACTTAAAGTAATGTTGAGAGGGATTTTATAGCGCTAAGTGCACATGTTAAAATGTAAGAGTCACAAATCAATTAAAAAGTCTAATTTCAAGAATCTAGGAAAATAAGATCAATATAAACCCAAAGCAAGCAGTATGAGGACACAATAAAGAGCAGATTTAAGTTTAATTGAGAAGAGAAAACAGTATAGAAAAATCAATGAAGAAAGAACTAGTTCATTGAAAAGGTCAAAAAAATTTGCCAAACCTCTAGCAAAACTGGAAAAAAAACAGAAAAAATGCAAATTACCAATATTATGAATGAAACAGAGGATATCACTATAGACCCTACAGATATAAATAAGAAAATATCATGAATAATATTACACACAAATTTGACAGGAAGAAATGGACCAATTCCTCAAAAAAAAAAAAAAACTAAACTCTCAAAACTTGTCCAATATGAAACAGGTAATTTGAACAACCCTGTAATTATTAAGGAAATTGAGTTTATAATTTTGAAAATCCCAGAAAAGACATATCCAGGTCCATATGGTTTCACTGGAGAATTCTACGAAATATTTAAAGAATTAACACCAATTCAAAAGAATCTCTTTTGGAAAATAAGACAAGGGAAAACTTTCCAATTCATTTTATGAAGCTTATATTACTCAAATACCAAAATCAGACAAAGACAGTGAGTACACAAAAAACTACAGATGTATATCCCTTATGAATATAGATGCAAAAGTCCTTAACAAAATATTAGCCAAGTATAATTCAGTAATATATGAAAAGAATTACATACCATAATCAAGTAGGATTCATTCCAGAGATGTAAAGCTTGTTCAATATTTGAAGATAAATGCAATCTACCATATCAACAGGTTAAAGAAAAAATGTCACATGATCATATCAAACAACACAGAAAACCCTTTTGACAAATTTCAACACCCATATATGCTAAAAATAGGAATAACATGATAAATAACATCTACAAAAAACTACAGCTAATATATTTAATAGGCAAAGACTGAATGCATTCCCCCCCAGACTGAGAACAAGACAAGAATGAGTACTCTCACCACTCTTACTCGACATAATACTGGAAGTTCATCATAGTGCTGGAAGTGCAGTAAGGCAAAAAAATGGAAATAAAAGTTATATAGATCAGAAAGAAAGAAATAAAACTGTCCCTATTTGCACATGGCACATACAAAATCCAAGGAATCTACAAAAAAATAGAATAAGCAAGATTAGGGAGGCTGAAAGATATAAGATAAAAATACAAAAGTCCGTATTAGCAATGAATACATGGACATTAAAATTAAAAAAAAATAACAACTGCACAAAAAATGAAATGCTTCGATGCAAATCTAACAAAATATGCATTGGGTCCCATGGGGGGCCTGGGTGGCTCAGTTGGTTAAGCATGTGCCTTTCGCTCAGGTCATGATCCTTGGGTCCTGGAATCCAGCCCCGCATCAGGCTGGCTCCCTGCTCAATGGGGAGTCGGCTTCTCCCTCTGCCACTCACTGCCCCCCCAACACACATCGTGTGCACACATGCGCTCTCTCAAATAAATAAATAAAAATCTTCCGTTTAAAAAAATATGGATTGGACTTGCATGTTGAAAAGTACATAAAGCTATAGAAAAAAGAAAACTACATTAAACTGATGAAATCAAAGATAATCTAAATAGACAAACATAATGTGTTCATATATTTGAAGATTCAACCTAGTAAAGATGTCAAATCTCCCTAAACTGATAAATAATAGTTTTAATGTAATTCCCATCAAAACCCCGGCATGATTTTTTTATAGATATACAAAAGATTATTCTAAAATCCATATGGAAGTAAAAAGGAACTAGAATATTTAAATTAATTTTAGGAAAGAAAATTAAGAGGAGCCTGGGTGGCTTAGTTGTTAAGCGTCTGTCTTCTGCTCAGGTCATGATCTCCAGGTCCTGGGATTGAACCCCACATCGGGCTCTCTGCTCAGTGGGGAGCCTGCTTCTCCTCTCCCTCTGCCCGCCGCTCTACCTACTTGTGCTCTCTCTCTATCAAATAAAGAAATAAAATCTTAAAAAAAAAAGAAAGTAAAGAAAATTAAGGTGGGAGCAATCAGTCTACCAATTTTAAGACATATATTTAACATATATTTTTAAGACTTGTTATACAACTATAGTAATCACAACTGTGTGGTATTGGTGGAATGGATCAATGGATTAGAACAAAGAATCCAAATATAAACCCACATAAATATGCCCAAATGAGTTTTGAAAAAGGTGGGAAAGCAGTCCAATGGAGATAGCATAGCATTCCTCACAAATGGTCCTGGAGCAATTGGACATACATAAGGGGGAAAAAAAGATTCTTTTTTTTTTTAAAGATTTTATTTATTTATTTGAGACAGAGAGAATGAGAGAGAGAGAGCACATGAGAGGGGGGAGGGTCAGAGGCAGAAGCAGGCTCCCTGCCGAGCAGGGAGCCCGATGTGGGACTCGATCCAGGGACTCCAGGATCATGACCTGAGCCGAAGGCAGTCGCCCAACCAACTGAGCCACCCAGGCGCC
>NC_138369.1:102915898-102938406 GCF_054177405.1 Leptonychotes weddellii | reverse complement strand
GGGAAAAAAAGATTCTTACAGTGTATACAAAGGTTAACAAAATGAATCACAGACTTAAACATAAGTATTTTAGAAAAAAATAGAAGAAAGCATCAGGATGTAGGGCTAGGCAATTTGGTCTTAGATTTGACACTAAAAGCACCATCCATAAAAAAGAAAAATTGATGAGCTGCACATTAACACTAAAAACTTTTGCTCTGTGAAAGATCCTGTTAAGAGGATGGAAAAACAAGCTACAGGATGGGAGAAAATATTTGCATATGACACATTCAACAAAGCACAAGTATTCAGAATGTATAAAGAAGTCTCAAAATTCAACAATAAAAAAATCCAATTAGAAAATGGGCAAGAGAAAGAAGAGACCTTTCACTGATAAGGATATACAGATGGCAAATAAGCACAAGCATGTTCAACATCACTTGGGATATGCAAATTGAAATCATAATGGGATATTACTTATGAGAATGCCTAAAATAAAGAACAGTGACATCACTTATACATTGCTGATGGGAATATAAAATGGTACAGCTATACAGCTACTCCCAAAAAATTGTGCAGCTTTTATAAAACTCAACACGCAACCACCATACTACCCAGAAACTGTACTCCTGGCTATTCATCTCAGAGAAATGAAGACTTACTGCACACACAGAAACATGCATATGAATATTTATACCAGCTTTATTTGTAATAGGCCAACACTATATATAAATACCTAGTTCCAGAATCCACTTCTTACCACCTTCATTACTGCTATCCTGGGTCAAGTCACCAGCATTCTGCTTAATTTTTTTTTTTTTAAGATTTATTTATTTATTTGAGAGAGAGAGAGTGAACGAGCGGGAGGAGCAGAGGTAGAGAGAATCCCAAGAAGACTCCCCGCTGAGCGTGCAGCCCCAAGGGGTCTCATCCCAGGACCCTGGCTTCATGACTTGAGCTGAAACCCTGAGTAGGCGGCTTAACAAACTGCGCCACCCATGCGTCCCAATGCCGTTTAATTCCTGCAATAGATGTCCCTGCTTCCATAAGCGATACCCTACCATTTATTCTCCTCACGAAAACCAGAGATCCTTACTAAACAGGAGTTAGATGATTGTGTGACTGCTCTGCTCACAAGTGCCGCAGCTTCCATTTGTCTCCACAAAGAGCCAAAATTCTTTAATAGTCTACAAAGCACAGCAAGACCAGGCCTCCATTTCCCCTCTGAATTCATCTCACTTGATCAGCTCAGGCCGCACCTGCTTCCCCTTCAAGCGAGGAGCTCCTGAGGAGCCCAAAGCATGCGCCTCCCCTTCCCACCTCTGCTCCATCAGCAACGCAGGGACCCTGCATAGGTCCCAAGGCCATCTCCAACTCCGCTCGCCACTTCCCTTCCCATCTCCCCGGAAAGACTCACCCCACCGCCGCTCCTAGGATTGCAGGGAAAGATGCCCTCAGAAGCCACCGGAAGCGGCTCAGGCTGTGGGGTAGGAAACTCCGGGCCCTGGTACCGGATGGAGGTCAAAGGTGGTGGTCGCTCCCAGCTGGCACCGGCTGGCTCTCCCAGCTCCGATCCACCACAGCTCTGCCCTGGCAGCCGGGGGCAGTGCGGACCAAGCACTGAGAACAGAGTGGCCATGCAGACAGTCACTCCACGCTGTTGTCCAGCTACGGGTTGTTTCTCCAGCACCAGGGAAATTGCCTGCTTAGGTTCTGTGTTGCCTCGTGTCCCTCTTTCTGGGGTATTTGCCCAAGATATGCATGTGGTTAATTATGTCACTACAGTCAAGGTGTTGCTTAAATCATAGGTTCTGAAGGAGGCTACGTCTGTTAAGGATATTTCTTTCTTTTTTTTTTTTTTTAAGATTTTATTTATTTATTTGACAGAGAGAGACACAGCGAGAGAGGGAACACAAGCAGGGGGAGTGGGAGAGGGAGAAGCAGGCTTCCCGCTGAGCAGGGAGCCTGACGTGGGGCTCGATCCCAGGACCCTGGGATCATGACCTGAGCCGAAGGCAGACGCTGAATGACTGAGCCACCCAGGTGCCCCTGTTAAGGATATTTCATTGTACAACTCCTCTCTCCTCCCTTGTGATGAATGCCCCTTAACTTACTTACTCTTTCTTTGTCAAAAACACTATTCACTTTCTAAGGTAGATTTTTTTTGTATTTTTTATTAGCTTTTTAAATTTTCTGTGACATCCTACGAGAATGTAACTTTCTTATGGGCAAGGAAAAAAATTCTGTAGCCCTATCAGCTTCAGCTCTTAAGTCACAGCAGAGGATTTTGTGTCCTACTTCAGATCTGGCTGTTTTCTTCATGCTTACTGTCGATGTCTAGATTCAAGCGAACACCCTTCGTGTGAATTACTGCAATAGCCTTCAGTTTTGACTTTCTCCATTGATCCCTTTCTATGCATTTAGAGAGTTTTCTAAAATGGAAATTTGATTATATCACTCCCTTTTCTGATACCAGGTAATGTTTTTCCGTTGTTCTGAGGCTTACATAAAAGTTGACTGAGAAAGCTCATTTGAGAAATAGAAAGATAACTTAAGGACTCAGTTAAGCTTGGAGATCATGGAATTATTCCCATTCCAGTGGGGCTTCTGAATATGGCTTTGGGGAGTGGTAGCGGTTGTGACTTGGGGCACTCTAGAATTTGTAAGCAACATGCACAACTGTATGTGTCAGGCCTGATCCAGTATGGGGAGATGAATTTCTCCAGCCAATTTCACCCTTCCATGTTTAGAGACATTACAGAGAAAGCAGTTAGTGGGATTATCCCGGGGTTTCTGTTTTTCCAGTAGTTGAACAGTATTGAGGAACTTGGAAGTTTATTAGCATTAAAGGGAGATATTGTGAGGATTTGAAACAAAGTAAAAGTGAGAGAAGTGAAACTGGGCAGTGTAAATGAAATTGTTTAAAGGGATTTATAATATTCCTTGGTGTTTGGCAAAGATAGTATCCTCTGATTGATGGCAGGAGGGTAGAAGGTGAGGTCACTATTGATCAGTAGCTTGGTCTCCAGATTCTGAGGGCAGGAATTTGAGATCATGTAGAATCACTGATACATAAAATTATAAAGCTAGAAGATATCTTAGTTATATTTTAATTTGTAGTTAGTATACTTAGTAATATATTTACAGCCATTTAATTCCACGTAAACTCTGTGAATGTTTTTAATTTAAAATACCTCTATCTCAAGATGGAATATGGATAAAAGTGTTGTATCATTATGTAAATAATGTCATAATCTTATTAATAGAATAGACTAATTTTCATTAGAACATGGATTATATCTGTCTCATTTGTTATTCCTGGTTCTTAGGGCAATATCTGGGAGCATGCTTTTTATTTTTTTATTTTTCAAATAAACAAATAACATTTTATTTATTTATTTATTTATTTTTTGAGAGAGGGAGAGAGAGTGGGAGCAGGGGCAGGGGAGGGGCAGAGAGAGACTCTTAAACAGGCTCCACACCCAGCACGAAGCCCTACATGGGGCTTGATCCCACAACGCTGAGATCATGACCTGAGCCGAAATCAAGAGTCAGACACTTAACCAACTGAGCCACCCAGGTGCCCCAGCACTTATCATTCTATATAACTTTTGTTTCATATCATTTTGCCATTACACACACTAAAATTAAAAAATTTACCTGGGTGAGAATTTTGCACTATGGTCTATTTATAACATCTTGTGAAAAAGAATTTATGAAGGATAGTTTGAAGGATGATTGTTCATGGTAGATTGCCTTGAAGTTAGAAGCAAGGAAAGTCCTATTATGATGTATTATAACTTTGATTATATAATAGGTAGTAGATAGTCGTTGTGCAGGGGATTGAAAATGCATTTAGGTTTTATTTTATATTTTAATGCATATTTCTTTGAAGAACATCACTCACGTTGTTTTAAACTGGAGCTAAATGGAAATATATTAAATCTAAAATTCAGATAATAATATATATGACAGGAAGATATCTACTTTAATTAATGGAGAGTAAAATTCATTAGGAGCTGTTAAGCACTAGTAAATTTTCAATGTAGAGTATAAAACCTGTAAAAATTCATGCCAAGAAAATGATAAAGCCTGTGGGATAAGATTCAAAGGAAAAGTTTATATTTGAATATAGCTGAAATACCAACTGTGTTGAACTTGAATAGTTTATTTTCAAGAAAATATAAAGATTTTGTAGTTGAAATTTAATGCTAAATTTTGAAACATGGTTCACTCATTGCCTACTTATTGAGAACCTACATTATACTAAGATATGGAGTCAAAACAAAATCCCTGTTGACACATCCACACACATACAAACCACATCCCTCCTACATACTTATATACATACATATATGCCTACTACATATATACACATACTATATAATTACTTTATCTACTTAGCATATATCTTATACTTGTTACATACACACACATACATACCTACTACTTATGTACATATGTGTATATTTTCTGAGACTTAAAGGAAACTTCTAAAATATGGAAATTAAAACTGGAGACTAAAACCATTGTGAATGGGAAAGTAATTTTATAATTTTAATAATATGTGAATAAAACATGGAGCTAAAAGACATTATCCAAGATTTAAAAATAAATAAAATAAGCATGATAATGAAAGGTCTATATAATTTTATCAAATGATGTTGTCTAAGCAATGGCAGGTTCAATATGCAAATTTCTCCAGAATTGTATCTTAGATATGTAGGAACATTCATATTGGAACATGTGCTCAATTTTTAATTAGTGCTTTGTCATAATTTTAATTGCATCTCTTCAAGGTTTTTTTTTTTTGTTATCTCTGAAGGATTCACCTTGCTAAAATTAGTATTCAATTTTTTTTTAAACATTTTATTCATTTACTTGACAGAGAAAGAGACAGTGAGAGAGGGAACACAAGCAGGGGGAGTGGGAGAGGGAGAAGCAGGCCTCCCGCCGAGCAGGGAGCCCAATGCGGGACTCGATCCTAGGACCCTGGGATCATGACCTAAGCCGAAGGCAGACGCTTAACGACTGAGCCACCCAGGCGCCCAATATTCAATTTTAAAAGCATTTTGTTTTCAAAATGTTGTGAAAGAAAAGGAGCCATATTAATAAATTATTTAGCCTATTTTAAGATGGCACTGCATAAATATTCTGCTAGACCTTCTCTGTGCTTCCTGGTAACCTATGAGAGGCATTGACTCTTTCAAAGCTGTCAAGGTGCTTTTTGGTAAATGGCCTCATAGGGCATCAATTTCTATGCAAACCAGTGCTGATTATCAGCTATTTTCAAAAGTGTTTTTTTTTTTTTAAAGACCAGAAAAAAATAGAATAAATGAAATGAATAAAATATTTATCTTTCCTTTGGTAAGTTTGATGTATAGATTTATATACCCAATGTATTTTGTTTTCTGGGTCTTTTTGGTTTAATTAATGCATGTGCCCTGCAAAAGCATATTTCCCACCATGTGAGGAGAAGCTGACCTATGATTGTGTTTGTTATCTAATCATTTTATGACTGATTATCACTGGATTTATGTACTGGGCAAAGATCAATTTAAAACATGCTGTTATAATGTGACTTGTTATTAATTTTTTTTTGTCATAAGTTGTCCTCCAAAATATTTCAAGCACATACTGTAAAAACTTGATAAACTGTTCACCTGAAAATAAAGTGATCATGTTCCATAGAGATTAGGAATATAAAAATGAGGAAAGTGGGTAAGGGTAGGATGAAAAGCCAGCAGTCAGGAAGAGAGGAGAAAGAGAAAGAAGCATGGTAGACAGGAAACAGAATATTATGTATAAACAAATAATAAAAAGATTTCAACAAAACAATGTATTGTTACTTCTTAATTATCTGGTCTCTTTCCTAGTTCTATATTCGTGGCAGTATTTGGTACAATATTAGAATTTGAAAATTTTAATCACTGTCCTCACATATGTATTGTGTAATACCCTCTCTCCCTTACCTCCCCCTTACTACCAACTCATTTTTGCCAGCCAGGAAATACTCATGAAAAACTCCTTCTGAGGATGGATGGAGAGAGGGAGAGAGGAAGTTATACACAAGCGTGCACAGACACACACACACACACACGCACACACACACAATTTAGCAATTGACTAAAACGAGTGACTATGCTTTAGCAATTGTAGCATTTAAGGAAAATGTATTACTTCTTTCAGATTGTGGCCTTAGTAAGTCCTCTAAAAGAGTAGCTAAAAGTCAATGTCAGATGGTTCTGAGGAAGGTTTTCTAATAATTCTCTTATTGTTTGCTTACTTTGGGAGAAATACTTTTATAGATAGTTAACATAACACTATCATACAGATCCACCTGTGCTTCTGGGCTATGATATAGTTTCTGTGACTTCAGTGATTGTGAAAGAATCCTTTATGGATCAGGTGTAGGGTCATAAAATATGAAGATTCCCGAAGTGGTTTCAGCATATGAATAGCCTAAGAGTCTAGTTGAAATACAGATTCTTGGGCCGCTGCCTTTAAGATTTGGATCATTATTTCTGGGGCTGGGTCCCGGAGTCTGTTTTTGATCAGTATTCCAAATGATTCCTTTGTGACTTCTTTAAGGACCTTTGTTTTAGTAAAACATAAATAAGCCTTGCTATAACAAAGCAAGAGACTGCTTCTTTGGTTATGTCTATTCTGGGTACCAGAAATTTTAGGCATTTGTCATCATTGTACTCAGTTTGGAGAACTTTCTGTAGCTCTAACTGAAACGATTCAATAATTTGGAATTCATGAAGAAAACAAAATAGTTAGATTGCGGAGGCCACTTTATTCAATGAGAGCTATATTCACTGTACATTTAACCTAAGTGCTAATAACCAAAAGAAGTGAGTATTATAATGCATTCTTTTGAATTCAGAAATCAGAAACTGCTTGGGACCCTAAAATTCCTTTTTTAAATTAGTAAATTTGCTTTTCCCAATAGGTAGTGAAATTATACAGTGCTGTTTGTTTGGTAGTGGCCTTTGTTTGTTTTGTTTTGTTTCAAAGGTATTAAATCACTTTCAAAATACTTGAAGCTTTTTCTTTGTTTTTGAGCAAACTACATCATAAGTTGGAAGGTAGGAATATTAGTATTACTGCTATGTTATGACTACCTAGGAAGGTGACATTGGAAGTACAAATGCCATATTTTTATTTTCTTTCACTCCATTACCTGATGTAATGAACCAAAATAGAAGATCTTTAGTCTTTTCTTGTATTTTTTTCTTTTTTGAATCTTGGATTAGGATGTCATCAATGCATACTGCCATATGTGGAGTTCTAGAAAGCAGAGGTCCATAAAACTTTGGACAATTCAAAGAATAATAGAAATTTGAGCTGGAAGAATTTCACATGAAAACCTAAGTAGCAAAATGATTGGTAAGAGGGGCTGGGGAAACTAAAGCCCTGTTGCTCAAATGTGCTCATTTTAAGAATCACATGGTACAGATGTTAAACATACAGATTTAGTAGGTCTTGGCAGGGGGCATGGAATCTATATGTTTAACAATTGCACAGACCATTTTATGACAACGCAAGTTTGGCAAACCCTGAAGCAGAATTAGTTTTGGATGAGCTTGATGGGAGCATGTTGGTAAAAGTCATCACAGTTGAATCTGAGGAGTTGATGACTCTGGCCACCAAATATGGGTGAGTCTTAGTTTATTATTCACAGTGCTTCTATAGTCTCAATAAACTTTTAAAATTCAATTTTATTTAGAGTATAATTTACATACAATGAAATTTACCCATTTTAGGTTTACCGTTGTTTTGTCTCTATACAAGTATAATGATGGAAATACTTGGTATATAACAATGTTTTGAGGACATATTTATTACTCTTTTAAAAATTGGAAATAATTCTCCATTTGATTTTTTAAAAAATCTTGACAGCAGAAAACCTTAGGAAATGCCTTGGGATATCCGTTGATAACTTCTAGTCATTTGGTTATTTTGATACTATGATTACCTTCAAATCTGATTACTTAGTCACGGTATAAACAAATTATTTCCCATAAGGCTTTACCTGTCCTTCTTTCAGTGCTGAGGTGAAGTTTCACCTTTGAAGACATTATACTGAAAGAGATAACATCCAGTTATTACTCTGAAATTATTCTAGTATTGAAAAATATATGACAGTTGCAGCAATTTTGGCAAAGGAACTAAAGAATAGAGAACATCTTTGTAACTCTCAATCAAAATGTCTTTTATCTTTCATTTGAAGAAATTTAGGGGTTTTGTCAGTACTACAGAATGCTAAGTATATTGCTCTGTTATTTCTTAAAATTATGTAATTCCTACACTCCACAAGCATTTAAAGACAGGTTTATTCTAGGTGTTGTGAACTGAATAGGTACTAGACAGTAGACAATTAAGTATCATCAAATTCAGATCTTTGCTCAGCAAACCTATAAAAAAATCAGAACACACTGCTAACAAACCTGTAATATGTGACTTTATCTTATTTATATTTGCTTAATGAATAAAAATAAACATGAAATTTCTTTGATCCAATAAATAGATATTCTTGATCTATGTTTTATTACTAATTATTGCATAGATAGGTTCAGTGCTTAAGAACACGTTCTAACTCAGTGACCAAAAATGCTCAGTGGATCTTGAAATGTTTTTGAAATATAAGTTTCTAAATCCTGAATAAAGTAAGGCATGTATTTGAGTGATTTGCTTTGTTTTTAAACAAACGTCTCTTGACCATCCTGGACTGTTTTTTATTTCATTTCACAGTTTTACTGGAAATCACCTTTTATATAAAAAGAAAAAAAATCCTTCTGTATAGTTCACTACAAATGTATTTTCTAAGACTTGTTTTTGCTACTCTAATCTCCAATAATAGTATTGAATTATGTTTTCCTGTGTATCAATGAGGCTTTCAAGCTTTATTGTTGTTCGATTGTTTAGTAATTATGGGCATAGGACACTGGTTCTCTTTAGTTTCCTCTCTTTGTTTAGATGACTTTCCATAACCTAGCTTTGATTTCCGACCCATGTTTATGTATTGAATGTGAGGGTAGTAGGAACAAATGTCATAACCAAAGGGAAAATTTAAGCAACAAAACTATTTGGTAGCCTTGAACTTGGATTTAACACTGGATGCATTATGCATTGATGTTCTAAATATGAGTTCTTCAAGAAACCATTTGTATGAATTAACATACAGTGTCTTAGCCAAAGGGACTGTGAATTGCTGATGTTCTCAGACCACAGTCATTTCTAAAGATTATGTTTATTATACAGTATTTGCTGTACTGTTTTAATTTGAGGAAAGTAAATATTAAAGTTATTTCAAATATTCCAAAAACATGTTGAAATTAAATGCATAGAAAACGACATACGCTCTTAAACAAAACTAATAACATATTCAAGTTACTAATTTCCAGTCTGTGTTGTGCCATTTATCTTTTGTTGTCTTGAAGCTTACTTCCAAACCTACTTTCCCACAAGAATCCAAGACAAAATTAAATGCTATATATTTTTTTCTTTTTTTAAAAGATTTTATTTGTTTGAAAGAGAGTGAGCGAGTGAGAGAGAGCACAAGCAGGGGGAGAGGCAGAGGGAGAAGCAGAGTCACTGCTGAGCAGGGAGCCTGAAGTGGGGCTTGATCCCAGGACCCTGGGATCATGACCTGAGCCGAAGGCAGATGCTTAACTGACTGAGCCACTCAGGTGCCCCTATATTTTTATTTTCAAATTATTTTGCTAAATATTACTTTTATTTAAAGGGGAAGGAAAAGATGTATTATAAAAATGAATGATACCATGTTTCAGCTTTTACTGCTTTTTTAAAATTATGTTATGTTAATCACCATACATTACATCATTAGTTTTTGATGTAGTGTTCCATGATTCATTGTTTGCGTATAACACCCAGTGCTCCATGCAGAACCTGCCCTCTTTAATACCCATCACCAGGCTAACCCATCCTCCCACCGCCCTCCCCTCTAGAACCCTCAGTTTGTTTCTCAGAGTCCATAGTCTCTCATGGTTCGTCTGCCCCTCCGATTTCTCCCCCTTCATTCAGGTTAATAAGAAATCTGAAGTCAACATACTGTAAAGCCCCAAGGTATTTAATAATTTTTTTAAATTATATAATAAAAACTACAAAATTTATGTTGATCAAGAACGACTTAAGAAAATTTACTTATCTTTTTATATCGCTATCAAGGAAATTCTGTTTGAGAATGTACTCTGATGTTGTGAGTAGATTACTAAAATTAATCAGACAACAGATCTAGTCTTTTCTGTCTGTAACAATCTTATGTCTCTGACCAAATCATTTAACCTTTCTGAGCTTCAGTGTTAAGGATACCAAGCGAAGAAACAACAGACAAAAATTTAGTCTTAGGTCTGTGGCCCCAAAGCCCATGATCTAATTTATCATGACACACTATCTTTCATGAAAATAAAATTTTACTTTGCTTTATGTGTGAGGTAAACTGAGACTGAGAGGCTAAGGCACCCACCCAGGATTACATGCTCTATAAATATCAAAGCTGAGACCTGCATATAGAGCTTTTGATTCTGATTCTTTCTTCTACACCAAGCAACCTACCAAAGTGAATGCATCATGAAGTTCAGTAGTAGTATGGAGGAGAAGACTCTAGAAACAATGCCTGGTGTGTGTGTGTGTGTATGTGTGTGTGTGTGTGACTTTCAGCAGATCTAGTTTTTTTCCCCCCAAGTTTAGTAATGATAACACATGTATATGATGCATATTATACAAACTATTTTACTCCTTGCTTTTTTCCCTTGGAGGTCCTGTCATACTAGGCACTAAATATCTGCCCTTCTTTTATTTTTTATTTTTTGCAGTTTTATTTTTTTATTATGTTCGGTTAACCAACATATATTACATCATTAATTTTTCATGTAGTGTTCAATGATTCATTAGTTGCATATAACACTCAGTGCTCATCACAACACCTGCCCTCCTTAATACCCATCCCTCTGTTACCCCATCCCCCCACCCCCCGGCGATCTGTAACACTCAGTTTGTTTCCTGGAAAACAGTATGGAAGTCCCTCAATATGTTAAAAATAGAGCTACCCTACAACCCAGCAATTTCACTACTAGGTATTTACCCCAAAGATACAGATGTAGTGAAAAGAAGGGGCACATGCACCCCAAAGTTCATAGCAGCAATGTCCACAATAGCCAAACTGTGGAAGGAGCTGAGGTTCTTCAACAGATGAATGGATAAAGAAGATGTGGTACATATATACAATGGAATATTACTCCGCCATCAGAAAGGATGAATACCCACCATTTGCATTGACATGGATGGAACTGGAGGGGATTATGCTAAGTGAAATAAGTCAAGCAGAGAAAGACAATTATCATATGGTTTCACTCATATGTAGAGCATAAGGAATAGCGTGGAGGACCACAGGGGAAGGGAGGGAAAACTGAACGGGAAGAAATCAGAGAGGGAGACAAACCATGAGAGACTCTGCCTTTCTTTTAAATGGCTGTACAATATTCTGTTTTATATGAACACCATAAGTTATTTAACTAGTTATAGAATAACGAACTATAGTTCCAATTTTATGCTACTCTAGACAAAACTGCAGTGAATATATATCATTTGAATATATGCAATTATACATGTATTAAAAAAAACACTTGTGGGTGTAATTGCTGGGTCAACAAACATACAGTTTTAATTTTAATAGATAGTCCCCAAATTGCTGTTCCCCAAGCTGTTACCAGTTTCCTACCCAGCTGCACATATGAGAAGGACTGTTTCCTTAACACTCTGCATCACAGTGTGATCCAATTATTTTATTGCTCGGGGGCAAAACAGGATCTGGCAACTTTAATTTTTATACCTCTTATGATGAGTGATTTTGAGCATGTTTATTTTTTAAGAGGCATTTTTTGGGGGAGGTGATGTCAGTTCATGTATTTTACCATTCTTTTATTGGGCCATTGCTCTATTTCTTATTGCTTTGTAGGAAATTTTGTTAACTTCAGAAAGGAAACTAACCTTTGATATGAATTACCAAAGTGTTGTCAATTTGTCTTTTAATCTTCTTTGTTTAGGATGTTTTGGACAAAGAAGATCAGTTATATTTTTATGTATTTGATTATCAATATTTTCTCATTATAGCTTCTGAGTTTTGAAATATACTTAGATGCATTTCCTACTCATTTTTGTAATTTTTAAAATTAGAAGAGAATGAATGAGAGAATTTCTCATTTTCTTCTAGTACTTTTATGTTTCTTTTTTTATGTTAAAATTTCCATTCATCTGGGGCGCCTGGGTGGCTCAGATGGTTAAGCGTCTGCCTTCGGCTCAGGTCATGATCCCAGGGTCCTGGGATCGAGTCCCGCATCGGGCTCCCTGCTCAGCAGGGAGCCTGCTTCTCCCTCTGCCTCTCTCTGTCTGTCTCTTGTGAATAAAAAAAAAAAAAATTTCCATTCATCTGGAACTGATTTTGGAGTAGGGGTGAAGTAAAAATCCAACATTTTTTTTTTTCTCCAGAGGATTATCCTCTTTTTCTAACACTATTTCCTGAATAACTTTCAGTTCCCCACAGATTTGAAACACAAAATTTAATGCCCCAAAATGTTTGTGTTTTTTAATAGTATTTTATGAAGTATTTAAAAAATTATCTACCTTCTGTTATCTGTATTTAGCACATGTCAGGGAGATGTAATATTTTGTAAGCCCTTGAATTGCCTTGGAAGCAGTAATGGATGGTTTGACCATATTTAATTGTTTAGCTAAATGTTTATTTTATTGAACTTCCATAAGCAAGATTTAGGTAATGATTAGGGGTAAAGAGAAAGGGTAAAGAAATAGAGTCAGCAAGACAGAAACACCTGTCTATGAAAAATCTTTGAAAGATGCTACAAGCACATATATAATCATCTCCTACTTAGGATGAATCAATCCTTAAAAAAAGATTAATAGCTGGTATTTGGAAATTCACAGGCTTGTCTAAGTAAAGATTAACTTAGTTTCTGGAGGTGGGTAGGAAGTCTTAGACTGTACTGGATATGAAACAATAGTTATCTTTTGTGTGCATCCTTAATTCAAAACCTGTCACCTCCTTCCCACATATCTAATCTCCATGGTTGAGAAAGAGATGAAATATGCTTTAGTTGACAAAGCAACTTATTGGAAACTGGTCTCTATTGTAACGTGATTCCTGCACGTACACTCTCACAATCAAGCTAGTATCTTTGTAAATACAAATGACCTGATGAACTCTGGGACTTCACCCAGGTAATTCAGATAGTGCTAAGGAGTTTATTCATGCCAACATTGTGCATGAACATATTATGTACTGCTTAAAATATAACATAGGCTAGGATCCAAAGTTATTCATGCTTTAATGCTATGAGCATGACCTTTGGAGATAAAAAAATCCCTGGCTCTTTCACTGACTGTGTACATTGTACATTGAACACCTGTTACTCTAGAACAACGGTTCATTTCACTTTTTGAGGACAAGATAAAATAATAGCAAAAAAAGACAAAATTGTTTTATTTAAAGCCTTAATGAGGACTCTCTTTCTTTTTCTCTCCTCCACTAGAAACTATTTGCATTTCACAATACCAGATGTTTTACTTTACTTCAACAATTTGTTAAAATAACTCACTGAATATATTGTTATCACTTTAAAGTAATTTTATTCCTTGAAGTTATGTCTTGTGGAAAATTTTTTAAATGTAGATTTCTTTTTTCCTTAAGAGAAAGGTAACTTCATAATGTGACCTGAAATATCCAAAATATTTCAAGTGCTTAATTTTATTTCAATCAATATATTATTTTTTTATAATACAAAACGTATGTATATAACGTACATCTTCAGTGGTTAAATAATTGTATTGATTTCTGATCATTTTATTTATGTTTTGACTACTGTCATTTGACATGACTCTTAGTTATTTGCCTTCACAGATTTATCTTGTTTTGGCTGTTTTCCTTAAATTTCTTAAATTTCTATTGCTATTAGTGATCTTGAAGGAGAAAATGTAGGCTCATGACATGTCAAACAATTCACTTAAGCTTGTTGGCATTTACTTGAGTGTTGATTTTGTAATAATAGAACATATTTTTTTCCAAACAAATAGGATGCACCCCCCCTTATTGCTCAAAATGACTAACAAAATACTCAAAATGAATTTAATCTGATTAAATGCAAATGTATTTTTTGCTTAATGTAGGAAATAAATTTAGATGCTATTTATCACAACAAAACACATGTAGGAAAAGATATAATTTAAATTTATACTTCCCTATATCCTTCTTTATTTATTCTGCTTCTTTTGCATTCTTTTGTGTCCTGAGGCTAACCTTGAAACCAAGAAAATGACAACTTAAAAAAATGAATATAGTATTTGTTTTATTGATTTTCTCTATTAGTTTCTGTATTCAATTTCTTGAATCCTTTTACAATTTTTATTATTTCTCTTCTGCTTACTTTAGAATTAATTTGCTCTTCTGTTTCTAGTTTCCTAAGGTGGGAGTTTAGATTATTTAATCTTTCCTCTTTTCTTTTTTAAAATTTTTTTTAAAGATTTTATTTAATTATTTGACAGAGAGAGAGAAAGCGAGAGCAGGAACACAAGCAGGGGGAGTGGCAGAGGGAGAGTGGCAGAGGGAGGCAGAGGGAGAGCTCCCCAAGCAGCGAGCCTGATGTGGGACTCGATCCCAGGACCCTGGGATCATGACCTAAGCTGAAGGCAGATGCTTAACGACTGAGCCACTCAGGGGCCCAATCTTTCCTCTTTTCTAATATATGGAATCAGTGCTGTAAATTTTCCTCTAAGCAGTACTTTCACTTCATGCCACAAATTTTGATAAGTTGTATTTTCATTTTCATTTAGTTGAAATGTTTTAAAATTTCTCCTGAGATGTCTTCATTTACCTATGCATTATTTAGCAGTATGTTGTTTCATCTCTAAATATTTGTGATTTACATCTTTCTGTTACTGATTTCAGGTTTAATTGCATGGTTTTTGAGAGCACTGTATTTGTGTGTCTGTGTGTGCTTTAAATTTGTAAAGGTATATCGTATGGTCCAGAATGTGGTCTATCCCTGTGAGAACAGGTTTGGGTTTCTGGAGGTAAAATGTCATCATTAAATACAATTGCTACAAAACAGATAATTTAATGGAGGAAAATGAGTGTGCACTTTGATCTTCTTATCACAGTGCACTTTGGGTTGTTGATTTTCTTATCACAGTGAACTTTATGTTGTTAATCTGTATTTTATGGTTATATCCTTCTTGTAGGAAATTAGTTATTATAAAATTGTCTTTCAGTGCTGTATTTTATCAAAAATACATGAATTTAAAATATTTCATTGTATTATAGTGTACCAACAATTATATAGTTATACATTTTTCTCCTAGACACACTTTCCTGAATTATAAATGGAAATACTTGAATTTTTTGTCATATAAAATCAATAGAAAAAGGAGAAAACACATTATCCTTTTAAAAAGGTTTCATTCCTATGAACAATGTCCTGTCAGTTATAATTAAATCAGAGCCTAGTTAGTGGTTTTAGACTATTGCAATAGTTGTCTTTAGTGTTTCCATTCCTTCAATGTTGAAGAACAAAAAAAAAGTATTTTTTTTTCTCCATAACTAATGCATGTTTCCCATTTGGCATTAGTAAAAAGTTTGGTCAAATCTATTGGTCATTATCAGAAATACATAGTTTATAACTAGCACAGTATTTCACTTTTTAACAGGTTGGTATGACATAGAAATTTCTTTCCTCTCTATTTCCATCAGACAATTTTATCTAGTTAGGTATATTTTTTTCCCCAACTTTCTGGGAAATGTTTGTTAATATCTTTTAACAGGCTTGGATCTATTGTTACCTCTGACACGCTAGCACAGGGCTTATTATGTAACAAATGTCTGCAGTATGAAAGAAAATGTGGTATGTACATTCATCATTAAATAGCTTCCTTCGGCTTTATTCCTAAAGCCATATTTTATGATCATACTAAGGACATGTAAGGGAAATATAAGAACAGATAAAGACAATGTAAAGACAGTATGTTAATACTGATAATAAAATATTAACTGATTTTATTAAAAGATCACCACGTGTCAGACATTTTGAAAACTGCATAATTTCTTCGTGAAAAATTCTATTTATAAACTATTTTTAAAGTGTATTTTTCAGTGTCTTTTTATAATAATGAAATAAATTTAAATGATCTGTGACAGGTAGATGTACCCTAGGTATTTATGATATGTTAGTACAGTGGTTCTGCAAGGGTGACCAGTCAAGGACTCCATAAATTCAAAACTTGTTATAATAATACAAATATATTATAAGCCTTTCTAATTTCTCACAAGTGTATGAAAAAGGTAATAACATAACAGGTTGAAAGCCAAGGCAGAAATGAGAATACAACTATCTTTTGTTAAACTGAACATTAAAGAGACTTGCAAAAAATGTAAAACAATGTCACTTCCCTTATTATTTTTTGTTTTGTACAATATATTTTTCCAGAAAATATTTTTATGTTTACATGTGATGAATTATTACCAATATTTTTAAATGACTTAATATTTTTAATTCTCATTTTTTCTATCAAATGTGGTAAGTATTCATAGATAAAATCCACATAATCAAAAGCTCGTTGGGAACTTCAGTATCTTTTAAGAAGGTAAAGGGGTCTTGAAATTAAATATTATAGAGTCATTGGTCTAGCTAATACAAATAGCAGAGCAGATTAGGAAAGTGCATATGTAACAAATTATAGGTCTAATTTACTTAATCTCTCTAACATAAATTTTGATTTCCGTAATTTGGAGATAATAATACAGCCCAAATCAGAGGGTGTCAAGTGATTCATGTAAATTTCTAGTAAAGCGTCTAATACACAATAGAGGGTTAATAAATATTCTCACATGAACCTCCTGAAAGTCTGGATTCATTAATTTCTATTTGAAGTCTCAAATAACTGTGTGAAAAGATGATAGTCTGTGTTATACACAGGTGAATTCCATATGTGAAGGAAGTAGAAGAACAGGCCTAATAATAAAGGAACTGACATACCCTTGCCAAATGGAGAAATATTCTACTTTTGATTTGATGATTTGATGAGTAACTTCAGTAGTTACTTTTCATTGACTTTATTACTCCAACAAAACTTCTCAAGAATTGGAATCAGTACTTTTCTAAGAACCAGGATTATGAATTTTAAAGTAGTAAAGAAATGATTTTGACATAAACATTTGTATTAATTTTTATTTTACTTCAAATGTAAGTGAACCCTTGAAGATATTTGATTGTTAACTGTACTTAATCTATGGTTTGGGAGAAAGAGGTTAGCAGCAAAATGTTTCCTGAAGCAGTTAAATGCATTGACATTGGAATCCAAAACATGTCAAATGTCAAATATTTTCATTTCGGCATAACTTAATAGTAAGTTAAGCTTTTTGACAATAATTAACCAATAGATTAACTGCTTTTTACCTGTTATTCCTAAGTTATTCATGAAAAGGAAAATGTTGTGACTTGTAAGCGTGTATTTTGTTCTCATCATATCTATATCACTTTACTTAAACATATGGCAAATTAAAATAAAGCTTAGCGAACACACATGGTATTAAAAGAAGGCATAGAACACAATTTGATATTTCTTATTTAGAATTGTAATTTCACTTATGAAACTTTGTTCTTATGTATACTGATTTTAGTAATATTACAGACTTAGAAGAAACCTTAACAGTCTAGCATTTGTCCAAAATAATAGAGTTTGACTTGTGTCAGGTTATTTAAAAACTCTAGCTTTGATTTTCTTTCTCAATTTTGTTTTCTATTTGGTGTCTTTTGTTCTGTATAGGCTTTTTGATTGTTTTGCCCATTTATGCAGAAAACTGCCTCTGGGACTGATCGTATTTCATTGAATCTGAAGATCACCTTGAATAATATGGACAATTTAAACATGTTAAGTCTTTCAATTCAGGGACATAGGATGTCTTCCGTCTTCGCAGTATCGTATTTTTAATGTTCTAGTTATTTTTTATACCAACCTGTGCCAGAATTAAACGCACTTATATACCACTGCTACAGTATTACAGTTCTATTTGTCTTTATGTTTATTTTTACCAGCAAGCTGTATACTCTCTTATGCTATTATGTTGTTTTCTAGTGTCCTTTCCCACCCCCCCTCCTACTTGAAGGACTTCCTCTAACCTTCTTTGTAAGGCCAATCAGGTAATAATGAACTTCCACTTTTACTTATCTGGAAAGCCTTTAGTTCTTCTTAATTTTGAAGTACAGTTTATTTTATTTTTTTCTTTCAACACATTAAATATATCATTCTGACTGGCAAGATTTCTGCTTAGAAACCGCTGTTAGTCTTATGAGGGCTCCCATGAATGTGAAGTTACTTTTTTCCTTGCTGCTTTCAAAATTTTCTCTTTGTCTTTGAATTTTGACAATTTCATTATGATGTATTTCTGTGTGAAATTTTGCAGATCATTTTACTTGGAGGTCATTGGGAATCTTGAACTTGGTTACCTGGTTATCTATTTCTTTCCTTAATGTTGAGAAGTTTTCAACCATTTTTTCTTCAAATATAATTGTGGACCCTAGTGATTTTCTTGTTTTTCAAGACTGAAATAGAAAATTGTTTTAATTTTTAGAAATGAAACAAAACTATTGAATAATAGTTTAAAATTAAGTGAGATATGATAAACAGTAAATAATTGTTTCTTCTATTATGCACCTTGAATTCCCTAGTCCCATCAAAATAACATTGTATACCATAAAGCAGAATGAAGAGATAATTTTTCATAGCTCTCTGATAAAATTAACATAAAAATATTTTAAAAACATTTTTATTTTACATTTTATTTCTCTGTATATCTAAAGGAAGTATTCAGTTGAATTTTGTATTAAGCATATTAATACTGTATTGTACCATAAGATCCAGTAATTCCACTATATACCCAAAGAAAATAAAAACACTAATATTTTGAAAAGATATACACACCCCTATGTTTATTGCAGCATTATTTACAGTAGCCAAGAATGGAAGCAACCCAAGTGTCTATCCCTAGATGAATGAAGAATACACACACACATCCCATAGAATATTACTAATCCATAAAAAAGAATGTGATTTAGCCATATGCAGCAGCATGGGTGTCCTAGACAGTATAATGTTAAGTGAAATAAGTAAGACAGAGAAAGATAAATACCATATGAATTAACTTATATGTGGGATTTCAGAAACAAAACAAGCAAAGGAAACGGAGACAAACCCAAAAAAAAGACTCTTAAATACAGAGATCACACTGATGGTTGCCAGAGGAGAGGTGAGTAGGGTGATGGGTGAAATAGATAAAGGGGATTAAGAGTACACTTATTTTGTTGAACATTGAGTAATGTGTAGAATTGTTGAATCATTATATTTTATACCTGAAACTAATATAACCCTGTATGTTAATTATACTTCAATTATAAAAAAAGAAAGAAAGGAACTGAGCTAGGTTTTGACTGGGAATATAAAACCAAAGATAAATACCAACACACACACACACTTTAATGAAAATACAATTGCTCTGTTGAATAAGAGTGATTTTATCATTAATTTTAAAATCTTTATATAATGTGTTCTGTTATTGAGGAGTACCACAAAGAATAAGGCAGATATGATGTCACATAGAGATTCTAATTCATCAGAAATTAAATAAGTGAACAATTAGATTCTAATTGAGGATGGAGCTAAATTGGTAATTATATTGAGGTGTCATTAGTATTATGATAAAGTCACTTGACATTTTAGTTATTGTATTTCTTTAATTTAAAGTTAATTTTAATACATTTTTACCTTCCATCTACTTTTTTATTATTTATTTATTATTTTATTTTTTAATTAACATATAATGTATTATTTGTTTCAGGGGTACAGGTCTGTGATTCATCAGTCTTATACAACACACAATGCTCATTACAACACATACCCTCCCCAATGTCCATCACCCAGCCACCCCATCTGCTAACCCCCTCCCCTCCAGCAACCCTCAGTTTGTTTCTTAAGATTAAGAGTCTCTTACGGTTTGTCTTCCTCTCTGGTTTCATCTTGTTTCATTTTTTTCCCTCTTTTTCCCTATCATCCTCTGCCTTGAAAGTTTTTATCAGTAGATTTAGTTTAAAAGATGTGGGTAACTTCAACCCACTTCTTTTGAGTGTTCATAATGTATAAAACACTTTAGAAACAGAAAGGTAATTAGTCCACATTAGTATGTAATTCTCACTCTCAAATTAAGTTGTGATCTAGCTTGAGAGACAAATTTGTAAATAGCTGTTTATATTCTGAGGCTAATTTTCAAAAGTTCTATTTTAAGGACTTAAGAAAAAAAACTATATACTTTTATGTGGAAAAATTAAGGGATGCAGGGGATTGAGAAACAAACTGAAAGGACATGGCAATGGTATGAAATGAGCCGTATGTGGATCTGGTAATCCTTCCAAATTCCTGAAACTTGATACTGAAGTGTAGTTTTTATTATTGGTAAACCTTCTCCTCAACAGAAGGATATTTGTACGGACTGATGCTGCTCTCAGTTTCTGGTGCCCTAGGAGGTTAAAAGCCAAAACTGTTCAAGGTCTCTTTTCCCCATTATGGCTTAATTGTCTCAAAGTGAGCTTTTAGTATCTAAAGTTGCTGAGGCAACTGGAAATAGTCACTGGAAATGGCCTGAGAATAGACTGTCCTGTTTAATTAAGGACAGTAGGGGATTAGTTGAGTAGGGGATTGGTTTCCTATATGGATTACCAATTTAAAATATTATCAATATAAATTAATACATAATAAATGCTAATCATGTAACATTTTCTATTGGTTTTTCTGAAGACACTTTGAGAAGTTAGAGCACATTTTGGTTATCATCATATGGATTAAATGACTTTTCATTGTCTAATATTTTGAGGAGATTCTAGTGATTATTTTCTTAATTTTTTATATTCAGGATATATGGATGCCTACTAAGATTATTAGCCTAATTTTTGTATAACTGCTTAATCAAGTACAAACTTTGGCTCTTAATATCAATAGAAAGTTCAGGAAAAGGGTAGAAAACCAAAGGATGCTAAGCAATGCTAGGAAACAGCCATGAATAAAGCCTAAGAATTATCTGCTTAGGATGCTGTCAGCACTGTTAGACCCACAACTCTACTGCTTCCCATGAATCATCTCTGTTAGTTCAAGTAGCTGCTAAGAGCAGGGAAAGAGACTCTCTGCTCCCCTCTGTCCTAAGGGACAATCCTTATATTTCATGTCTTGGGGTTTTTCCCTTCAATAGGAAGGGTTTTGAGATGTTAACACTATGATTTTTTTTTTAGCCAATATAGATTTATGATCAAGACTATATTGAAGGACATTCAGTGTTTCCCAAGCTTGATGCTTTGCTAAAATGATAACATCAAAAAAATAAATTAGGTATTATACACAATTCAAAATTCATCATGACATCCTTTTCAAATACTATCTCCAGTATTTTGTTTTATATACTTTTCACGTGTTAATATTTGGAAACCTATCTTTTGATTTTAGGTTTTATTGTTCTGTGCATATTATCTATGATTCAGTAGGTTTTAATTGTGACTATAAATAACTCATTATAGTCATATATGCACAATGATTTTATTATCCCTGCAAGCTGGTGTTGCTTTACTTGTCATCAAATAGCCTGGTTTCAGTTTTGCTAGAGTCATGTTCATTAACTTACTGGTCAATTCACAGTTAATTTAATTCTGCTCTATTTTCAGAGTGGAGTAGCACTTAAGGAAAAATAAAGTGTTCTTTGATATATTAGGAGAAAACGTTTGATCTATAAAATTCTTCAAATTACAAATCAGTGTAGAATTAAACCCAAATCTTGCTTTGTGATTTTTGGCATAAACATTATTCTCAGTCTCAATGAGCCATCTGTAAAATGGTAATTATAGATTCTATTAGCAATGTTTGGTAAGGTTTGAAGACAATCTAGGTAAATCTATCAGCACATATTATTTTTTAAAGATTTTATTTATTTGAGAGAGAGAGAGCAAGTGAGGGGGAGATGCAGAGGGAGAAGGAGAAGCGGACTCCCCATGAGCAGGGAGCCCAACTCGGGACTCAATCCCAGAACCCTGAGATCATGGCCTGAATTGAAGGCAGATACTTAACCAAGTGAGCCACCCAGGTGACTCTCAGCACATATTATTGATAGCTATGTCCCACACACCTGAAATCAATAGGGAGCAAAACAAGATCTATCTACTTTTTTTTATTATATTATGTTAATCACCAAACATTACATCATTAGTTTTTGATGTAGTGTTCCATGATTCATTGTTTGTGTATAACACCCAGTGTTCCATTCAGTACGTGACCTCTTTAATACCCATCACCAGGCTAACCCATCCCCCCACCCCCTCCCCTCTAGAACCCTCAGTTTGTTTCTCAGAGTCCCTAGTCTCTCATGGTTCGTCTCCCCAGAGACTCTGGACTATATATATACCACA
>NC_138369.1:102886925-102915798 GCF_054177405.1 Leptonychotes weddellii | reverse complement strand
ACCCAGGCGCCCCTATACCACATCTTCTTTAACCATTCATCTGTTGATGGACATCTCGGCTCTTTCCATAGTTCGGCTATTGTGGACATTGCTGCTATAAACATTGGGGTACACGTACCCTTTCTGATCCCTATTTTTGTATCTTTGGGGTAAATATCCAGTAGTGCAATTGCTGGATCGTATGGTAGTTCTATTTTCAACTTTTTGAGGAACCTCCATACTGTTTTCCAGAGTGGCTGTACCTACTCTTAAATGTATTTTTTGAAGTTTATAGAAATTCTGATAAAAGAAAAAGCCTTTAGAGCTGAGATGATCAAAATGCTTCATGCAAGAACTGAAGCATGAAAGATGATGGGTAGATTTTGAGGATGGTTACAATAGAAATGGTGACACTAAAATATCTTGAAACATTTTAGGAGAAATTTGGCAGGAAAAATTCTGAATTTAATTTGACTTTGAAGGATGAAGTCATTCAAGTAAAAATGTACAGTAGAATGTAAGGCATATTGCAGTTTAGGTGAGAAGATGAAACAAGAAAAAAATGTACAGTAGAAAGGCACACTGTAGTTTTGGTGAAAAGATAAACTAGAAAAACAAATTTAGCAGTTTTCAGTATAGAGTTGACAATTGAAGGATGAGTTCTCTGAGGGAAGGGATGTTGAGAAAGAACAGAGCTCCAAAGTAATATTGAAAGTGTATAAACCATACTATTTTTTTGCTGTTCTAACTTTTAAGATCTAGCTCAATATTGCCTTGACAGTCATGAAAAATATGAAGAGTCCACTTTCAGAAAGTGAATATTGTGACTCCTCAAAATTCTATTTGGAAAACAAAGATGAATATCCAATTATATTTTAACTAATATACTAGTACAAATAAATACTTTATTTATAGATCAGGTAGGTGCATTTTTTTTCTAACATGATTTTTCCCCCAAAATATCTCTTTAGTATCTCTTTAGTGTAGGAAATCTTTGAGGAACAGAAAATTATGTTTATTTTTTAGTAATGTCCACTTTCTAAAAAAGTACAAGACAATCTTGAAACTACAGAGATTGTATTGGTTTCATGACCCTGAATTATAATTGAAAATAAATGTATTTGTTTGTATACCAATTTCTGATGAAAAGCTATATTGAATGCAGATGATTCCATCTTCTTTTTTTTTTTTAAGATTTTATTTATTCATTTGAGAGAGAGAGAGCACAAAAGAGCACAAGCCGAGAAGAGGGGTGGAGGGAGAGGGAGAAGTAGGCTCCCACTGAGCAGGGAGCCTAACATAGGGCTCGATCCCAGGACCCTGAGCTCATGACCTAAGCTGAAAGCAGACTGCTTAATGGGCTGAGCCACCCAGACTCCCAGATGATTCCATCTTCTTATGGATTCTTATTTAGTAGTTACTTATGATTAGACACCATATTTATATTCAGTGCTTGTTCATAAGACAAGTTGTGTCTTTGAAATGTGGATATCATGAAGATTGATATAATCACATTTCATTCATGATTAATTATTTTTACGTTGCAGAAATAATTTTAAGATTAAGGAACTAATATATATACATATATATTTATTTTTTATGTCTATTAATAGCTTTGACTATTTTCTAGTTTAACACAAATTCTCAATATTACTCTTTCTCATAATGAAGATACTTGACTATGTGATATTTTAGGCATCTTTCCTATCTTATAATAAACTGAATATATACATATATATTCTAATCAATTTGTTTTCTAGCATCCTTTCCTCATATTCTCCCAAAATGTCTGTTTTAAAAGAAAATAAAAAATATTGCTGGGTAGAAGAAAAGTCTAGATTTAGAGCCTAAGTACTTGCATTTTTTTTTTTTTAAACACACACACATCCACACACATACACATGAAATTTCTTGGGCTATATATGGTTGAATTATTGCCACTCCACCCTACCTACACTTCACTTCTGAGATGAAAAAGCAAGAAATGTACAGGAGAGTGGAATTCAGGTATATTCTTGTCAGCTCCTTTACGCTTGCAGGAAGGTATCAAAGTACCATCTTTCAGCTGACCATTCAAATACATACAACAGAAAACAATAATGGAGGTGCTTCTTGGGGAGTGTAACCAATGTCATTGCCAATTAATTCTTATCAAGTGGTCAATTTAGTGAGGCATTGATACTCTGAGAATGTATACAGATTTTTCATTTTAGTAAATATAGAGAGCATCCTATTTTAATACTAAAAATGTAGTCCTGATAATGTGTACTAAAGCCAATTTTCTGGTCTTAATGATTTCTATTTCCAGAGAGTTAAAAACATTTTAAATGACCCCAAATTACATTTTGCTTTTTTAGATTCAGTACCATTTATTACTGGGATTTTGTACATATTCACATTTGAAAACACAATTGTTTTACTTAAATTCATCGACCATCAGATTGAGGGAAATCTTTGCAACTTTAATCACACCTAAGGATGTCCTAATTATAGGAAACTTATACTTTGTTGTCACTAATAGGAGAACTTTCTCTCTTTTTTTTCCCATTTTCCACTATTTTTATTTAAAAGTATGGGTAAATTTTTTTTATTATGTTATGTTAATTACCACACATTACATCATTAGTTTTTGATGTAGTGTTCCATGATTCATTGTTTGCGTATAACACCCAGGGCTCCATGCAGAACGTGCCCTCTTTAATACCCATCACTAGGCTAACCCATCCCTCTACCCTCTAATGAAAAAATGAAAAGTAAGTTTAATATAATTAATCTTAATCCATAAATAACTTAAAAACAGCATGGCATTTCAAGACTAAATTTTTGCTTATCTGGCTTAATCCAAATATATATTTTAGAATGCCTAAATTTCCTGTTTTCAATTTTTAATCCAACTACACCTTTTGATATATACTGACACCCCAAACCACCCATGTGTTAGAATCTACACCTCTGGACATCACTAGGTGAAAAAAAAATTCTGAGCAATCATAAACTGAGATACCAAATATCTCATAAACTGAGATACCATGCTGTTGCACAAACATGGCTTTACTAACAAAAATAACAATGCTGCTTAAACTAAATTGAAAGTTATTGTCCAGTAACATTTGGTATCTCAGTTTATGATTGCTCAGAATTTTTTTTTTTTTCACCTAGTGATGTCCACAGGTGTAGATTCTAATACATGGGTGGTTTGGGGTGTCAGTATATATCAAAAGGTGTAGTTGGATTAAAAATTGAAAACAGGAAAGTTAGGCATTCTAAAATATACTTGGATTAAGCCAGATAAGCAAAAATTTAGTCTTGAAATGCCATGCTGTTTTTAAATTATTTATGGTTTAAGATTAATTATATTAAACTTACTTTTCATTTTTTTCATTAGGCTTATACTGAGGAGCAGTAAAAAAAACAAACCAACGAAGCTCATTGCCTTAGAAAATCTAAACAATATGATGTGATTTTGATTATTTAAGTCCTATACAAAAAAATGTACCTGAAATAAATATATGTACACTCTAAGTATAGGAAATTGGTGTAAACTTCCTGAACAGATGGCTTTATTTTAGCTAATGAACACTGGAAATTACATAAATGATTCTGACTTTCATTTGGCATAGGTTACAGGAGAGCATAGAACAAATTTTATGGTCATTGATCTTAAATATTCAGGGAATTGTGTCATTATCATCAATCCTGATTTCTTCTAATTATATTTATTGTCTTGTTGCCATTCACTGATTATAAATACTATATTCTATGATGTTTTATAGATTTATATAAGCTCTCTTAAGTTCTTTTGTTATCACTGAGAGATTTGTACATAAATAAATAGGGCCACTTGCTAATGTATTCAGTGATATTTACTGAGTATTCACTATTTGATGGGCCACAGCTAACTAGTATGAGGCCATATTCTAAGTGGTTTAGAACACTGAAGGATTCTTAGTAAGACTATTGGCAACTATATGCAAATATTTATAAAACAAATTAGAAAATAAAGACATGAGAGAAAGTAAGGTACCATATGGAGTTTCAGAAATAATAGAAATTGCTAACAGTTAGGGTAAGAAAAGAGGTGTGGAAAAGTTAAAAAAAAAGTCTTCATAACAGAAAATCAGACTTGAGCTCTAAGTAGTAGGATTTAAATATCAACACTGTTTATACAGAATAAAATTCTTGTAAATAAGGTGAAGTGAATTTATTTCTAAAAATGTTAACTTACATTTCTTACAGATAGCAGTCTGTCCAACTTTAATAAGCTAAAGGAGAGAAATAAATTTCTTCTTACACGCTTTGGCAGGATAACCTTTCTAACAGCAGAGAGAATGTATTACTTTCTTCTTTGGGGTTTTGTAGAGTTTATTAATTAACTTTATCTAAAATTTATTGATTTATTTCTATGTGATATATATGGGGCTCTCCAGTATGAAGGGTGGAAATATAAATTAAAAAAGATAACCAAATGGTAAGTTAGATACTATTTAGTGTTCCTTATCTTAAACATTTTAATTAAAATAATTTAAATAAATCAAATTTAAATTAATAGACAAAACATTTAATTGGCTAATACTCCAAACCCAAAACACCTCGATGTCATTCCATTGTAGTTAAAATTACAAAATATATAGAAAATAAGAGTCAGTCGATTTCTTATTTTTTTAAAATATAACACATCATCAGACACCAGAAATTAAGAGGAGAAAGTATTAAAACAGGAAACAAAAAGCAAGCAAACAAAAACCATCTGCAAAATGAAGATTCATCCTTAAAATCTATAGGATTATGATGGCCTATGACAATCAGATCCTATCCTATTTTATTTTCCAAGCACTTCACTTCTTAAATTACATCGTCATAGGTTTTGATCAGTATTGCTTCCTTAAATCATAATTGGTTTTTGTTTTGAGGGTTTTTTTACACTTATTTTTACTTTTTTTTTTACAAATAGTGTGTCAGAATCTGCTGCAATTGCCTGGATCATATAATCTTAGCCACTTAAGTGAGAAAAATAAATTTTTAATGAATTAAAATAACACAAATAAAATTATTTCTTCAGGCCTTTGGGAGAAAAGATGACAAAATGAAAGACACAGAAAGTCACTCTTTGTGTATTTCTTATTTTAAAACATGTTTATATTTAAAAAGGGATACTTTGATTGGTTATATTGTAGTTGTGGGACTTGATTCTTATTCTAAATGGTAAAAGAAAAGTTAAATCAAGTTACAAGTATTCTCCATACTTTTTTTTTTTAGAACAAGAATAAATAAAACTTGATGGTTCACTTAAGCAGCTTCAAGTGTACATTTTTTACCTTATTTTGAAAGTTTCAGTAAAGATATTCAAAGTAAATGTCATACCCATGACAATTTCATCACACTTCCCAGATGTATTAGAAACCTTGCATTAATGAGGGGAATATCATTTCTCTAAGAATGTAGCACAGTATTGCCAGAGAGAATGATCTCACTACATTTTCTCCTATCACCCTCAACCCTTGATATACTCTCTATTTTATTATTATAGTAATATGGAGGTTGATGAAAATTAATATTTAGAAAGAAAATGTAGTTTTTAGTCAGCCATGTAAGTTGCTGGAATTTGCTAATTAAGCACAAAGTTCTATGGGAACCAGTGCCAAGCTATGGAAACCTCAACCACAACTGATGAATTGATGGGAGCTCAATGTGGACTAGTCTGAGAGATAAAAACTGGGGGCCCAGTCATCAAGGGCTCTCACACTTCTTTGAGTTTTACTTCCAGGAGCTTGGCCTTTGCCTATTTTGTCCCATCTAAGGTAGAGAAGCTAAAAAACTAAGAGCATGTGTGAAGTTCATAGTCTAGAAGCACTAAAAGACTGAGGCCTTCTCATAGCACTGTAGAATTCTATCATTTTCCCTATACATTACCAAAAGGTTAATAAAGGACTGTTTACAGCAGTGTTTTATTTATACTAAGTGCTTCATATCCAGCTGTCAAGAAAAAATTACAAGAATTACTAAAAGCCAAAAAAAAAACAGTTTGAAGAAATAGAGCATCAGAACCTGAATCAGATATGGCAGGAATGTTGGAACTATCAGACCTGGAATATAACAAAAATATTAGAAAGCTATGTCTCCAATGGGTAAAGCAGAAAGCATGCAAAAACATACAGATAATTTTAGAAAAGAGATGGGTAGCCTAAAAAGAACCAAAAATAAGTTCTAGAGATGAAAAACCATGTAACCAAATGAAGAATGTCTTTGATGGGTTTGTTGGTAGATGGTAAGTGGCCCAGGCAAGAATCTCTTAGTTTGAGGATATCCTAATAGAAACTACTCAAACTGAAAAACAAGAAGAGTGTGAAAAAAAATAGAACAGAATATTCAAGGACTGTAGGAAAACTACAGAGGAGTAACATACTCATAATGGGTATTCCAGAAGGAGAAAAAAGAAAGAACACAAGAAATATTTGAAACAATAATGGCTGAGAGTTTCCCCAAATTAATGTCAGATACTGAACCATAGATCCAGGAAGGTCATAAAACTTTGTGTAGAATAAATCCTCAAAAAAAACCCACATCCATGAATATCATTTTCCAACTATAGAAAACTAAGAGAAAAAAATATACATGCACACACACACACATGCTGGAAGAAGCCATAGTTTAAAAACAAATTACTTATATAGAAGCAAAGATAGGAATTACATCCAACTTCTCAGAAAGAGTGTAAGTGAAAAGAGAGTAGAGTGAAATATTTAAAGTGTTGAAAGAGAAGAAATTGCCAACCTAGAATTTTGTTCCAAGCAAAAATTGTCTTTCAAGAGTGAAAGAGAAATGCTTTCTCAGACAAACACGATTTGAAGGAATATGTTGAAATAGACACAACTTGCAAGAAATATTAAAAGAAATTCTTTAGAGAGAAAGAAAATAATAAAAGTCAAAAAGTCAGATCTACATAACTGTTGGATAAGGAATAGGTGAAGGCAAAATAAAAAATACTTATTTTTCTTTTTTTAAATTTAATTCAAGGTAGTTAACATATAGTATAGTATTGGTTTCAGGAATAGAATTTAGTGAATCATCACTTACATATAACACTTAGTACTTATCCCAACAAATGCCCTCCTTAATGCCTATCACCTATTTAGTCCATCCCCCTACCCGCCTCCCCTCCAGCAACCCTCAATTTATTCTCTATAGTTAAGAGTCTCTTCTGGTTTGCCTCCCTCTCTATTTCATCTTATTTTGTTTTTCCTTCCCTTCCTCTATGTTCATTTGTTTTGTTTCTTAAATTCCACATATGAATGAAATCATATGATATTTGTCTTTCTCTAACGGAATTATTTTTCTTAACATAATATACTCTAGTTCCATCCACATTGTTGCAAATGGCAAGGTTTCATTCTTTTTGATGGGTGAGTAATATTCCATTGTATATTTATACCATCTCTTTATCCTTTCATCAGTCAATGGACATTAGGGGTCCTTCCATAATTTGGCTATTGCTGATAGTGCTGTTATAAATATTGGGGTGCATGTGCCCTTTCAAATCAGTATTTTTTTATCCTTTGTATAAATTTTTTATCCTTTGTATAAATCCCTATCCTTTGAATCAATTGCACCTAGTACTGCAATTGCTGGATCATAGGGTAGTTCTATTTTTAAAGTTTTGCAGAATCTCCATACTGTTTTCCAGAGAGGCTGCACCAGTTTGCATTCCTACCAACAGTGCAAAAGGGTTCCCCTTTCTCCACATCCTCACCAACACCTGTTGTTTCCTGAGCTGTTAATTTTAGCCATTCTGACAAGTGTGAGGTGATATCTCATTGTGGTTTTGATTTGTATTTCCCTGATGATCAGTGATGTTGAGCATTTTTTCATATGTCTGTTAGTCATTTGAATGTCTTTTTTGGAAAAATGTCTGTTCATTTCTTCTGAAAATATACATGGTATGATCTCAATCTTTTTGTAAGGTTGAGGCCGGATTTGTGACCCAGTATGTGTTCTATTCTGGAAAATGTTCCATGTGCACTTAAAAAAATGTGTATTCTGCTGGTTTAGGATGAAATGTTCTGACTATGTCTATTAAGTCCATCTGGTCCAGTGTGTCATTCAAGGCCATCGCTTCCTTGATCTGCTCATATAATCTGTCCATTGCTGTAAGTAGGGTGTTAAAGTCCCTTACTATTACTGTATTATTATCAATGAGTTTCTTTAAGTTTGTTGTTAGTTCCTTTATATATTTGGCTGCTCCCATGTTGGGAGCATAAATATTTACAACTGTTAGATCTTCTTGCTTGGTAGACCTCTTTATTATGATATAGTTCCCTTCTTCATCTCTTATTACAGTCTTTGGTTTAAAATCTAGTTTGTCCGATATAAGTATGGTTACTCCAGCTTTCTTTTGATGTCTATTAGCATGATAGATGGTTCTCCACTCCCCTCATTTTCAATCTGGAGGTGGCTTTGGGTCTAAAATGAGTCTCTTATAAGCAGCACTCAGTGGGTCTTGTTTTTGTTTTGTTTTGTTTTGTTTTTATTCATTCTGATACCTTATGTCTTTTGATTGGAGCATTTAGTCCATTTACATTTAGATTAATTATTGATAAACATGAATTTAGTGCCATTGTATTACCTGCAAAGTAGTTGTTCCTGTAGATTATCTCTGTTCCTTTCTAGCCTTTGTTGCTTTTGGTCTCTCTTTCCCACTCAAAGGATCACCTTTAATATCTCTTGCAGAGGTGGTTTATTGTTCACCAACTCCTTTAGTTTTTGCTTGTCTTGGAAACTCTTTATTTCTCCTTCTATTCTGAATGACAGCCTTTGAGATAAAGTATTCTTGGCTGTATATTTTTCCCATTTAGAATGTTAAATATATCTTTTCACCTTCTTCTGGCCTTCCAAGTTTCTGTGGGTTGGTCTGCTGCTAACCTTATGTATCTACCCTTGTAGGTTAAGGATCTTTTGTCCCTAGCTGCTTTCAGAATTCTCTCTTTATCTTTGTATTTTGCAAGTTACACTGTGATATGTCTTGGTGTTGATTTTGTTGATTTTGAGGGGGGTTCTCTGTGCCTCTTGGCTTGAATGCCTATTTCCTTCCCCAGACTAGGGAGGTTCTCAGCTAAAATTTGTTCAAATAAACCTTTTGACCCTTTTTCCCACTCTTCTTCTGGGAATCCTATGACATGGATATTGTTGTGCTTTATGGAATTGCTGAGTTCCCTAGGTCTATATTCATGATCTAATAGTTTTCTTTCCCTCTTTTTTTCAGCTTCATTATTTTCCATAATTTTATCTTCTATATCACCTATTCATTCCTCTTCTTCCACTCTCGTTTTGATTTAATCCAGTAGGTTTTGCATCTCAGTTATACATTTTTTATTTCAGCCTGACAAGTTTTCAGGTCTTTTGTCTCTGCAGCAAAGGGTTCTCTGGTATCTTCTATGCTTTTTTCAAGACCAGCTAGTATTCTTATGAATGTTGTTCTAAATTCTTGTTCAGATGTATTGCTTATATCTATTTTGAGCAAATACTTCACTGTGATTTCTTCTTGATCTTTCTTTTGGGGAGAATTCATCCATCTTTTCATTTTGTCTAGGTTCCTGTCTTTTGCATGTTACAAAAGCTTGTTGTTTCCTGCTCCTGAGAGTAATGCTATATTAAGAAGGGTTCATAAACTGTCCATGGCCTGGTGCTTCAGGAAGTGTTTTTGGCATATGCTGTGTGCACTCTGCTAATGTGTTTTGGCTGTTCTTTCCCACAAGTTAGTCATCTACAGAGTTCCTCCTTGATTGCAGTAGTGAGTGTTGGACCTTTAACTAGGTGTGCTTTAATATGTTTGTTAAAATAAGCCTGACTAAAAAAAAAATTAAAACCTTATCCAAAAAAAGAGAAAAGGAAAAAGAACAAAAAAGCAAACAGACAAACAAAAAAACTGTAAGCCTGATTCCAAGGAGAAAGAATGAAATAAAGAAAGAAATAAGAAAGAAAAGAAAGAAATAAGAAAGGAAGAAAGAACCTGATCTAAACGTTGAGAAAAGGAAACAAACAAATGAACAAATAACTATAAGCCTGATTCCAAAGGAAAAAGGAAAGAAAGAAAAGAAAAGAAAAGTAAAGAAAAGAAAAGAAAAGATAAAAGAAAAGAAAGGGAAGGGAAGGGAAGGGAAGGGAAGGGAAGGGAAGGGAAGGGAAAGAAAGGAAAGGAAAGGAAAGGAAAGGAAAAGAAAGGAAAGGGAAAAAAAAACCCAAAAAACCTGGTCCTATTTCTACCAGAACTGAAGCTGACACTTTGCAGCATTCTATGGTCAGTAGACTTGGTACATGCAGGGGACCTGTATTGGTCCTCTGGGGGAGAGACCCAATGCACTGGCTCACATTCAGACCTGCCCTAGTAAAGATGCCTATGCAGATCTCAGAGGGATGTGGTTTGGTGTAAGGGGTTCCAGCCTCTACTGGGGGTGCTGTGTTGCTCGCTGAAGTCCTACTGTGCCAGTGGACAGGGGTGGAAAATGGCATCATCCTGCCCTCTTGTGCCAGGGGAGGGAACTCATGACCACTGGTGTTCAGGAAACCCAAACAGAAAAGCGAACAACTTCCCCTCCTTTATTTATTCCAAGCTTCCATCAGCCCTTTGCCCTCATCCTGTCTGTGCCCGGGCTTTTGGCACATCCAGTACCACAGTGCTCCTATGTTTTATCTCTGGCATGTGGCTGGGATTCAAAACTCCAAATCTTAAAGGACCTGGCAAGGTGTGGACCCAACCCAGAGCCTTGCAGCTCTGCACCAGGTGTCGTTCTGACCCAGAAAAGCAGTTGCATGACCACACAAGTGCCTGGAGTCTATGGTGAAGCACAGTGAAAAGCTACTACCTGGTTATCTGCCCTCTGTGCACCTCTGTCTCCTGCTTTTGAGTGGCTACTCAATGGCGCCCACGGGGTCCCTTGTCATTGGAGAGGCAATATACCCTCTTCCAAATGTGCTACAGGAAGGGGAATGTTCTGTCCCAGGGCAACCCAGGGCATCCCCACACCACACTGTCCGCTCCTAGGCCTCTACCCTCCCTCTCCGGAGCACCACTGCCTGCCTGGCTTGACTCTGGCAAATGGCGCAGCCTTCTAAAACCTCAGAATTTGAGTGCCACTGTTTGCAAAAAAAATTGCCATAGTCAGTTCCTCTCAGTTCCCCAGCCAGTGGTCTTGGGGGAGTATTTTTCTTGTGTGATCCCCATGCGTTGCTCTCTCTTCCCCTCTCTCCCTCCTTTCCCATCTTCTTTCTGCAAAAAGGACTCCCTTCCCTCCATGGCATCATGGTCTTTCTCACCCCCAATTCCTGTCTCTAAACTTTGCAGCTGCTACGTTCTCTGCCTCTAAATTGTGCAGATTGCTCTTTTAATCCTCAGATCAATTTCCTAGTTGTTCAAAATGATTTGATGTTGATCTAGCTGTGTTTGAGAGACGAAGCTGCCCAGAGTCCCCCTACTGCTCCACTATCTTAATTCTTCCTCCCTCTCTTTCATTTTATAGTTCAGAGGAAGGTTAATGATCTAGGATGGATAGGTCTTTTCTTGTGTGTTTCAATTTTTTTAATTTAAATTCTAGTTAGTTAAAATATAGTGTAATGTTAGTTTCAGGAGTAGAATTTGGTGATTCATCACTTACGTATAACAGGCAGTGCTACTCACAACAAATGCCCTCCTTAAAACCATCACCCATTTAGCCCATCTCCCCACCCACCTCCCTTCCTTCAACACTCTGTTCTGTATAGTTAAAAGTCTCTTAAGGTTTGCCTCCCTTTCTCTTTTTCCCATGTTTGTCTGTTTTGTTTCTTGTATTCCACATTGATTGAAATCATATTTTATTTATCTTTCTCTGACTGAATTATTTTGTTTAGCGTAATACACATTAGCTCCATCCATGTCATTGCAAATGACAAGATTTCATTAATTCTTGTATTCCACATTGACTGAAATCATATTGTATTTATCTTTCTCTGGCTGAATTATTTTGTTTAGCATAATACGCAATAGCTCCATCATGTCATTGCAAATGGCAAGATTTCATTAATTCATTAATCCTTATGGCTGATATATATATATATATGTCTTTATATATATATGTCTTTATATATATATATATATCTTTTTCAAGACTGCTTTCGCTATTCAGCATCTTTTGTGGTTCAATACAAATTTTAGGATTATTTGTTCTAGCTCTGTGAAAAATGCTGTTGGTATTTTGATAGGGATTGCATTAATTGTGAAGATTGCTTTGGGTAGTATAGACATTTTAACAATATTTGTTCTTCCAATCCATGAGCATGGAATGTTTTTTTATTTTTTTGTGTCACCTTCAGTTTCTTTGATCAGTGTTTTATAGTTTTCAGAGTACAGATCTTTCACCTCTTTGGTTAGGTTTATTCCTAAGTATCTTATTGTTTTTGGTGCTATTGTAAATTGGATTATAAATCATATAACTTTTAACCCAAAGTGTATGTTTGATGTGTATGATTTAACTACCATATGTTTGAAATTCTGAAATGCACATTGCAAAGTCTAAAGAGGGCAAAGTCCATAAAGAGAGTAGTTGAACAATAATCTGTCCTGTTTAGTAAAAGTGTAGTTTAAGTATAGTTCAGTGTCACTGCTGGCGTTTACAACTTTTTCTGCCTATTGCCTACCTAACTCAACTTTTATTAATTCATGCCATTTTAAATTTTTGCACAGTTTTTATATTAATAAGTAAAAAAAAATTAAAACTCACAATTATTTTTAGATAAAAACAATATGTTTTAAGTTAAAACACATTTTTTCATTACTGTATATAACTTCATTATGTCTATAATTGAATACCTTTATATTGTAGTTTTGTCTGAATTTACCTCTAAGCAGTTCATGAGCCCATTACTTCCCTGGTCTTAAAGTTAATGAGTAGAACCAGAGTTAGGGTGGGAGGATATGGACCAAAGGGAGAAAAAGAAACTGTTCAAGGCAAAGGCCAGCTCACAGCACCAGACATGGAAACCTGAATATGAAATAGAAGGCATGAAAATTTCAAATCACATAAAGCTTTTTAAATTGAGAGGACAAACACTATTACTTAAAGTATTTCTACACATAAAAGTAAATCTAAATGATGATTAATTAAAACTTGACAGATTTACAGTGTCAGTTCAAAGAGGTGAGAAACTGTAGTGTTTGATCTCACTCTTAAAAGAGGAAAAAAGGGTAGACAATTTGCTAATTAGTTACTTTATTTTGAACCAGTCAGAAAACTTAAATTGCAGGGAAAACAACTAACCTCAGTTTTAGGGTTGATCTCATAATGACTCTATCGGTAGGTATTTTTATTTCCTCTCTGTGAAGCGACTTAGGCTTTAAAGCATTAACAAATTTGCCCCCAGTTTCTTAGGAATATGTAGTAGAGGTGGCATTTGTACCTAGGTCTCTTGTGAGTGTAATGTTAGTTTCAGGAGTAGAATTTGGTGATTCATCACTTACGTATAACAGGCAGTGCTACTCACAACAAATGCCCTCCTTAAAACCATCACCCATTTAGCCCATCTCCCCACCCACCTCCCTTCCTTCAACACTCTGTTCTGTATAGTTAAAAGTCTCTTAAGGTTTGCATCCCTTTCTCTTTTTCCCATGTTTATCTGTTTTGTTTCTTGTATTCCACATTGATTGAAATCATATTTTATTTATCTTTGGTAAATAAATTTGTATCAAATTCTTTGATCTTAAACACTTAAACACTATGGTGGCTTAAACCAGTAATGTAACTGATACTATAATTTTTACTGTATGAAATGGTGTTTAGTATAATTTTTGATAATTTAATTTTTGCTCTAAATAAAAAATATAAATAAAATGTTGGTTTTATTTCTAGATTACTTATTTATATATCTCTTCTTTTACATTTTATTCTAATGAATTTGCTCAGTCCTTCAACCTTAAAGTTAATAATGAGACACAGGAGATAACTTTTATTTAATCATTACTTTTTAAATTATCTTCTATTTTATACCTATTTTATATATCTTCGTTAAATATTATCTTCTAATTGTTAATTCCTGCAAATGTTTTTCAGATCCTAGCTTACCAATGTTTCTACTTTTTAGTGATAGTTTAAATTTCACATAATTAGGTAAAATAATTTCACATAATTAGGTAAAACAATTTCCAAACAACATCTAAAAAATGAAAGAAATAAAATTTTGAAGAAAAAAAACAATATAAGTAAATACTTTTATGTTCTTGGACTAGTTCATAGCCTTCAGAAATCAAAGACTATCTGAGGGCACAATTATTAATTAACTTAGATTCCTAAACAGAAATATTTATGCAACTATTTTCAGGGCTAAGTCTTTCCACTGCATGTTGAACAGAAGTTTATTAAATACTGACAGGCTGGTGAAGATACAATAAAACTTTATGAATAGCTCAATATATAGCTGAGCAGTTTCCTTGATCACTACTTTGGCAGCCTCACTCAACTCTTGTACAACAGAGCAAACAGAACAGGCTATGAAATAAGGTAAGTTTACAGATCATATTTCTTTGTTTCTTTCATGTTTCCAAATAATTACTTATTCCCTTAACTCATGTTAGCAATATTCCTGTCTATTGGCACTTGTTTAAAATAGAAAAGATAACATATTTTCATTTGCCATTTTAAATATATATATATATACCTTGTACTAAAACAGGAGAAAACATTTTTAATTTTTTTTAAGATATGAGAAAATTTTCTTTGCCCAGCTCTTCATTATAATTTTTGTCAGACTAAGTTGAATCAAAGCATGTTTATTTAATTACTTCATATAGAAAAAAAGATTCAAAAATATTTTGAAATATGTACAAATACTCTAATTAAGTATGACTTAATGTATTTTATTTAGGAAAATATATATAGGTGGAATAGAATACAACAGTTATAAAACATTTAATCTTTTCTAGCAAAACTTTTAAAGATCAGTCAAGTTACCATCTAATAAAGTATTACTCATTTTGAAAATAAACATACACAGAAAGGACATCAATATATAATTTTCCTGAAAATGTTTTGCTTGAAATTACTGTGATCCAAAAAGTGATCACTGTAATTACCACTTACAGCATATGAACAATTTTAGTACTGATTGTTTATGAGTACTCACAAGAGTAATTTAATTTTAATACATTAATTTTGTTCTAATTCTTCAAGATAAAAGGTTTGCTTCATAACAATATGCATTTTTGCTTTTAGACTTTTCTTAAAAATAGAAAGGCATGATCCTTGTTGACTTCTTGATACCAAAGTAAGATATTACTTTGAGTGAGACAAACTTATTTAAGTTAAACATTAAATGCAGCTGTGTCCTTTCTCACATAACATTGAGCAATTCAGTTTCATTTTCTTAACAGCTTCATATATCTCCTGCCACTTTGATTAAGTCTAGTTTATATTTGGGTTTTTTGAAGATTACAGATGCAATAAACAGCTTATATATGTGTAATAGGAAAGCATATGCTAAGCTTGAATGCTAGTCTTTAAACATTCATTCATAAAGTATATTTTTAAAAGTGAACTTGCGCTGACTTGTTGTCAGGCTCTGAACTACTTCCATGATTATTGCTATTAAGAATATAAAAATCCTGGGGCGCCTGGGTGGCTCAGTCGTTAAGCGTCTGCCTTCGGCTCAGGTCATGATCCCAGAGTCCTGGGATCGAGCCCTGCATCGGGCTCCCTGCTCTGCGGGAAGCCTGCTTCTCCCTCTCCCACTGCCTGGCTTGTGTTCCTGCTCTCGCTAACTCTCTCTCTCTGTCAAATAAATAAATAAATAAATAAATAAATAAATAAATAAATAAATCTTTAAAAAAAAAAGAGTATAAAAATCCTGGGGTGCCTGTGGCACAGTTGGTTAAGTGTCAGACTCTTGGTTTTGGCTCAGGTTGTGATCTCAGGGTTGTGAAATCGAGCCTCACATGGGTCTCTGCCTTCAGCATAGAGTGCTTAAGACTCTCTCTCCCTCTGCCCCTCCCTCCCACCCTCTCTCTCTCTCTCTCAAAAATAAATAAATAAACAAACAAATAAATAAATCTTTAAAAAAAGATTATAACAATACAATTAAGGAAATTAACATATATATTAATAAGGGCAATAGAAATGCTATGTGGCGTGGTAAAATGGAAAAAGGATAGATTAACTCTGCCTATAAGAGTAGAGGAAAGGACTCGCCAAGAACATGGCATTTGAATGAGGCATAAATTGGCACTAACTTAGAAGAGCAAAGGTGGAAGGGTTGAAGGAAGATTAAATAGCATGTACTTAAGAAGGCATGTTACCCAAGAAAGATGTTGCAGTGGTGGAGATAAGATGAAGGTATAATTCTGAAAATATTTTGGAGATAGAACCAACAGGCCTTTTGAATGATTAAGTGTTGTAGAAAGATATGAAAAAGGGAAAATACGTTTTTAGGTTGGGGCAACTCTATATATGAACTAACCTAAAAAATTACAGGAGAAGGGCCTAATGTGAGAAGCCCCCCCAAAATATTTTAAGATCAGCAATTTATAATCACTATATTGTAAACCTGAAACAAATACTACACTGTATGTTAACTGAAACTAATATTACACTGTATGTTAACTAACTAGAATTTAAATAAAAACTCAAAAAAAAAATAAAATGAGCAATTTATTAAAGCATTTACCATGGAAATTCCAAATTCCTATCTGAGTATATGCTATTGAAGTAAGATTTATATAAAAATCATAGAATACAGAAAAATCAGGGAAACTTGAAGAGTATGAGAGATAAGAGAGTTATAGTCAGAACCAAATTAAACAAATAAAATTTAAGATAATTACTGGAAGAAAGCTCTTCCCAATCTACATTTAGGTATCCTTTGTATGCTAACTCAAATATATAATGTCATCAGAAAATAAATACACATGTTTGATATGAGAGTTTCATATATCATACTTACATTTTGAGGGAGGTATTGGAGATGATTTAATTCAAACCTTTTTTTTTTGAAGTGACAACTCCCAAATATATATTGTATACCTATACATTTTTCACAATATTTTATATTTGTATTCCATATATATTTATATTCTTTTCCTCAATATTATTATAAGAAAGCAGTGCTGGAGTTCGAGAGACAGTGTTTAAAGTAGGAAGAACTAGAATTTTTGACTTTGAGAAAATAGCTTATTTTCTCTAAGGTTGAAGTTCCTAATGGGCAAAATGTGGATAACAACATCTCCTTCAAAAAATAATGAGAATTAGGGGACACAGTGCAAGTGTCAGATTTCTTTAACTTGAGAAAGGCTCTCACATGAGAGAGCAAGGCACATCTGCTTAGAGATCTTTTCTTCCCTTTATGTTTCATCTTAGTTACTGCAATAATGTGTAACTCTATTTATTAAAAATTGCATGTGTTGTTTACATTTTGCCAATGTTCATTATTTTAGATTAGTTAAGTCTGTAGCTCTGCTTGTGTTGTACTTAGTTAAAAAAAGAGGAATGTATATACTCTTATGATAATGATGGTGGCTTACTGTAGTTATATATTTTACATTTTAAATATATATTTTCTTTCTTTAGATGGCAAAGAAGAAATTTACTGGATTAGAAATCTCTCTGATTGTCCTTTTTGCTGTAGTTACTGTAATAGCTATTGCCCTAATTGCTGTTTTAGCAACCAGGACACCTGCTGTTGAAGGTAAGTAATGTTAAAAATACTTGCACATTATAATGAAGTTAACTAAAATTTACCCCATAATAGTTATGAATTTTTAAAAGTAATCTACATGAGATGAAACATGTGAAGAAAGATCTCAGGTAAGTTACATAATTATTCCAAGTTTTTCTATCCATTATATTACAGTTATTTCAATGAAGATCTTGTAATTAAGCAATTTATGTGCTTTGACATTAATGACCTTCCCCACATTGTGTTGCTTGAGAAATTGTGAAGAGACAAAGGGATCAAAGTGATAATGGAAGGTGGAATAATCATCTAATTTTTTAGTGAGGTTCTTCTTATTAATAGGAAGACGTGGGTTTTTGCTCTCGCCTTCAGATACTTGCAAAATTGGGGGGCAGGGTGGAAAATCTGGGGGAATACCCTCTTTATTTTAGTCTCATTTTTTTTTTTTAAGTGAGAGAGAGGATGTATAACAAAAACAGGTAGAGGGAAGGTGAAACAAAACTTGAAGTGTTTATCTTTTTTTTCTGAATATTTCTATCCTAATTTAGAGTAAATGCATACTACTCTGATCCACCTAACCTTCTCTTTTTTCATCATTCTCTCTTGGCCAAATCAGAATTAGAAAGGCTGTTACAGATTATCTTTTAGTCTAATCATAGTTAGTTTTCTACTGCCATTAGTCATTTGTTTTACCTGCTCCTAGTAAATTGAAAGCTCACTACATTGTGACATGATCATTTTATCTTACCCATATCTGATTGCTGGAAAGTTCTTATTATATAGAATTGGGATTTATTTTTCTTTGCAGTTCCTTGCTTTCTCTTCAATTCACTTCAAAGTATTGTTTTCCTCCTACTTTTCTCTTCTACTCTAATTCTTGTCTCTATATTCTTTTCCCATCTATATAACGCCATCTTCTTTCTTCATCTATAAAACACATTTTTTCATAAATGTGGTAGAATGGACATTTTGCTTCCTTTTGAATCTACCTCAAGACCTTCTGTGAAAATATTTTGTTTTTCTGCAGAAACAGTCAATAAGGCTCTGCACAGTCAATTTTTAAATATCGTTTGGATATTTTCCTTTTGTGACTAGGACTTGAATTTGTGGGTCTTTTATTAGCGTAAAATTTATTTTTATTTTTATTATATATGTAAATTCATTTGTCTTTCAATGTAAGGTATTTATTATCCCCAAAATCTGAAAAAAAATTAACACCCTGTTTTATTTTATTAACCTCTTTCTTTCCTAGCAATTAGTAATTCTACTTCAACTCCACCTACCACTCGTACAACCACCATGTATCCTGGTTTAGGAAAATGTCCAAGTGAGCTAAATGATCGTATCAATGAGAGAATAAACTGCATTCCAGAACAATTTCCAACACAGGTCTGCCACAAAAGACTTTAATATTTTTTATGAATATATATTAATTAAATTAAGATAATTGCTCAGTATTGGATCAATTCCATATTTTTAAAGATCTAGCCATCAATTAAGCTGCTCTTATCTTTTTATTATAGCTCCATATAAAGAGATGAGAGATAATTGAAATTGATGAGCTTGCTTTTCTCTACTTCTATTCAATAAATTAACAAGTTAATATTTTTCCATGCTTAATAAGCTATTGTTAATTTTAAAAATCTTAAAGAAATTCTATCTTTGCAAATCTACGTCTTAAAAAAATATAGCCTTTGACAGTATAAGACGTTTTAGAGACAATATGAATGCTCCATAAAAGTATTTATAATGATGGCATTAAGAAGCATCTGGAAAATTAAATAATACTGATTTTTTGGAAAATTATTATTATTTATTTTTTAATTTTTTGGTAGTATGGGAGAGGAAGCTCAAATGGAGAAAATTAAGGGTAACTTAATAGGTTCATGTAACCCTAAGTTCACTCTTCCTGGTCTTCATAACATACGTGGAAATAAAGGTCAATGAGAGTATGTGTGTGCGAACGTGTGTGTGTGTTCATATTTTGTAATATCTATATATTATATGCAATCTATAATATATTATGATATCTATATAATGTAAATATATATTAATCTGTGCATATTAAATATTATACTTTATGTATTATAATGTAATATGCATATCTACAGTATATTATGTATTATTTTATGCATGCAATATGCATATATAATATATATTAAATCTATAATAGACATACCTGAATCTCACCTCTCTCACTGTTTCTATCATAAAAAAATAACTAAATGAACTATAAAATTTCTATTAGCCTTATCTTACCATTGTTACCTCATAGTTAACACATAATTTTCTGGTTAATTTGCTATGAAAAGTTGCAAAACAACGAGACTTTTCTTAGGACAACATCAGGAATAGTAGGTCTTTATAGCCTACCTACTGATAAAAGAGCTAGATAAATAGTGTTTACTGTGACATGCTAAGATAATTGGCCAGATATTCTCTTTAGGAAACAATTGAAGCTTAACATAGAATTCTATTAGGAACAATATGGGCTGCTAAAATCTTAAAGGGGAACAACATTTCAAAGCCAATGGTTTAAGGTTTTGATGCCTACTATTTTTAATGTCAGCCTGTCAGGTTGCTAAAGAGTGTTTTCAGTGTGAAACAAATTAAACTTAAGAATTTAGCAAATTTCAGCTAACATGTATTTGTCATTTAAGAAAAGAAGGTGAACTTAATTTAAGAGCAGCTATAATTCTAGCCAGAGTGTATTAGTCAGCCTGGGCTTCTATAATAAAATGCCAAGCTGGGTGACTTAAGCAACACATTTATTTTCTCACTCTTGTGGAGGCTAGAAGTCAAGATGCCATCAGGGTTGGTTTCTTTCTTTCCTTTTTTTTTTTTAAAGATTTTATTTATTTGACAGAGAGAGACAGGACGAGAGAGGGAACACAAGCAGGGGGAGTGTGAGAGGGAGAAGCAGGTTTCCCGCGGAGAAGGCAGCCTGATGCAAGGCTCAATCCCAGGACCCTGGGATCATGACCTGAGATGAAGGCAGACACTTAATGACTGAGCCACCCAGGCGCCCAGGGTTGGTTTCTAGCAATACTTCTCTTTCTGGCTTGCAGACAGCTGCATTCTTGTGTCTTCACATGGTTTTTCCTCTGTGCATGCTCAGATAGAGAGAGGGAGTGTGTATGTGACCATGCTCTGAAGTCTCTTCTTTTTACAATGACGCCAGTCCTATCAGATTCACACCCCAGCCTATGACTTCATTTAACCTTAATTACCTCCTTAAATGCGCTGTCTCCGAATACAGTCGCACTGGGGGCAAGGGGTTTAGGGCTTCCTACATATGAATTGTGGGGGGACACAATTCAGTCCATAATACAATCAATCCACTATATAGTAATATACCTATTATTACATATATTTCTATATGCATACTCACACACATATAATAAAAATAAAAACATAACAAATGTATTTTTAGGGCGCCTGGGTGGCTCAGCTGGTTAAGCGACTGCCTTCGGCTCAGGTCATGATCCTGGAGTCCCGGGATCGAGTCCCGCATCGGGCTCCCTGCTTGGCAGGGAGTCTGCTTCTCCCTCTGACCCTCCCCCCTCTCATGTGCTCTCTCTCATTCTCTCTCTCTCAAATAAATAAATAAAATCTTTAAAAAACAAACAAACAAACAAAAAACAAATGTATTTTTACCTACCAAAATTTATACCTACTGATGCATATTTAATCTGTTTTACTTTCTGTTTTTTTCAAATTAAGAAGAAAATTGAAGTTCACTCATATGTGGAATTTAAGAAACAAACAAAAAAAAATGAGCAAAGGGGAAAAAAAGAGAGAGAGAGGCAAATCAAGAAACAGACTTTTAGCTATAGAGAACAGACTGATGGTTACCAGAAGGGAGGTGGGTGGGGTAATGGAGATTAAGTAGGGCAATTGTGATGAACACCGGGTGTTGTACGGAAGTGTTGAATCATTGTATTTTATATACACTTGAAATTAATATTACACTGTATCTTAATTAACTGGAATTTAAATAAAAACTTAAAAATAGATTAGGAATTAAAATAATAGGGGAAATACCTGAAATCTTGAAAAATTGGCAGAATAACAATATAAATAGCAAGTATCAAAATCTATACTTATAAAATAAACCAAAATTATTCATATTTTAAAAGCAACAATGAGGATATACATTTTTAAACTTATGTTTTGGTGTGTATATGTAGTGGTACGAGTGATGTCTTCCAAAAAATTTATGTCTACTTGGAGCCTTAGAATATTACTTTATTTGGAAATAGGATCTTTGCAGATGTAATTAAATGCTAAATGAGTTTATGCTGGCTTAGGGTGGGGCCTAAATCCAATGGCTGGTGTCCTTATAAGAGAAGGGGATGCATAGAGAGAACTATAGGGAAGAAAGCAGTGTGAAGATAGAAGTAGAGATTGGAGTAAGGTTTCTTCAAATCAAGAAATCCTGGATTACCAGGAGCTTTCAGAAGCTAGGAACAGACAAGGAAGCAGTCTTCCCTAGAGCCTTAGAGGGAGCATGGTTCTGCTACCACCTTGAGGTAGGACTTCTAGACTCCAGAACTGTGAGAGAATAAATTTCTGTTGATTCAGACAACCCTGTTTATGGCTGTTACAGCAGACCTAGGAATCCAATACGGTATGTTTGGAAGAATTTCATGTAACTCCATTTTACTGTATATTTTTTTATTTTAGCAAAATATGATTGTAATTTGCTTATTTCTTTTTTCTTAGCACCTTTACACCTTCCCAAATCAGTATATCTACATCTAATCCTACCTCTTTGTTTTGTACCAACATTTTTTAAAAAAACATTTTATTTATTTATTTGACAGAGAGAGACAAGCAAGAGAGGGAACACAAGCAGGGTAGTGTGAGAGGGAGAAGCAGGCTTCCTGCTGAGCAGGGAGCCTGATGCTTATGCCGGGCTCTATCCCAGGACCCCAGGATCATGACCCAAGCCGAAGGCAGATGCTTAACGACTGAGCCACCCAGGCGCCCCTTGTACCAACATTTTTAAAAGCCTTTTAGAAAGAATACTGCAGGGTGCTTGGGTGGCTCAGTTGGTTAAGTGTCTGCCTTTGGCTCAGGTCATGATCCCAGAATCCTGGGATCCAGCCCTGCATCGGGCTCCCTGCTCAGAGGGGGTGTGCTTATCTGTCTGCCTGCTGCTCCCATTGCTTATGCTCTCTCTCTTTGGGTCAAATAAATAAAAAAATCTTTAAAAAATTAAAAAATACTACTGTAAATAACAATTTTTATGTAATTATCTCTTTGTATTGTTGGGAGTTTATCTATAAGCTCTATAACTAGAAGGAAAATTTCCTGATAGAAGTCACACATACTTTATATTCTGATAGATAATGACCCTCTAAAATATCAGATCCAATTATACTTCCATTTGCAATGGACATGTATGTATGTGTATACATGTGTGTGCATGTGTATGTGTATCTGAAGCCATTTTAATTTGATGTTAAAGTAGGAGAGAAGTTAGCATGTCATCTACTAAAAATGTAGGCTATAAACTTCTATTCAAGGCAAATAACCATGAAAAAACATCTCACAGATGTTCAAATTATGAAAGTGTGTCACACTATTAAATTCAAATATTAAGTATATTTTTAATTATACGAATGTTAACACACAGCATTACTATGTGGCTCCACTTTTTATATAAGTATATGTAATTTTTTCCACTTCACACAATCTTTCCATACAGATCATAAAACTACTCAAGAGTTCAGTGTTTTGCGTTATTCACTGGATGAAATGTCTGCAACTTGTTGTGACACCTGGCACATAAAATTAGTTTAACTAGTTTACTTAAATACTGAACTAATAAGTGGCTAGAAATAACTGCCTTAAGCATTTTATGTAGGCTTGAATTCAGGGCATGTCTTCATCTTTATAGCGTCACTTGCAGCTTGATACTTAATTGATACACAAAAAATAATTCAATTTTTCTGGGTTGACTACATGACAATAGAAAAGATTATAATTACTCATAGGGCAGAAACTTTTATTTTTTTTTAAGATTTTATGTATTTATCTATTTGAGGGAGAGAGAGAAAGAGAGAGGGAGGAGAGGGAGAGGGACAAGCAGGCTCTGCACGCTGAGCGGGGAGCCGGATCCCACAACCCAGAGATCATGACCTGTGATCAAGAGTCCTGTACTTAACCAGCTGAGCCACCCAGGTGCCCAGAGCAGGAACTTTTATTTATTTTTTTTATTATTTATTTATTTATTAAAGATTTTATTTATTCATTTGAGACAGAGAGATACAGAGAGAGAGCGAGCATGAGCAGGGGAGAGGCAGAGGGAGAGGGAGAAGCAGGCTCCCCGCTGAGCAGGGAGCCCGACGTGGGGCTCGATCCCAGGACCCTGGGATCATGACCTGAGCTGAAGGCAGACGCTTAACAATCTGAGCCACCCAGGTGCCCCAGGGCAGGAACTTTAAAAAAAAAATATGGGCTTAGTAGTATATCTTGAAATCTGGGATTGTGATACCTTCAGCTTTGTTCTTGTTTCTCAAGGTTACTTTGGCTACTTAGGTCTTTGTTGTTCCATACAAATTGTAGTATTATTTGTTCTGGTTCTGTGAAAAATGTTGGTATTTTGATATGGGTTGTATTGAATCTGTAGATTGCTCTGAGTAGTATACTCAAATAAAAAATAAAATAGAAGTTGGGGCACCTGGGTAGTTAGTCGGTTAAGCATCTGCCTTTGGCTCAGGTCATGATCCTGGGGTTCTGGGATCGAGCTCCACCTCAGGTTCCCTGCTCAGCGGGGAGTCTGCTTCTCCTTCTCCCTCCTGCTTGTGCTCTCTCTTTCTATGTGTCAAATAAATAAAATAAAATAAATAAAATCTTAAAAAAATTAAAAGCAAACAAGAAAAACCATAGGTTTCTAATAATGTGTGTTGACATGTTAATTTGATAAATCACAACTCAGAGCATCAGTCTCTGGTAGGGTGTAATTAATTCATTGCTATTTCTGCCAAGTGAAAGGAACAAGAGAATAGATGATATTTTAACATATTATATGCTTGAATAAAGAAGCTTGTTTTTTCAAACATCTAATTCAAACATTTATTGGAGTGAATGAATGTTTAGACTGACACATGATCACAGTACTAATACTATGATTCCTTCTATAAATGTTTCATCAGGCAGCTTGTGCCATGCGAGGTTGCTGCTGGAAGCCATGGAATCACTCTCTTATTCCTTGGTGCTTCTTCGTAGATAACCATGGCTACAATGTTGACAAAGTGACAGCAACAAGTACTGGTGAGAAATGTTCTCATGGTGATCCACTATAATATATTTTAAGTGGAAAACAAAAAATATATTTAAAATTTTTCTTTGGAAAAATATCTTAAATAGAATCAAATGGGAAGTTTGTACACAAGAATGTTTAAATTGCTTATATCAAGGATTTATTTTTTGCATAATTGTATCTTCCAAATAATAAAAGAAGTCATTATTTGTGATAAAGGCAATATAATTATAAAGCTAATTAATAGTTATTAATCTTTATAAACAAAATCATCACTCATGCCAACTTTTTTCTTCCTTTAAGGACTTGAAGCCACATTAAACAGGATATCTTCACCTACGCTATTTGGAAATGACATTCCTAGTGTTCTCTTCACAACTCAAAATCAGACACCCAATCGTTTCCGGTTTAAGGTTTGGATTTTATTTATATAGGGGAGTTAATCATGAAAAGCAGTGGTGAGCATACCCTTCATCTTACCAAGACATTTTCCCTCTTAAGAAATATTTATTCCAAAGCAAAGGACTAATTGAACTAGTTATTCCACTTTCCTGAACCTGTTTCCTGAAATGTAACATGAGAACAGTTCGTCCAGCAGTTATTTTTGAAGAATTTCATAATATAGTCAATGTAAAATATTGGATATAGTGTCTTGAGAAGAATAAACACTCAATAAACTTTAGTCGTTTTTATTATTTCAACCACAGACTATGATGAAGAATTAGTTTAAAATTTGAGAAACATATTAATTGTGCTGTATAAATGGGACTTTTACTTACTAGTTCTTTCTACTGGTATCACTTTTATTCACGATTTTAAAGAAACTAATTCCTGCTATTTTTTAAGCAAGCAGTTTACTTGTATTGTCTTTTGGATTTGGAAGTGAAAACAACAACATATCCTTTGTATAGTACTTTTGTAAAGCAATTTCACAGGAATTAAGAGGGTTTTTTTAGCAAAATTTAAAATCTTCATGGGATTCCTAAGGGGATGAACACTGAAAAGCAATAAGAATAATTAAATTCACAAAAATATACTAGTCAAAAATAAATGTTTAGTAATAGTATCATTAATTTCTCTATATTTTTAGTCAGTCAATAAAAATCTTTATATTATATATATATTACTTTTATAATCAATTCTATATTCCTTGACAATTTATACAATTCTGTGCATAAGCTTTCAACAATGTTAAAATTAAGTTTATGTCTAGATTAATAGCTCCTCTATTAGGTTACTAAATTTAGTATTTTTTATTCAAAACTTGCATTTAATACTTAATTCAGAACTGGAAAGTGAAATAATGATTTTGACTCAAATAATGCTAATTTGTTTAAATCTCTGCAGATTACTGATCCAAATAATAGAAGATATGAAGTTCCTCATCAGTTTGTAGGAGAATTTACTGGAACCACAGCTACTGATACATTGTATGATGTGCAGGTTATAGAAAATCCATTTAGCATCAAAGTTATTAGAAAAAGCAATATGAGAACTTTGTAAGTATCTTATTTTACATTTCTATAAGGTTAAATAACTGGTCAATTTTATTCTATTATCACAGAATTAGGAACGCCTTAATTTTAAGGCATTTTCAGAAAAAATAATTTTCCTCCTCAAAGAGGGTGTGTATACATTCTTATAAAGATTATAATGGAAAAGGGGTTTTATTTCCTGTGGATGAAACGTATGAGAAAGTGAATGAAAATGTACAAATTGGGGCCAACCAAAAGTGAAGGTAAAGAGCTTCACTGATAGAATTTTAGCCTTGCCTATATTTTTACATAATTAGAACCCCTATTGTGTCCTTTCCGCATTGTTTATCGTATTCTGTTGCCAATTTGTAGGATAAAGTAGTTACTATTCAGAAAGGGGCTAATTCCCATAGTAATATTAAAGGACTTCATATATGCATATATGATATATATATGAAAAATATATGATAAATAAATATTAAATTAAATACTGCCTGAATGCCTTATTATAAATGTATTTTGGGGGACATTTGTGGCAAGGGATTTAGTAATTTTCAAGATGAATGCTCTCATGTCTCTAAGAAGATTAACTAAGCAGCTGTCAAGATCAAATCTTAGTAATTACTTTTCTTAAAATATAGTTTGATAATTTACAATTGACGTTTTGTTAAATCATGAAAGTGTTAAATACCATTTAACATTTCTTGTAGTATATATTTGATATGCATCAAACATACAGTCTTTTTCATTTTGGAAAAATCATTTTGAACTTAATCTTAATATATATGTTAGAGGTGTGAAAGCCAGTATGGTACTGTATTTTACAACTTTGTCTCTAGAGAAAGGCAGAACTGGGTTTGAAATCTGGCTTACTTATTACCAGTTTGTCACCTTAGAAAACATGAATTAATTTCCCTTATTTGTATTATTTGTAAAATGGAATTGATAATGGTAGTTATGCTTTAAGATTGTGATGAAGATTCAAAGAAAGAATGTGAATGAAGAATCATATTGGTGGTGATAAAGCAAACTGTGTCAATAGAATTAACAAATTCTGTTTATGACGTAATTCATATATTCCCAAGAAATGATCACAGCTCAAGATTGACATATTTAAAATGAAATATTCTGGATGATAACATATAGACCCTTCTTTGATAGAACATTTGTATGTTTCCAGATCACTTATTTATTTATTTTATTGTACAGGTTTGACACCAGCATCGGTCCCCTGGTATACTCTGACCAATATTTACAGATCTCAACCAAACTTCCCAGTGAATATGTCTATGGTTTTGGGGAACATATTCATAAGAGATATCGTCATGATTTAAACTGGAAAACATGGCCAATTTTTACCCGTGATCAACTTCCTGGTGATGTAAGGAACTTTTTTTTTTTTAATAAATAAAATATATTGGAGCAGATGATGATTTTAGCCTATTTGAAACCATTGTTTATTTGACGTCAGTGATACCTAATCCAGAAGCTTGTTTACTTTAGGGGTGAGGATTTATAGTAAAGTCCTAAATTAACTCAAAAGTTAACCAACAGATTTTATGAATGCTTCAATAAGTGTATCTAGTTTATAAATATTTTCTTTTTCTTTTTATATTTTGTCATTCTCTTTTCAGTCATTCTTATGTTTAAACTTATCCATGGCAGGGCGCCTGAGTGGTTCAGTTGGTTGAGCAGTTGAGCGTCTGACTCTTGATCTCAGCTCAGGTCTTGATCTCACAGTTGTGAGTTCAAGCCCTATGTTGGGCTCTATGCTGGGCATTGAGCTTACTTGAGAAACAAAAACAAAAACAAAAACAAATCTATCCATGGCTAGTCATTACACTAGAATCATTCTAAATACTAACTGTTCTATATCACTTTGTATGATATGGTGTCTGCCTATCCATTGGACATCATATTGTACATCTATGCCTGTTTTTTCCTCTTCCATAACATATGAAAATCTTCCATAGGTTTAAATATTTGCACAGGGGATCAGTTTCCTTTGTAAGTACTGAAACTTGAGGTTCTTTATCATTTGTACAATAAGTCACTGAGAGCTAATTTGAAGTTTAACCTCCTAAGAACTTCTCCCAAACTTCCCCATGCAGAATTAGTCTTTACTTTCTAACCCTTTATTCATATTTTAGTATGACAATAACCACAGGTTAGTATCTGTGTATATATTTGTCTATATTTCTAAAATATGAGATTCTTCGGGACAAAGACTCTATCATTAAGAAAATTATTTTTTTTATGGGCGCCTGGGTGGCTCAGTTGGTTAAGCGACTGCCTTCGGCTCAGGTCATGATCCTGGAGTCCCTGGATCGAGTCCCACATCCGGCTCCCTGCTCGGCAGGGAGTCTGCTTCTCCCTCTGACCCTCCCCCCTCTCATGTGCTCTCTCTCATTCTCTCTGTCTCAAATAAATAAATAAAATCTTTAAAAAAAAAAGAAAATTATTTTTT
>NC_138369.1:102832407-102886825 GCF_054177405.1 Leptonychotes weddellii | reverse complement strand
AAAGAGCTTCATTTGGTAGAGAGCTACTACTAATAAACTACTAATAATGATTCTACCAATCTTTTTTTATAGCATCACTATCTGTAATGAACACTTAATAAACACTAGGCTGAGAACTTCCTCGCTATTTTCCATATGTTCTTTCCTTTGACTTTCCATAACCAGCCAGGAACTCTTTTTCCTTTTACCTTTCAAGTGTATTTGCAATTGGTCTCAACCATTTCATGTACTCATTAGCTCACAGCAAACATACTGCAGAAGTTCTTTGAGGATAGACATCATCTTGGAATTTCCTGAAGTGCCTTGGGCATACGTGGGGCATAATGAATAAAAGCCATTTTCTTATCATTAATAGCCTATTAACACTCACTTAATCATAATAAAACATAAAGGAAAGTTAAGTAATCTATTCATAGTCTAATGAATATGTTATATATTTTATGTATTAACATATTAATAATCAAAATAAATTAATTTTTGCTACAGTGTTTCATATGTTAAGTATAGTAGAGAAAATTAGTTTAGAGATATGAGGATAAATTACAGAAACAAATTGGAATAGATAAGGGCTATTTTAAATATATATTTTTTTATTTTAAATATACTTCAAAAATTAATTTTCAAATTTTTGCCTTACAGAATAATAATAATTTATATGGCCATCAAACATTCTTCATGTGCATTGAAGATAATTCTGGAAAGTCATTTGGTGTTTTCTTAATGAACAGCAATGCAATGGGTAAGAGTAATTTATCTGTAATATATTTAAATGAGGTTTAACTTGAAATGTTAGAACTGCTCTCTTATTTCAATCATAGGTACTGTATGTCAGAGTAAACTCTATTGTTAATGATTTAGTATGTGAAATTATTACAAGCAGCTTTCTTTTGTAGTAGTATGGCAATGGAATTTTGCATATCAGTGGGGAGAGTGTACTATGTTGTGATATTCAGGCACTTTCTTCTCCCTTCAGAGCAACATTGAAACATATCCACGAAAAAGATTATTCCTATTTCCACAACCTCACTTATTAAGATAAGTTGATATACCACTACAAACAAAAAAAGAAAGGTCCATATAGGGAGAGAAAGAAGGAAGATTAATTTTTTAGTTTATCATAATTCAAGTAATGTAGAATCTTTTTTTTTAAATATTGTGAGTGCAATACCAATGTTTAACAGATGAATCAGTGATAATAAAAAGCTACGAAATTGAACCATGTCCCAGCAAGAACAATATGTTATATGGTTATCCAGGCAATTATTGTCTACATTGAGAAAACAGTAAAAACTTTTATAGTTTTTTCTTGGATATTGATATGTGATAATAAGATCTTTTAGAGAATCTTCAATTAAAATAACTAATTGAAATGCAATTTTAGAAAAAAAAATATTTTTGTTGTAAAAGGACTGATCCGTTGCTATGCAGGGGATCCAGGGAAAGATTCTGCCAACATCTGTAAAAAGAAACATCTGAGATATCCTATCATAAACCTCATATATAGTGGCATTCTATTTTTTCCTATATTCTTCCTATTTTCAGTATCTTATTTTACCTTAATTATTTAGAAAGCCATGTAAAAATATGTGGTTAATATGAAACACTGCAATTATTTTATCAGTGTGTATATTTTTACTATTTATATATGCTTCTCCAATTTTACTTGTAGAAATTTTCATCCAGCCTACTCCAGTAGTAACTTACAGAGTTATTGGTGGAATTCTGGACTTTTACATCTTTCTAGGAGATACACCAGAACAAGTAGTTCAACAGTATCAAGAGGTATGTTTCACATTTATTTTATAAAATTATTTTCTACCATACTTTTCTTACATCTCACATGTCTAATTTTATTTAAGGTATCTGGGGCCTCTTAGTTGAATGGATTTTTAAGTCTTACCATTTTCCAGATGTGAATAGGTGGTTTTTGTTTTTTCCAATACCATGAAGCCTATGCATATATTAAATGTCTATATTTCTGGTATCAAATTGTTTCTTGCTTCTAGGCAGCTGAGTTCAGGAGTAGGATTTCTTTGAAATGTTGCATATTAAGTCTTTACTTATTCATGACCTAGTTTTATGAGATAAAGCAAAGGGAAGTATCTTGTCATCAAGACTGAGAATAGGCAACGGATGTATTGGTCATACACCCCTTTGATAAAAATCCTAAAGGCAAGTGAATTACAAGGAAGGCTAGTGAAATTTGCTGTTAATGCACAGTAGGTAAACTTCAGGCAAATTGGCTCTGATGCTCAGGCATAGAAGGGCAGATTTTGAAACATAGTCTCAAGTCATATTTTCTGTCTAAGCAACTTTTGCTTTCCTATTAAATAATGTTTTCATGAACCTAAGTCCAAGATGGGTCTTAGAGAGGTAAGGAATCCAGGGCTTACGTTGAGCCTGCTTCTAAAATATAACTCTGTATTTCTTCTATATAATTCTTTTATACAATTGTTCTCCTGTGACTGTTGGTATATATAATTCCTGGTGTTAGTATGGAAAAATAAGTTCTTTTTATTGGCATAAGATTTAAGGATTATGCCAATTTTTAAAATCTTGTTTTATTGATATATCTTTGACATACAATTCCCATTTGCTAAATGATGTTAAAGGGGAAGTAATTACTATCAAAAACTTTCTTTAGTTCGGATCCAAAAATGTTAAATAAGAGTAGGTAGGGTACACAAGTAAATAATTTACAGTGTCTAACAATTCCCAAGTTCCTATTAATAAATATGAGTTTCAGAAAAGCACACGAAATTTATAGTCTGTAATACTAAATCATAATTACAGTGTTAGGCTGAGCTTTATACAGACTTTGGGTATGGTTACTACACCATCAAAACAGTGAATAGCACATTTTTGAAAGAATTTTACATTGGCTTTGTGAGACATGAGCTGGGATTGTTGCATATTACATGCGGAGTAAAGTCTGTGGTCAGCAGTAGTTGAGTTTGAGTCATGCATGATGTATGAATGTAGCATATGTATAGTAGTGCACGTGCTTGCACCATTTTGTGGGTAGCCTTGCAGAGGCTTGAATTTGAGCAATAAGATACAATTGTGGTATAGAATTAATCACTGCAGTACTTAAGTGAGGTTTAAGTTATGTAGCGAGTAGGCAAAAGAAACTTTATTTCTTGTTTGAAGAAAAACAAATTTTTTTCTGTATAAGCTAACCCACTAGCTGTCTTAATGTTTTAAAATTTAAAATTTAATTCATTTGACCACCCAAATAGTTTTAAAAACACTGTTTATATATAAATTATAAGATAAATAATACATGAATTAATATGGTATATAATAATATTTTGTATACTTTTATTAAAAATAAATTATGTCATATACATGTATAATACACAAAGACATTTCAATTACATGTCAAAATCTTCAGTGAAATTCTATGAAACAAGGTGAAATGAGTTCAAAAATGCTAGTTTTTGAGAGTTTTGATACTAATTTATTTTTAAAATAAATTTAATGTTTAATGAATAGAATAAAATAACCCAATACAAGTAATTTTTAAAAACATGTTACATTGTAGTTTTTTAAACATATATGATAGAGAAATCGTGAAGTATATATATATGCGCCTAATTAAAAAAAAAGCCATCATGTCAATAAAGTCTTATATTGCAAGTGTCTTTATATAACCTAATACTAAGGTTTAGTGAAAATAAGAACTATTAGTTACACCCATATTTCTATGTGCAAAATCATGTCCTCTGTTACGGTGACATGCTGGTAGGCTGTTGCTGGTGTGCGCTGAGCTTGTTTGGGCCACAGAGAATGAGAGGAGAAGAGACTCTCTTTGGCCCATGGGGGAGAAGCCCTGCATGTGAATGAGATAAGTACTTGATAAAATAATTGGGTCTGAGCCTTAAAGAACATATATTTTATTAATATATTAATATTAATTAAAGTTTATTAATTAAACATTAAGCATTACTTAATATTTCGAAAAGGAGGAAAACAAGCGCTGAAATATAAGAAGATAGAAATTGTATAGTTTTAAACATTTTTTTCTTATATGAGGACCATTCATTCACTCATTCATTCATTCTGTTGCTACAGGAAGTGAGAGTGTGGTTGGACAATTTTCTTTTTCTCTTTGATGCTATTTTTATATTGTCTTTTTTAACTTTCCATGCTGGGCAAAATATATCTTTGCAAATACTACTTACTTAAGAGCTAACTTTCTAACTTTTTAACACAAAATAAACAAAGATGAGTGACAAAACATGAAGTGTTTTATAATAAAGTTCTAACAGAATATCCAGGACACAGAATTCAGATAACACTTAATCTTTGTTCAAAATACGTAATTTAACTTAAATAAATAGTAGAGATAACAGATTAAGAAACATATTAATAATAATTTTAACTCTTTATTGAAATTAATCAAACATCCATTTATTTCAAGCTTATTGGACGACCAGCAATGCCAGCATATTGGAGTCTTGGATTCCAACTGAGTCGCTGGAATTATAAGTCACTTGATGTAGTGAAAGAAGTGGTACAAAGAAATCGGAATGCTAGCATACCATTTGTAAGTGGGATGAAGGGTTTGTGGGAATATACACCGAGTTAAATATTATCACATAATAATAAATGTAGGAGGGCGCCTGGGTGGCTCAGATGGTTAAGCGTCTGCCTTCGGCTCAGGTCATGATCCCAGCGTCCTGGGATCGAGTCCCGCATCGGGCTCCCTGCTCCTTGGGAGCCTGCTTCTCCCTCTGCCTCTCTCTCTCTCTCTCTGTCTCTCATGAATAAATAAATAAAATCTTTAAAAAAAAATAAATAAATGTAGGAAATTGTCAGCGATATACATAATATGATATGATATGATTAAGTATGGATTATTAAGCTGCCTTTAAATGATGAAGTGTTTTTTAAATTCATACACAAGGCCAGGTCTTCTTTTTTTTAATTTTTTTATTTTTATGTTAATCCCCATACATTACATCATTAGTTTTAGATGTAGTGTTCCATGATTCATTGTTTGTGCATAACACCCAGTGCTCCATGCAGAACGTGCACTCCTCAATACCCATCACCAGGCTAACCCATCCTCCCACCCCCCTCCCCTCCAGAACCCTGTTTGTTTTTCAGAGTCCATCATCTCTCATGGTTCGTCTACCCCTCCGATTTCCCCCCCTTCATTCTTCCCCTAAGGCCAGGTCTTCTTGAAATTGTAAGGACTGACTATGAGTTATACTAGAACAGAATACTTTTTTTTTAAAGATTTTATTTATTTATTTGAGACACAGAGATACAGAGAGAAAGAGAGAGCATGAGGAGGGGGAGAGGCAGAGGGAGAGGGAGAAGCAGGCTTCCTGCCGAGCAGGGAGCCCGATGTGGGACTCGATCCCAGGACCCTGGGATCATGACCTGAGCCGAAGGCAGACACTTAACTATCTGGGCCACCCAGGCGCCCCTAGAACAGAATACATTTTTAACTGTGAACATCACATTCAGTTTTTTTTTTAAAGGTTTTATTTATTTATTTGGCAGAGAGAGGGAGCACAAGCAGGGGGAGCGGCAGGCTGAGGGAGAGGGAGAAGCAGGCTCCCCGCTGAGCAGGGAGCCCGATGCAGGGCTCGATCCCAGGACCCTGGGATCATGACCTGAGCCGAAGGCAGCCACTTAATGACTGAGCCACTCAGGCGCCCCCACATTCAGTTTTTTCATATAGACTTTTTTTACAGACGATATAATTTTTAATGTAAAAAATATTTAGGGGCATCTGGGTGGCTCAGCGGTTTAAGTGTCGGACTCTTGGTTTCGGACCAGGTCCTGATCTTGCAGTTGTGGGATTGAGCCCCACATCGGGCTCTGTGCTCAGTACGGAGTCTGCTTCAGATTCTCTCCCTCTCTCTCTCTCAAATAAACAAATAAAATCTTAAAAAATATATTTAAAGTATTTTATGTAATATGTATGTTTTGTTTTCTTTTTCTTTTTAAGATTTTTAAGATTTTATTTATTTGAGGGAGAGTGAGAGAGGGAGAGGGAGCATGAGAGAGAGGAGGGTCAGTGGGGAGTCCGACAACTCGGGCCTCCACCCTGAGACTCTGGGATCATGACCTGAGCAGAAGGCAGATGCTTAACTGACTGAGCCACCTAGGCGCCCCTATGTTTTGTTTTCTATATAATGATTCCCATATATAAAACATATTAATTTCCAGTGATCATCACTGAAACAAGTGTGAATAATTATTTAATGCTTTTGTACTTTAGAATTAGAAAAATGACTTTTATAAACAATTACAACTGTGTTTTTAGTGAAATAAAAGAGATCTAAGTACATTTACTTTTTAATCATTATATTTCTAATGCAAATTCATTGGACTTAAAGATTGAAGTGATTAGAGTTCTTTCAGTCTATTTATTGAAATATACTCTACTAATTTTCAGGATACACAGTACACTGATATTGACTATATGGAAGCCAAGAAAGACTTTACTTATGATAAAGTTGCATTTCAGGGGCTCCCTGAATTTGTTCAAGATTTACATGACCATGGACAGAAATATGTCATCATCTTGGTAATGACATTATATATTAATATATTTTTAGTATTCACACATTCACACTTGAAAGATTTTCTATAGTTTCTTCTCTCTATTATTAGGACCCTGCAATTTCAATAGATAAGCTTACCAGTGGAGCAGCATATAAGACCTATGATAGGGGAAATGCAAAAAATGTGTGGGTAAATGAATCAGATGGGACTACAGCACTTATTGGAGAGGTAAATTATGATATTCATTAAAGTTGTGTTGTTGAGATTTTCTGTTGTGCAACCACAAAGTTTTTGTAAGAGAGAGAGTGTGTGTGTGTGTGTGTGTGTGTGTGTGTATTTGCTTTCAAATCTGGAAATTTATTTTAAGTATTTTAATTGTGTAAAAAAATTTTAAAAAGCGGAAATATTTTGATGATCTCTAAAACAGTTTTTGTAAGAAGACAGGTAATTTTCAGTGCTATATATGATTAAAACAAAACTAACAAAATATAATTTAGATTACAAAAATTCTAATAATTTGATGTAAAATAATTACTTACATAAATCGAGTACTTTTATGCTGGGTATTAAATTTTATGATTTATATTGAATCCTCACAATAAAATAATGAGATAGCTATGATTAGAATTCTTACTTTATAGGTGAAAAAAGTGAATTTGAGAAAGTATAGTAACTTTCCTGATGTCACAGAGCTAATAAAAGCAGAGTTAGGAAACAGTTTGGATCCCAAATGCATAATTTTAACCAGAACAAACATTCTTTTGGAGACAACTTTATAAGATATATCAAAAACTGTAAAGTCTAGACATATTGACTTGGTAATTCCACTTCTGTAATTTAATCAAAGGAAATAAAGTAAGGGATAATGTCAATTTATTTAAAAAATATTATAGCATTATTTTTTAAATTAATTTTATTTTTCGTTCGTTTTTTAAATTTTTATCTATTTTTTAAATTTTATTTTATGTTATGTTAATCACCATACATTACATCATTGGTTTTTGATGTAGTGTTCCATGATTCATTGTTTGCGTATAACACCCAGTGCTCCATTCAATACGTGCCCTTAATACCCATCACCAGGCCAACCCATCCCCCACCCCCCGCCCCCCCTAGAATCCCCAGTTTGTTTCTCAGAGTCCATAGTGTCTCATGGTTCATCTCCCCCTCTGATTCCCCCCTTCATTTTTCCCTTCCTACTATCTTCTTTTTTTTAACACGTAATGTATTGTTTGTTTCAGAGGTACAGGTCTGTGATTCAACAGTCCTAGACAATTCACAGCGCTCACCATAGCACATACCAGCCCCAGCATTATTTACAGAAATGAAGAATATCCTAACCATCACGTTTTATTACATTCATCGAGGTTAAAATTTCTGGTGAAAGTCTTATTCAAATAATTATGAGCTCCATCAGGAAATAAAAGCCGAATTTCTTCCTCATAATGCCTATTAATATCTTACAGAATATACTTTGTTGAGACCTGCTCCATTTGATATGGAAGGATCAGATAGCTAATATGCATAATTTGTATATAAAACAATTTCAGTTCATCTGAAATTGAGTTTCCCTTGCCTATCATTATTTTAAGTAATAAGTAGATAATTTGAAGAAGCATAAATCATAAAGAGACAGCCTAGTATATATAGTGTTTAATAGCATGGACTCAGATACATGATTGCTGTGTTTGAATTCCTTCTGTGCCACATATTAATGGTGTGATCTTAAAAAATGTATTTAACTTCTCTGTTTATCACTCCTCTCATCTGTAAAGCGGGTTTAATTATAGTAAATAACTCATCTGTAAAGTGGTGATTAAAAATAATACCTCTCTCCTACAGTTCTAGCAAAGATTAAATGAGCTAATAATTATAAAAATGCTTGGAACAGTACCCAGCACATAACAAGTGTCATATTCTCATTTATTAAATAAAAAATAAATATACAAAGACTTTCTTTACTTGAATTTCTTGGAAGCAAATGCCTTTGGAAATTAAATAATGTATTTTCTTTTATCAAGCAATGAATATATTATATAATTTCTATTTGTTTTTAACCTAACCTGTTAGGATGCTAAGAAGTAAACTTAGTTGCAGTCAAAAGAGCAGCCTCATTCCACGCTCTTATATTTTTTGCCTTTTTAAATGCTTTATGGTCTCTCTCTACTTTACTGCCACTTAAATGCATTTTAAATTAGGCCTACTTATTATATTATTATAAATATAGATGATACATGGATCACATATACCTAAAGAAGTACAATATTATAACTTTAATATTTTTTTTACTATCTTCTACTCAATAACTTTGTATTATCACTTATTTATTTTTCCTTTTTTATATGTGTATATGTGAATGATCTATTCTTTTAGGTATGGCCAGGATTAACAGTATTCCCTGATTTTACTAATCCAAACTGCATAGATTGGTGGGCAGATGAATGCAACATTTTCCATCAAGAAGTGAAATATGATGGACTTTGGATTGTAAGTAGCTATTTTAAACCCACAATTTTAGAAAATTAACACAGAATTATTTTTCTATAAAATAATTATTAAGTTGACAAGGTATGGTTTGTTATGTATTGAACATGAAATTAAAAACTCTTAAAATATTTTTCTAGAATGTATAAATTCATGCCTGTTATGTTCCTGAGTTAGAAAAGAATGAAAACTAAAAACTGTAAATTGAGAGTTTTCTTCTTCAGTAATACACTTTATAGAATAAATTTCATTTCTGTCTCTAAGGTGATATATTTTTATGACTCATAATTTATGTTTGAAAACAGCAAGATTTGGAGATAAGTAGTGCAATTCTAAAGATATTTATTACAGTCTACGGTATTCAAGCGATTGCAGCAGTATGGGCTATAATAATAATTAAGCACTCAGCCTTCAGAAACTTTTTTTTTTCATAATTTATGGGATAGAACAAAGCAAAATTGTAATAGGCTAAGTGTTTTATCGCAAGATAAACAACAACAGCAACAACCAAAATCCTAGGTTTCTGGTAAAGTTATTAAAGAAAAATGCTAAAGTTTAAAAGTTTCTTTGAAGTTTTATATCTGTAACTATTGATTGCTTGCTTCTGGGTTTATTGTATAGAATGATACTGGGTGATAGTCAATTATTTAGAGGCTTTTTTTTTAATGGAAACCGCAATCATATTTGGGGAATGAAACTACTTGGTGATCCCAGAATTCTGTGTCTCAGAAAAAAAGTCTAATAAACCTGAATACAGAGAGACCATCAGGTATTTTATTCAAAAGTATTACAACTGCACAGAATTTTGGAAGGAGATAATGGATGTCTTAGGCATAGCTATACTTTTCTTTGGCTATTTGGTTACAACAATATCTCTACTTTCATGAATTGCTCATTTTTCATTCAGTGATTATTATTTCTTTAATCAGTTACTTAGTTAACAAGTGTTTACTTTGCACCATCAATATATCAGGTATGTTGTGGAAAATACAAAGAGGAAAATTATGTTTTTAGCTGACGACATGGAACTGAGTTAGAGGTTAGCATAATCTTCAGGATTATCTATGACGAATAGAATGAAGATGGAGAGGCTTTAGTTATTTGACACAAAATTAGTGAGATCACAATAATACCTAGCTGCTGATAGAAATAACAAAAATTTTCATTCCATTCTTGAGGGTTTTTTTTTGTTGTTGTTGTTGTTGAGTTTTATTTTTTATTCCTGTCCCAATTTCAATGTATTATATAAGTTAAAAGTTTCTGGGGTTTTTTGTTTGTTTATTTTGTTATTATTTTTGTTTTTGCTTAGGAAACAGAGGCCATTAGAGTAGAGTTACAGTGTAAATGACACTTTAGGAATAGTAAAAGAGAATCTGACTGTGCTGTACATAGAGAATACTTCATTTCTAATATCCACTGAAGACAAATACTTGATTCATCTCCAAAGAGGAGGGGATGGCACGAGGAAGAGCATCTGAGAAAGGCAGAATTGTTCTCATACTAATACATACACATTTGACTAAGCTTAAAAAACAAAACACATGATGATCAGTATGATTTCAAAGCTCACTAAACATCACTGAATTAATTTATATGATGTATAAGCAGTGCTTATACTGCTTCCAACTCTTACTTGAATAACTGCCAAATCCTACTGTTAAATTGTTTCCTTAATTCTTTCAATTTCTTCAGATTATTTGTTCCGATAGAATGAACATGCAGTAAAAAAGTATTATTCAACTGCTGAAATTTTATTTTTAGGTCAAATTTAAAAATAGTGTTATAATTTACTAGATTTCTAATTTAAATTCCATGCTAATGTTTTGAATTTTAAGTTTAAATATTAAAATCTCTTCGGAAAATGATGTGAGCTTAATGGTCATTGAAAAGTAGATTTTTGCATATAAACATATACTTGAATTATCTTTTTGCATATAAACATATACTTGAATTATCTTTTTTTGCATCATTCTTGAGATAATCTTCTAATACTTGAGAAATAAGAGCCTAATGTATTTGTTATAATTAAGACTGAAGCTGTGATTTCAAAATAAAAGCATTAATCAAAGTTTTTAAAATTCAAAGATCACTTCCTCCTTTTCTGAATAAATATACATATTGTTGTGATCATGTTGTTATGATTTCATTCTTAAAAATCTAATAAGCAGAATTCATCCATTAAGAAGCTCAATAATTTAATATATAGTACTAGGAAACTTAAAATTCAATGAGAAGATATATTCCAACAATTCATATATCCAAATAACTAGGGGCTTATTTGGTTATATTCTCTCTACATTTTTATAGGATTCTTATAACAATTGAGTTATTTTAAAAATTATTTGAAAAATTGGGCTATTTTTATTTAGATTGAGTTTAAATGTGGAGCTATGAAATGCCAACAGATTTTTTAAAAAAATTTATTAGCCACCAAACTTTTATACACAATTTTCGATTGATTTTAAAGAAAAGAACTTTCAGAACCATCCTTAAAAATGGTGTTGACAATTCCTAGAAATGGACATTACTCGATTTGGGATAATTTGAGTGACACTTGAATATCTGTAGGTGTACTTATTACTATCAATTCACTGAGGCCTTTTCCTCAAGGCTTCCATTGCTTTGAACCTGCTGGTTGTAATATTAAAAATACTAATTGAGTTCATTTACATGAACATTAAATACAGTTCATTACATGACATTAAATACATGTACATCACTTAAATAATGTAAGTTAGAAAAAAACGTTTTCAGAATTTTCAAAAGTGCAAATATACAAAATACATTAAAAGAGATACAAATAAATTCTATTACATTATGTATAGTATGTTTAATATATTCATAATACAATCTTGCCAAGTAGACAGGATATTTTAAAAATAATCAAATGGCAAATATTGTATTTGTTGTAAAATATGGTTAAAATCGTGTAAAAGTTTTTTTTTATTGTTTTCCTTTAGTACGTTAATACATTTATTTTTTTCCTTTAGTAGGTTAATACATTTATTTTTTTGAGTACACAAGACTCTCTTCCCTTTTATCGTGAACTGGTGAAATAATACATTTGATTTAATCCTGTTAACATGGTTGTATGATAAAGCAAATATTTTATTTTATTTTTATTTTTTTAAGTTTTTTTTAAATTCTAGTTAGTGAACGTACAGTGTAATATTGATGATTAAACAAATATATTTAATTAATTTTCATGTGAAATAAATTAATTTTTCTTTAAAATTGTTTATTCTTAAATTACATAGGTATTGTCTATTTGGAGTGAATGCTGGAAGCTCTTGTGAATTTTTTTGCAAATTTGCAAATACATAATTCAAATGAATAACATAAATTTCATAGTTAAATGTTTTGCCTTTTATTTTCTCAAGAATAATTTTATACAAAAGATCTTAAACAGTCTTAAAGTTTTAAACTTAAAGTTTTAAAGTCTTGAACAAGTCTTAAAGTTTAAAATAATGCAACTCAATTCCCAGTTATGAATTTCAGCAGTTAAAGTTGTTTTTAAATTTAATTTAATTGGTGGATTTTTAAAGAAAAAATACTTAAGTTCACCTAAAATTATTGGCTGTGTAACTATAGTATCTCTTTGTATTAATTTTACTGGACATAGGAAAACAAAATTGAATATAATATTCCAGGTAATTTCAATAAAATAACCCCAATACTTTAGAATAACTATATAATTTTTCTTCTTTATGACTATTAGGAAAATATTTGGGAAATGGAAACATTTCATAATATCTGTTATCACAGTGAGAAATTTATTTTGTTCCTCCCTTGAGCAACCTTAATTTTTCACATTAATTCCATCTGAGCATGATGTGGATGGCAGAAGGGAAGAGTAATAAAGAAAATATATTTCTTCTGAGGGAAACAAAATTAACAAGGGACTTGACTGAGTGTGAAGCCTTTGTGAGAGCAGAGACTGCATATCACAGAGATGTGGAAAATACAGTTCAAAAATGTGTAGAAGTCCTTCAGTGCAATTAACAGAGAAGGAGAAAAAATTAATTATTTCTTGAGCATATGTAGTGTGATATATGATTTTATATACATTATCTTTTTCATTCAAAGGCTTTATTTAAAGTTACAGTCACAGAACTAGTCTTTGGCAAGACAATATTGGGGCCTAGGTTTGCACAGCAAAAAAATCTATAAACACAACTCTGCCTCCAAGTGATGTTTAGGTCACTGGTTCTTATAATGTGGTCAGCTGCCCTAGGGTTCCCTGAGACTCTTTCAGGGATTCAGTAAGGCATAACTATTTTCATTACAATACTAAAATGCTGTTTACCTTGTTTCACTTTCATTCTCTTATGAGAGTGTAGGAATTGAAGGGTATGCAAAAGGAGCTGTAGTTAGCAGCCAGCAAAATACATCATAGAACCTAGATAAATGTCAGCTGAGATGAGCAAACCATGTTGAATAAATGAATGTGTTGGAAATATGGACAATGGTGGACTTAGTGAGAAGACTGATACAACTATTTAGAAAAGACAGTTGCTTAATACTTATAATGTAATTAATGTTTTATATGTATAACTCAAACTAGGTAAATTAAAAACATTTTGGTTATATACAACCCCTGAATCCCATCTAAGATACTTCTGTTATTACTTAAAATCTGCTGTTCTTCATATTATATCCATTCAGGACATGAATGAAGTTTCCAGCTTTATTCAAGGTTCAAAGAAAGGATGCGAAAACAACAAACTAAATTATCCACCTTTTACTCCTGGTAAATTTTATTTGGTTATTTACTTACCATTAACTAAGAATAATTTTCCTTATTGACTGGTAAATTCTAGAATATATTTCTAAATCACAAAATTTGAGACAATTTTGAGACCCTGAAATTAATTATTTTTTTGTTGGTTTGTTTTTGCTTTACTTTGGGGCCTAAAATTTATGCTTACGAAAAGGAGGATGATTTTAAATTTTGGTATGGCATATTGACTTTATTACTGATAAATAGCCCATGATTAAATAATTAATGAAAAGAAACAAAATTTGTTTGAAATTATAATTTAAATGATCAGATTCTTTCCATGAGCACTATACTGTAAGTCTGGGCAGTTTTTAGAATGAACCTAATGTGAATAGTTGTGTCTCATATATTCTAAAAGACAAGTTTTTCACCATTTAAAAATGGGTAAAAAATTTAACCAAAGAAAAGGTTTTGCTCTTAGGGAAATAGATAGTAATAAGTACATCTGAAGAAAGATGACAATAATTATGGCAATACCACATAAGCCTGCAAATGAAAGCACGATAAAAAACTTTTCTGAAAAGCAGAGATTTGAATGGTTTGTAATTGTGTAACAGATTTGCATGTATAAATTAAAATATATTTAAATAAACTAAGCTATAAATCTTTAAAATGGGTGTATATTTATAGGATGTATAATACAAATGGGTATATTTATAAATATATAGCTATAGATATATATACTTAAAGAGTGTTTTTTCTTTGGATTTATATAGTACTGAAATTTGAAAGCAGAATATTTATTAGCATAAGTGCAAACCTTACAGTTAATCAGCAGGAATAGAGGGTGGAGACTTAATGAGAACTTAGCTTCAATTGTCTTTCATTTTTTTTTAAACTATGTATTGTCTCACATAGCACATTGTTTAAGGATTATAAAGTTTACAATGGCAAAATATCTCTTAAAAATCATTTCTTATGTATTTTTTTGAAGATATTCTTGACAAACTCCTGTATTCCAAAACAATTTGCATGGATGCTGTGCAATACTGGGGAAAGCAGTATGATGTTCACAGCCTCTATGGGTACAGCATGGCTATAGCCACAGAGAAGTAAGTGCAATTTCATTCAGAAGCCTCTTTCATTGTTTTTGTTAAAGATTTTATTTACTTATTTGGCAGAGAGACAGAAAGAGCGCACAAGTAGGCAAAGCGGCAGGCAGAGGGAGAGGGAAAAACAGAAACAGCCCCCTGACGTGGGGCTCGATCCCAGGACCCTGGGATCATGACCTGAGCCGAAGGCAGACGCTTAACAACTGAGCCACCCAAGCGCCCCCGGAAACCTCCATATTTATTGTGTAGAAATATATGTTATAATTTCCTAATATAGTTGCAAAATACTAAGAATAAGAAAATAAAGAAAGGTAGTATTTTCATGGTAAAAAATTAGGGCATTAAAAACACCAGGACTCTTACTAACCTTCATGAATTTGGAACTCAGTTAATCAAGAACGATGCGGTGTATGTATTTAACTGTGATTCTTTTTTAATTCATAGATTTAAATTATGCTTTCAAGTTTTGATTCAGTTTGCTATCTCTGAATATAATGGTGTTCTAAGCATGAACTTCACAATTGGCCTGGGAGAGTGGTGTTTCTAAATAAGTGTTTATTTTTCAAAATCAAAGGTTTCAATTAAAATGTAGTTTTCTATGTAGTATCTCCCAAACTAATTTTCTAAGGCAGTGTGTCACTTGGGTATAAAAAAGAAACAAGTTAAAAAACAAAGGAAGGGGACAATCATATCTTGATTGCCTACTATTTTCCAAGCATTATATAAGGACCTATAATGGAATTGTCAATAAAATCCAGATCCTGATCTCAATACATTTTTAATTTTCTCATAATTAAGTAACCATGATCAAGTTTAATTCAAATCTACATTTGTCTATTCCCAAAACATTCCATCATATTACAGCTTTTATACACTGTCTTTATAGTGTTTACTTCACTTTCTAAACTCAGTAGAGCATTATATATCGAAGTGTATAAATACATAAAATCTAGAAACAAAAAGCAATACTATAGTTCAGTATTGTAAAGATAATAATATAGAATAGCCACCTGAGAATAACATTATAGTTTTACTAAGGTAGTCTGGATAATCTTATATACTAAATCAAACTTTTGTATTTTTCCTGAATATTTCCCATTTATGGAAAAAATTATCAATAATACTCAGTTACCAGTAGAGGTGAGATGAATAATACTAGTAGTTGTGGATGGTAAACTTCTAGAAACAAACAAACTAAAATGCCTCTCAAATATGTAACTTTTATTCCAACATCACATGCTAATGTTTAAAAATACAGATATTAATATATCATTAGCATAATTGTGCCACAAAAATGCATACAGAGTTCAAGTTCAGTTTACAAAAACTTTATATTATAAAGAGATTTCAAGGAGTTTAGACCATATATGTTAAAAACAAATGTTGAGTGGAGACAAAAAAAATGTTTATTTAATTTGGTAAAGAAAACGAAAGTCTGAACCACTTCTAATAGATTTCCTTTCTCTGTCTGATTGGAAAGTATTAAAATAAGTAAATATTGATAGATAAATACAAAATTGGTATGAAAGATTGATAAAATATTTATATTTACATAAAAATAAATCTTATTAATTTACTTTTTTTTTAGAGCTGTAGAAAAAGTTTTTCCTAATAAGAGAAGCTTTATTCTCACCCGGTCAACTTTTGCTGGATCAGGACGCTATGCTGCACACTGGTTAGGAGACAATACTGCTTCATGGGAACAAATGGAACAGTCTATCACAGGAATGCTGGAGTTCAATTTGTTTGGAATACCATTGGTAAACAATTTCATACAGTGTTATTTATAAAAAATGTGAATTACTCTTACTTTTGTAATATTATCATCTTAATGATTTTCAATAAAATGACTAAAGGTATGTTGCAGAAAAATTCAATCCTTATTCTTAGGGAATTTATGAGAAAAATAAGAATATGAATGATGTCTATAATATTCAAGCCATTAGAATGAGAAAATAGAATAAATAAAATTCAAGCAAATCAAATTAATACACAAAACAAATATCAATATAAACAAAGCATAGAAAAAGCTTACATAATATATATAAAGTACCAGATAAGATGGTAGGGAAAAATCCAAATATATTGGTAATAAAGGTAAATGTCAAAAGTCTAAATATATTTAAAATACTAGAATGTCAGTTTAGGTTAAAAAACAATAAAGCTATTTCCTCTATTTAAAAGATAAGAAAATAAAAGAAAAGATAAAAAATAAAAATGGAGAAAGTCTCAAAATTTTAAGAGCAGAGAAAATTTATTCTAGGCTATATTATTATTCTATGTTTATTCTAAACATAAAAAATCTGATGTCTCTATATCAAGCAAAAGAAGTATGCAATGTTGATATTCAACACCAAACAGGGCCACTACATAAAAAGAAATAATGAAAAATGTGTTGGGAAATTACAGTGATCACTTATTCTTTCTTTCATATACACAAAACAAAATGAAAACCAAAAACCAACCAAACAAAAACCACAACAAAAGCCATACACACACACACACACACACACAGACTTTGGAAATTAAAAAACACATTATCAAATGATTCTTGAGTCAAAAAATAAACTGAATGGAAATAGAGGGGGGGAAAATCCTTAGAACTGAGTGCTCACAATTATGCTTCATATCAAAACTGTGGGTTATCAGCTAAATTTATTTTAGAGGAAAACTTGTAACCTTAATTCCTTAGATTAAAAACAAACAAATGCTAAATATTAATGAGTAAAGTGAGTTGATTAAGAAAATGGAAAAAAGAAAAACAGAATAAACCTAAAGAAAGAAGTAGGCAATGAAAATAAGAGAAGACATTAGGCAATAAAAGCAAAGTTTCTAGAGAAAAATTAACTAAATGAAATTACAAAGGTGATTATGAAAATTTGAATAAAATACAGCATTTTCAGCAGTTTTGTCTGAAAAAGAAGAAAAGATAAGCAATCTTATAATGTATTTTAAGATAAGGTGTTATTTGTTATAGCAAGTAATTAATATACAATAACCAGGAGTAAATATTAAAACTAAACGTAGGACTTTTTTGAGAAAATGTTAAATAACTAAATAAATTAAATATATGTCATGTTCATAGATAATAAGGCTTAGTATATTAGAAATACGCATTCTCCCCCAACTATTACCCAGGTTCAGTGATATTCCAATTTAAACTATAAAGTGAATTTGAGGAACATCAAAGATTATTTAAACTTCATGTGGAAGACAATGCAATTTAAAGAAGTAGAAAAGAGCATAAGGGTTTACCCTGTCCAATAAAACAGTAGTAAACACAATGATATTTGTCTCTGTATATTCAAATAGATTAATATGGCAAAATAAGATATAGGCCCATGCATTAATGAAATACGTTGAATGATAGCACTATCATTATAGATCAGTGAGGAAAGTATCAAATATTCATATGGACAATTGATTATCCATTTAAAAAAATGGGTCCATGCCTCACACCATACACAAAAATCAATCTGAGATGGGTTAAAGACCTATGTGTGAAAAGTAAACCTTAGACATATTAGAAGAAAATGTGAATAATTCTGTGATGTTAGGTTAGGGGAATAATTTCTTAAACAGATCACAGAAGGCACAAATAATAAAGAAACATAAATTTGACTACAATAAAGTGAAAAAAAAAGTTTGTTCATCAAAAGACTATTTTAAAAGTTAAAAATAAAAAGTTCCCCACATACCAGGAAATGATATTTTCAATTAATATAGCCAATAAATGACTAATACTCAATTTAAAGTATCTACTATAAATCTGTAGAAGGTAAAAACAATAGAAAAATTAGGAAAGAATGTAAACAGGTAATTCTGTAGAAAGAGAAACCCATATGGACTCAGTAAAAATATGAAAAAGTTCTCAACTTCCCTAGTAATCAGAGAAATGCAAGTAAAAACTTTGGTGAAGTATACATTTCATATATAGGTGGCAAAAATTAAAAGTTTGAAAATAACAGGAATTGACAAGAAATGGAATAATGGAAATTTTCATGTACTGTCAGTGTTTTTACAAATGGTTACAACCAGTTTTGATTAAACAATGTGTATTTCCAATAAGCCAGGAAAATCTTGAAAATATTTATATATATAATACCATAGAGGAAGGGTAAGTTTTTTTTTTTTTAATATTCACAAAGAAACCTATGTATAAAACTTACAGGAGCATTTTCATAGTTATGAGATCCCATATTATAGAAAACTAGAACTAAATGTTCACATTTAACACAAGTGAATCTCACAAAAATAATGCTTTGAGAAAAAAATGAAATGCTGTGTCATGCATACAATATGCCATTTACATAAAGTTAATAAACATACAAAACAATACTATATATTGTTTATGGGTACTTACATACTATTTAGAAAAATTAAAAAATGCTTGTAAACATTTAAATAAATGTAAACATACTAAATTAAGGATAGTAGTTTTTTCTGGAGGGTCCTTGAAGGAAGAGGAATGAAATTTTATTTGGCTACATGTTAGGCAACATTTTTTACTATTTTCCTATTTACAGTAATATATTATAAATGAAAAAAATAAAATCATAGGAGATGAGTTTTGGATTAAGAAAAACACATTTTAATAATATAATTTCACATTGCAAACTGAGTTAATAATGATTAGATCAAAGGAGAAAGTAAATATATGAGACTAACGATTTATAAAGAGGCAATGAAAAAAATTGTAAAATAATGCAATAAGAGGCAAGTACGAAGCAAAAATGGAAAATATAAAACTATGCTAAGGAAGAATATATGAAGACAATAAAACAAAAGATTGTTAAGTAATGGAAATTAATCGGTTGAGGCATAAAATGTGATGCTCTGGGCAAATTTGAGACTCTTTACACTATGAGTAATAGATATATGTGTTATTTAGGTTGGAGCGGACATCTGTGGATTTGTGGCTAATACCACAGAAGAACTTTGTAGAAGGTGGATGCAACTTGGGGCATTTTATCCATTTTCCAGGAACCATAATGGTGATGTATATGAGGTAAATGCCTCTTGTTCTCCATGTTTTTAAATAAAACCTAATTCTAGTTTTAGCAATGTACTTAAATTTGTATCTATAGACTATAGAGTCTGAAAGTTTGCAGCATAATTCATAAAGAAGAGTTAGACATCCTCTTCTCAAAGCCTATAAATATTTTATATATTAAAAAATGGTCAAATAAGGAAATCATGAAATGTAATGGTGTCAAAACATAAATATTTTATTTAAGCCTACAGCATATACAAGTGTGTTATATCACTTTAATTTAAAATAATTTAATATTTAAAATTAAAGCCAAAACTTTTTGAGTCTGGATTCTGACAATGCAAGTTCCAGGTAACTTTCATAAAAATATATTGTAATATTAAGGATTTCCAGCTTTTGTTCTATTAAAAAAACACAAGAAATTCAGAGACTTGAAAAGTAGTTTGAGTCCAGAGCCTTTGTATAATAAGTAAAACTGGACTGATAGGTTGGGACAAATAAAACTAACACATGCATCTGAACTGGTGGGAACAGAAGTACAAGGACATACTGAGCTATTCTACCACCCCTATGAATTCAGCATGCTCTGGACTCTCAGAGACATATTTCTCAGAGGAAATGGGGAAATTAGGTGAAACCATTAAATCAGTTAAGTTGATTGTTGCATGTTGGTTGAGAAATTATTCACTGTTCACATACTGGTTACATATAGAGCCATTAATACTGTTTGAGAAGAGGGACAATCACTCAGAGCTCTGCCTGGAAGGAGGCATGACAGAACAGAAGTAAAAGGTATAAACTGGGGATTAGTCATTTCCTAATCCACCTGAATGGTGCTTTAAAGAAATTTGTGCTCATGGGAGATGTTGATATGAATTACATTACACTGTGTGTTCATTTATATCTCCCAAAAGCACATGCTAAGATAGACATGTTAGAGATTTATTGGTGAAATACTTGTGAAGGATAAAGGGGAGGGAGCAGGAAAAAATGAAGAGACCCTTCATATCACAACTGGGGTCTGAATCTGGTGAAGATGAAGGCAAGGAAGGAGGATTTTTAGGGAGTCACATACTGCAGCCCAATTCTAAGGAAGTTTCCACTCAGTCCAGTGGGGGTGAGTCTTCAAGGCAAAGTTGACCATTGGAAAAGTCCTGTATCTTCCAGGAATGAGCCTGAATAGTACCCCCACCGTGCTCATTGATTAGCTGCGAGCAGCCAAAGGGAAATATCTGCAGGGTAAAATGATGGTGAATCCAGGGGGACAGTAGATGGTACCCTCAGTTAATTTTGCTACCCATAACAGGAGATCTGAGCAGATTTGCTCACATCAGTGCAGCTGTGCTGAGAGTCCATTGATCTAGCTTGGGCTCAGCAGGAAGGCTGTCTTTCAAGTTACAAGGCTTTGTGCTGGCCAGGCAGTCTGTTCCCTGTATCTCTGGGCCAGTAGACTACCTGGGCTTTTTCTTCTAATGGCAATGACAAGGCACAAGGCAGTAAGTCCTTAGGCAAGCACATTTCAAGCCTTTACATGAATATGTCACATGTACTAAGATCCCATTGGCCAGAGTATGTCCTTAGCTGAGCACAAAGTCAAGAGGTGGGGAAGTACAGTCCACCTTTAGCGGTAGGAACTGCAGAATTACATAATGAAGGTTGTGTGTACAAGAGCACATGAATATTAGAGCCAATAATTCAATCTACCACAAATAATATAGGTGAAAAATTCTTTGTTAAAATACATTTAAATGAAAAATGTCCAGTTTAAAATAGTTTAATTGAAACATATATCCAAATTAAAACATAAAAAATAAAAATACTTACATATTTTGATGATGAAAGAAGAACAATTTCAAATATTTATAAACAACCTAAAATACATATAACTTGCTTTTCAAAAATAGGCTAAATGCATAATTTTCATTCATTATTTTAGCGTTTTTATTTTAATGTCTGTTTTTATTCCATAGCATCAGGATCCAGCATTTTTTGGGCAAAATTCTCTTTTGGTTAATTCATCAAGGCACTATTTGAATATTCGCTATACCTTATTACCTTTCCTCTATACTTTGTTTTACAAAGCCCATATGTTTGGAGAAACAGTAGCAAGACCAGTTCTTCATGAGTGAGTACTATGTTCAAGAATTTTAATAACTTTCAAATTATATTCAAACATACAGTGAAAAATTAATGGAAAGTAATCAAGATGTCAAATAGATTTCTGCTTTTTTTACATTTATATAAATCATTTGATGAACTATGGAATGATAGTAGTAAATAAATATAATTAATTATTGGACAAGATTAAGCTAGAAATGTGGGAATTGAATAGAACTTAAAAGGAAAACAATACATAGGATATATTAGGGAAATTATATTAGTAAGATGAAATATGCAGTTATTGAACACATATCTATATATTGTCAAAATCATCTAATTATAGATCAAGAGTATAGTATAGTTGCAGAGCAATTAATTGTGTCTGTCTTTGTATATCTTGAGCAAAGCAGGACCTTTCCTCAAGAAATGACTAAAGACCCTTTCAAATACAGGTTAAAACAGGAACTTATAATGAAAAATTTTAAGGGAAGAAAGTAGAATATGAAAGATTTCTGGTACTTTACAAACTTAGAGGAGAAAATGAATTAAACAGAATAGTTATTTATTACAAATAATAAGTAACCTTATCATATCTGACAGATTTTTTTTGAGCCCAGATGAACTAATTCCCCCCCTTCCCTCCTTTCTTCCTTTTCTCCCTTCCTTCCTTCCTTTCTTCTTTCTTGAGTGTCAGATGAACCATAAGGATATAAGAACCATAGATTCAAAATGACATGTCAAACAAGTAAAATTAAAGCTAATGATCATTCCCAGGAAAAAACTGCAATGATAAACCAAATAAGGAATTTGGATAAACTTATTTTTTATCTTTATATTGTAAACATTGTCATTATGAAGCAAATTGTCATTCTCAGGTTTTATGAGGATATGAATAGCTGGAGTGAGGATACTCAGTTCTTATGGGGCCCCGCATTACTTATTACTCCTGTCTTGAAAGAGGTAGGTTTTACAATTTTAATAAATTTATTACTTTTAAAGGATACTTTATAACCAAATTCGCACAAAACTATAAAAAAGACTTGGTTATAAATGTCACTCTTGTGTTCAGCAGCTACTCCAGGAATCCTATTTAGGATGGTCTTAAACTGGCATGCTGATGAAAGGAGGGGCTAGGTTCATTTATTGATAAGTGATCTATTCTTATTTTTTTTTTTTAAAGATTTTATTTATGTATTTGAGAGAGAGAGAATGAGAGAGAGCGAGTACATGAGAGGGGGGAGGGTCAGAGGGAGAAGCAGACTCCCTGCTGACAGCAGGGAGCCCGATGCGAGACTCGATCCCGGGACTCCAGGATCATGACCTGAGCCGAAGGCAGTCGCTTAACCAACTGAGCCACCCAGGCGCCCCAATAAGTGATCTATTCTTATTTAGTTAGCAAGTTTATTTAGCATGGCTTGTGGAAATGACAATTGTGTTTCTGTTGGAGTGGAAGTGGATGGTAGGCATTGTTGTAATATCGAAAAGCTGTCCTCTGAACACCAATAGTTAAATTTTAACCATTGAGAATTAAACAAAGAATGCAGATTAAAAAAAATATGTTACTCAACCTGACTGTTTCAACCTGATAAATGTTGAATTCTAAAATGTAGAAGAAATTCTGAAAAATTATAAAAATGTTAAGTAGATTTATGCTTTTCAAATATATAATATGTAACTGGGGAGAAGAAAATGATATAAAATTAATATTCTTCTAAAAAAGAAAGCTTTATTTATGGAATCAAAATCAATCTCATAGTAATAACAATGAACTCTCATTTAACTAGATATTAACATATGTCAAGAGACATTGAAATTTTGCTAAATTGTAAATAAGGGGAACTTGAAAGTCAGTTGATCATATGAAAATATTGAAAATATAGTGGAGTGAGATTTTTGGTTTTTACCTATTATTTAGAAGTCTGTATGCCCATGGAAATATACAGAAATGAATGTGTACACACATTCACAATTACCATGTAGATTATAACAATACAAATGCATTTTTTAGTTGCTACTTAAATTAATTTCAACTTTGCTTTCGGTGTGGTTTATATTATTATATAAAACTAGTAAAGGGGCGCCTGGGTGGCTCAGTTGTTGAGCATCTGCCCTCGGCTCACGTCATGATCCCAGAGTCCTGGGATCCAGCCCCGCATCGGGCTTCCTGCTCAGCGGGAAGCCTGCTTCGCTTCTCCTTCTACCACTCCCCTTGCTTGTGTTCCCTCTTTCGCTGTGTCTCTCTCTGTCAAATAAATAAATAAAATCTTAAAAAACAAAACAACCTAGTAAAATAGCCTTTTGATTATTATATATAGGAAATATTGGAGTGGAACAGTACAAAGGAAGTTTTTTCTTGACTATTAAAACCCAACTTAATATTTTTTTTTAAGATTTTATTTATTTATTTGACAGAGAGAGACACAGAAAGAGAGGGAACACAAGCAGGAGGAGTGGGAGAGGGAGAAGCGAAGCAGGCTTCCCGCCGAGCAGGAAGCCCGATGCGGGGTTCGACCCCAGGACTCTGGGATCATCACTTGAGCCGAAGGCAGACGCTTAGCGACTGAGCCACCCAGGCGCCCCGCAACTTAATATTTGATATGATACTCTTCTGATAAGTATTAAAGTAAACAAAAAGTGTATAAATTATCTTGCTTTATTTTAGGGAGCAGATACTGTGAGTGCATACATCCCTAATGCTACTTGGTATGATTATGAAACTGTAAGTGTCCTTAATATAATAATAGACTCACAAGTATTACACTGTTAAACATCTGTATGTGGAAACTTAATTCCCAACACATAGCGTATCTGTTTTCAGCATTTGTGTTATCATTACAAAAAAAGAATAATTCCAAATTTGAATAATGTGTAAAATTTGCGCAGGTATACATGTTTTGTTGCATGTGAGCAAGTATATGTTTGTTGCATGTGATTAATATAAAGTTATATTCTTTAGTACAAAGAGTTATATTATTCATTTTTAAATTGTGGAAATAAAAGTCAGGAGTAATTTTAGGCAGGAGTGGTGACTTATTTTGATGCTTTTCCTACTTTATATATTTATCTTATTGACAGAAGAATTGAGTATTGAGCTAATGGTAAGCGTTTGTTTTTATATGGTACATTCAAAAGTTTGGGAAAGATTTTCATTTCAACCTTGAAAAGGCAACATTGTAGCATTCATATACAACCTATTTTTTTAATTGACTAAGACCTTTCGAGAAGTATTTATTTTAAAAGGCATTATTTTGCATATCATTTATATTTGCTAAGCAGACCCTTTATTTTTATAGAAATGATTTTTATTTTATTTTAATTTTAAAAAAATATTTATTTATTTGAGAGAGAGAGCAGGAGTGGGGAGAGAGGAAGAGAGAGAGGGAGAACCAGACTCCCGGCTGAGCAGGGAGGCTGACACGGCTTGATCCCAGGCCCTGAGATCATGACCTGAGCCGAAGGCAGACGCTTAACTGTCTGAGAGACCTAGGTGCCCCAAAACAAAGATTTTTAAAAGCTTTTTAAAGAATGCTTAATTTTAAACCAAAACAAAGAATAAACATAGGACTAATAAAGAATATTAATTATTGTAGAGGGGAAATTGGTTTGTCTAAATTGATTTTTAATTTTTTTGAAAAAGTGAACTTATTTTTCTCCTGCTTTATTCAGTAAACGGAAAAAAAAAGGATTTTTCAAAGTTAGAAAACAGCATATTAATATGCATTTAGATGACATGAATTGCTCACAGTAAAAATTATTTCTGTGTGTAAAATTGAATTCTTGTGAAATGGGATTAAAGTCTTCACTAGTAATAAAAAATCTTTTTAACTTCCAAATATTAGGGTGCAAAAAGGCCATGGAAAAAACAACGTGTTAATATGTATCTTCCAGGAGACAAAATAGGATTACATCTTAGAGGAGGTTATATTATCCCCATTCAACAACCTGCTGTAACTACAACTGCAAGGTAAAATGAAAAATCATTAACTGAAATCTGAAATATAATTCAAGTTTTAATATTTCATATTTTATTAAGAATCCAAAATTAGTGTTTAGTTTTTTCACCAGAAGATATTTTACATATGGAGGGAATTCTTAAATATAATCATTTATAAAAAGATTCAAATTATGTAACATTATTACAAATTTTTTGATTTTAAAAAATGAACGTGATTAGACCATAATTTTTCATATGCCAAAAATGTGGTGAAATTCTCTATAGAATATGTGTAATTAAAGTTAATTGGTTATTCTTAATAAAAATATGAAAAATTAAAGTAAGTTATATAATTGTTGAAAGTGTCAGTTACATATTTAGATTTTCAATACATAAATGTCACAATGTTTTTCTTTCTGCTAAAATGTTTACTTTAAATGATAAATGAGGTGGATAATTCTGTTTAGGGAAAGAATGAGATAGAAACTAAGTTGTTCAGTAAGAATAAATTCCAGAAATATTAAGAAAAAAAGAAGAAACTTGAAAATTCTTGTGCTCCATCTTGCAGCATTCATTCTGGGGACAAGAGCACAGAAGGGGTTATATTGAATGCACATATTTCCCCATATTCTGTAACACCCCAAGGGATAGTCACTTTCTATTTCTTAGCCTTCTGTGATTTCTTCATAACATTAAGAATATCTGGAATTATATTATTTACTTTATCTTGTGTATAATGTGTCCACTCCCTTTGACTCTAAACTCCATTAAGGCAAGGACTTTTCCCTGTTTTAGTCCCCAAACCAATAATAATAAAGTCCGCCCCATAATATGCTCTCTATTTTTGCTAAGTATTTATTGAAGGGAGAAATATATGAGTGCATGAATGTGTGCTAGTAACTTAATTTATTTGACATTCTATAATTGATTATTTTCAGACTGTAACTGTTCCATGACTGTTCTCTAAAAAATTAGTTATACTCTAGAGCTGTATTGAACAACAGAAGCATACAATTTTGTGAGCATGCAGGATGGAATATATTCTATATAGAGCAGTTACCTGTAGTGTATAGCCTCAGGGGTACTATTTTAGATTTAAAAACCTACAGTAATAGAGAAAAAAAATTGTATTCATCATGTCTCATTCCTCATGATGGAATTAGCCTCATTTGTAAGGCCAATAGATATTCTACTGAGCATCAAAATGTGTTTATATTGTACTCTTCTTTATTATGTATATAAGATGTAGTCTTGATAAATTACAAGGTAGAGTTAATTGAGATATGCAAATACATGTTAAATGTATTCTGCATTCATAAAGTATATTTAATTTTTGTTTGAATTGAAGTATCATTATAATGTTTCAAATTTGTTGGTATCTTGCCTCCAAGAAATTCCATATTATATTATTATATTTATTTCTTTCATTTATAAGTATATAAATTATTTCTCTCATGGAAAAAATAATAAATATAGACATGAATTTTATTGATATCAGTGTTCTCACATGAATGCAGAACGCCTACAGATCTGCTAAGTTGAAACTGACTTATTTATAGGATAGTCCACTATTATAAATTTATTTTGAATCACATATACACCCAAACTTACTTAACAGCCGGAAGAACCCTCTAGGACTTATAGTTGCATTAAATGAAGATAGCACAGCAAAAGGAGACTTTTTCTGGGATGATGGAGAAACTAAAAGTAAGTTTTAATGTGATATACTTTTATTTTATTTATTTATTTATTTATTTTTTTAAGATTTTATTTATTTGAGAGAGAGAGAATGAGAGAGAGCAAGCACATGAGAGGGGGGAGGGTCAGAGGGAGAAGCAGACTCCCTGCTGAGCAGGGAGCCCGATGCGGGACTCGATCCAGGGACTCCAGGATCATGACCTGAGCCGAAGGCAGTCGCTTAACCAACTGAGCCACCCAGGCGCCCTAATGTGATATACTTTTAAATGTTCATTCTGATGATGGGAAAATTTGCCTTTATTGATACAATATTGCATCTATTTAAAAAATGTCACAAGTTTTATTTTTTAATTCCTTTTTTTATCTATCTTAGGATATTAGGTTACTTTATGAAATTTAACATCGTTCTTTAAATTATAAATATTGAATTACAATATTTTTTTCTGTTGGTTCATTGTAAAATTTTTGACAAGTACAGATATCTTTTTTAGATTTTTTTTAATTAGAGTAGTTAATAAATTCACAAATATACAAATTTTATCATATTTTCAACTCTCTTAAGAGTAGTGGTTAAAAACTAAAATTTTATTACTGTAAAAAAAACTAAGATTTAAAATTTTAATTAATGTTAAATTATTTGAGGTAAGAGTGTTATCATTTAAATATTTCACAATTTAATTAATAGTGTATTTAATTTTATTTCATAAGCCCCAAATTTGAGGATTCAGTAACCAAGTGAATAAAAAATGAGCCATTTTTTGCTAATATATAATTATGCCATACTAAATTTATCTGTTTAGATTTAGTCAATTACAACTCCCTCATAAATTTGTTAAGGTTTTTTTTATCCCATTTCTTTTAATAGAAGACTCTTAGGTATGTGTTTTGTATTTTTGTATACAAAAAAATTATAGTTTCGCTTCTATTTTAGCTCACTCCTTCTCAGATGTATTAAAGAATATCCCACATGTCTTTATATGTGTATGAAACATCCAAACATCTCTAATCTAATTTCAGGAAATAATCTATGCATTGGTGTGCTCTCTTATAATTTGAAAATATAGAATCTATGAAAAAATTCATGTTTTTTAAGGCTTATTTATGAAAATATAGATTACCACAATATATCTGCTTCACCTACAGTCTTCCCTTGTCAATTGATGGTGATTTCATCTCTCTAAGAAACCAAAAACCATTTTTGACCATTTTTTCTCATAGCCTAGGAATTTCTCTTGGTTCTACCTTGACGTGGGTTCTCTCATCAGTTCCATCACTATCATTACTATCTTTCATTTTAATTCCTATAATAGCTCCCTAACTGGTCTGTCTATCGTTCTTGTCGAACCCCATTTACATTCTATTTACAATCCAGCAGGTGGAGTAATCCTTTTAAAAGATGATTCAACAATGAATCATGGAACACTACATCAAAAACTAATGATGTAATGTATGGTGATTAACATAACATCATAAAATAAAATTTAAAAAAAAAAGATGATTCAAATCATCACACTTCCCCTCAAAACCCTCTAATGATTCTCCATTTTATTCAGTAAGAAGCCTTAGTCTTTATCAAGACATAGACCACTCACCATGATCTGTATTTTGGCATATATGTGTGCACACACACACACTTTTCCACTACTGCTCTCCTTTTCTCATTCTCCTCCAGCACACCAGCCTTCTTGCTCTGTCTCAAATACTTCAGAGACTAAGTACACTAGGGTGAGCTCTCCCATGAGAATAGATTCCAAATATTTACCACATAGAAGTTTCTTAAGATTGGATTCCTGCTGAATTAAATTATTTGTGATAATCAGTTAAAGAATGCTGTTGAGATCATACCTGCGTTGATAACATGTGGGGCTTGATTTTGAGGTTATTCTTATTTCTCAAATTATATAAATATACCCAAATATATTTCTTTCTATATAAAAATACATATTGATAATTTACTTTCATCTAGGAAGATGGTTAAAAATATGAAGGAGAGGGGCGCCTGGGTGGCTCAGTTGGTTAAGCGACTGCCTTCGGCTCAGGTCATGATCCTGGAGTCCCTGGATCGAGTCCCGCATCGGGCTCCCTGCTCGGCAGGGAGTCTGCTTCTCCCTCTGACCCTCTCACCTCTCATGTTCACTCTCTCTCTCATTCTCTCTCTCAAATAAATAAATAAAATCTTTAAAAAAAAAAGTATGAAGGAGATATGATTTAATCAGTTATCAAATACGGTATCTCTATAGTTATGTGCTTTGAAAAGTTAGAATTTTCTAAATAATCAACTTGTAAATAAACAAATAAAATTACCTTCAATTCAGGTTATGATTTTTATTTCATTAATTAGGATTAAAATTTTAGGTAAATTAATATTGTTGAACATATATATAAATTTTCTGATTCCTTTTACTTTTTTCACTTTCTTTCCAATTATTTTAGCCATGATCTTCAGTTTCTCTGTTAAAGAAACATGTTAATAAAAAGTTCTCTTACATAGATAGTGTGGAAAATCATTGTCTCTTTCCATTTTCCTCATTAAAGTTTATTTTGGTCTTTAAAATATCTCCAGATTCACCTTATTTCCTCAAACAATGAAAAAAAGTTAAAGATGCAAAATAGGGGCACCTGGGTGGCTCAGTCGTTAAGCGTCACCTTTGGCTCAGGTCGTGATCCCAGAGTCCTGGGATCGAGCCCCGCATCAGGCTCCCTGCTCAGCAGGAAGCCTGCTTCTCCCTCTCCCACTCCCCCTACTTGTGTTCCCTCTCTCGCTGTGTCTCTCTCTGGCAAATAAATAAATAAAAAATCTTTAAAAAAAATAAAGATGCAAAATAAAATTGTGATGTGCCGTATCTTCCAAAGATAAACTGAATTAAGTTACATGGTTTGCTAGAAAGTGATAAAATATCATTCATTAATGAATTTACAATTATGTACATTTTACTATAAGTTTTTTTCTCTTAATTTCCAGAAATATTTTAGTCATCTTTGGAAAATTAAACTAGGCACATTATGTATTCATTACCTTTACTTACTGGGATAATAAACTACCAAGATTATTTTGTATATAGGTGTTAAAGACTTTAATTTGAAAAGATAAGCTTTTTAATTTGCTTCATTAATAAACAATATCTTTAAAAAAATTTTTTTAAAAAGATTTATTTATTTATTTGAGAGAGAGAGAGAGCACATGCAAGCAGGGGGAGGGACAGAAGGAGAGGAAGAAGGAGAGAAGTGGACTCCCCACTGAGCACAGAGCCTGACCAGGGGCTCAATCTCAGGACCCTAAGATCCAATCTCAGGACCTTGAGACCATGACTTGAGCTGAAGCCAAGAGTGGGACACTGAAGCCAAGAGTGGGACGCTCAACCGACTGAGACGCTCAGGAGCCCATAAACAGTACCTTTAATTTAAATTTCTGAAGTGTTGTATAATCATAAAAATAGAGAATTTAACTAATAAAAAATTATATTTTGATCTGGTAACTCTTTTTTTTTTTCCCATTTCAGATACCATACAAAATGGCAACTACATTTTATATACTTTTTCAGTTTCTAATGTAAGTATTCTCCTTGGACACATAGCTGAACATGTATTTTACTAATGTCTGGGTTATGCATTTACCATGGATTTCTTTTGGAAAGATGTTTACCTTCAGATTTCAACAGAAAGAAATGAAATAAATTGTTAATTTTTTAAATTTAAGTTGTTAAATTATTAATACATTGTTACCTTAAATTTTTATATTTAAATGTAATAGATAACTTAGTGATAATGAAATTGATGCACAAAACTCTTCAAACATCTTAAAGTGTTATGTCTTGTTTAAGCAACATATTTGAAAATGCTTTAATATATCAGTCACAGCAATAATTGTTATGGATTTTGATAAGGATGAAAAATTTACACACAAGGCTAAATTTTAATAATTAATAGCAATAGTTTTAGTAGATGTTGTATTTCTTCATATATTCTTTGTTGCCAAAGCTGTTATTCTTCATCAACATTAAGGCTAGAATGAGAAGAGATATATATGTGAGTGCATCATGGGTAATTCAAATTATCTCTGAAAATAAATTTTATGGCATGTATACAAAAAGTAAAGAGTTATTAATGAATATATTTATATATGCTACTTGGATGTGGAGAGCTGGTGGGAATGGAAGGATAGATGACTGGTTCTTTTTCTGTTTCATACCTGTATTATTTCAGGTTTGTATCCAAAGACTTTCTACTTAATATATACTATTATATACTTCTTTTCAGAACAAATTAGATATTATATGCACACATTCATCATACCAGGAAGGAACCACTTTAGCATTTGAGACTATAAAAATCCTTGGGTTGATAGAATCTGTTACACAAGTTACAGTGGTGGAAGATAATCAACCAATGAAAGATCACTACAATTTTACTTATACTGCTTCCAACCAGGTAAATTAAAATTTTAAAAATATTTTAGCTGTCATATACTCTCACATTTAACATTATGTAACCATTTTGTCTCTTGGTTTTGTGATTTTTTTTTTCCTTCATGACATTACTTCTTTTTTTTCCCTTTTGCTATCAATATTCCATTTTAGGTCATTCCAATTCAAGGTACCAACATTAAAAGGACTCCTTGTTACTTCTCTTTATTTCATTTTATTTTGGATATCACTTATATACACCTTCCTAATATTTTTTCATACCATTTTCCAACCCTGAACTTTAATTTAATCACCTGTTGCATATAGTAAAGGTTCTAAATGCTTTAGCTTCTCATTTAATACTCTATCTTAAGATATCGATTGAATCTCTTTCTTCAGTCATTCTCTATGCTTCCCCTTTCAAGAACGCTCACTATCCTTGATAAATCTTATATTTTTTTCTTTGAATTTTTGTTTATACTCTTCCTTTCTCGGGCAATTGTAATTTTTGTCTCTTTTAAGATGTGTTCTAGAAAGGCACCTTGCTGGCTCAGTCAGGAGACCATGTAGGACTCTTGGTCTCAGAGCTGTGAGTTTGAGCCCCATGTTGAAAATAAAATCTCAAGATGTGAACTAGGGAGGGAAAAGGAGTCATAAGATAGGGCTTGAATTCCAGCCTTGCAATCTGTGCATTTAAACATATCAAATTAATTTCTTATTATCTCAGCTTCCTTATCTGTAAAATGTAATATTTAAATCATAATATTGCTTTGAATAATAAATTACTGTATTTAAAATATAGATCATAATAATTTAAAACATTGAAATGAATTTTATTGACTTTTTTCCACTATTCATAACCTTAAATTATTAGTAATATCAGAATATATTATAAATTACTTGAGATATAGAATATTCTCTTAGAGCATTTTTTTTTTCTAATTCTTAAGCCCTCTGGCCCAGAGTTTTTCACTTAGCAATTTTCATAAAAATATGTATTGGTTAATTATTTTTATTTAGCAAATATACTATAATTTTATATATTCCTAGGACTATAATAATTAATACAAATTAAATAATACAGGCCTATTGAGAACTTTATGATTCTATCAAAGATTATCAAGAGAGTATAATATGAAAATCATTTTATTTGGTTTTTGTAATTTCAGTTTATATCAATGTCTGTATTTATGCTTATGTAAGAATTACCCAGACTCTAATAGACACGCCTTCTTAATTCTGCTGTGTGTAGACTGATCTTTATATGAATTTTCAGTCCTGTATGTAGAAGTATGAAAGTAAGTTATCAAAAAGTAAGCTATGAAGATAGAAGTCTGGGATAAATTTTGCCCATATTATTCTCAAGGTATAAAGACAACAAACATAACTTTGCAATATAATAATAAAAATCATTATGTATTAGAATATATATATATGTATGTAACTATCCTCTTATTTTTTCTTTATTGCATCATGTCATGTTATCTCCTAACTTTCAAATTAGAGACAGAATTGAAGGAATAAGTATTTCTCTCCTCTGACTGGGGCCTCCATATCAACCTAAGTCATTAACTTTTCCCACCCTTGAGGGAACTAATATTTATTTTATACCTAATCTGTCCTAGGCATTGTGTTAAGTGTTTTAAATTTCATTTATCATTCATCCTGTATAGCAACCCCCCTTAGTAGGGACCAACATCCCCATTTTACAGGGGGAGGAAATTGAAGATAATAAAGGATAGGCAATTGTCCCAAAGAAGCATAAGCATTAAATGGCAGAACTGAGAGCTGAACTCATGTCTGGATTTAGCAATAATGCTTTTCATCAGTATTCTACAATTTCTCATACTTTTCTTATTTTGAGGTTCTAGCTATTTCAGTGGCATGACATATTTTCTCCTTTCTTATCTGTTAAGTATCCTATTAAAAGTACCAATGACTTGATTTGAAGAATTGCCGTGGTTGCTGCATTTTATAAATGTTAAGTATTTTTAAGTAGTCCAGTGCTCACAAATATTCTTTAATGTTTCTTTGTCTTCAGAGTCTCCTCATTTACAATCTCAACTTTAACCTTGGAAGAAACTTTACTGTTCAATGGAATCAAAATTTCTCAGTAAATGAAAGGTTTACTTGTTATCCAGATGCAGACCCTGCAAGTAAAGAAAAGTGTGAAGCACGTGGTTGTTTATGGGAAACGGTACTAAGAATTTTAATTATAATTCATAGTATGGCTTTTACATAAATATCTCAATGTAAGCATTATGTATTATAATTTTAATTCTACAGCATATGAACTAAATTCATCTAGAGAAACATTTGGGATTTGAAATTAGGACTTTGATAGACAATTTGTTTTTATCTTAATTAATTCTCCAAAGACATTTTAGTAAATGCTAGACTAAATGGATGTGTAAGTTGCTTTCCAGGCACTTTGGATCGTGTGCCTCACTTTACTTAATAAAGTATGCCCATTTTACTTAACAAAATAGTCCTCTATTGGTTGAACTCTTATTAGATGTTGACTATGGCTGAATAGCTTAATTTACTAAGATATTATGTCAGTAGGAGTCAGTCTTTCAAAAGCATTGTCTCAAGTTTTAAAACTTCTGAAATTGATGGGCTGTATCAGTTCCACTGAGGGGTAATTTCTAGCCAGTTATTTTGGTCATCCATTCAACAGAATGATGATTTGGTTAAACAAGACACAATTTATTTTTCTTTTACAAAAAAAGAGTCCCATGCCTGATATGCTGGCCTCTCAACATCATCAATGTCTTATATTTACCATTTCTTTTTTATCCTCAAGATTGTATTATGTCTTCTGCCATTATGTATTCATTCCAGGCCCAAAGGTGGGAAGGGGACGGGCATCCTATTTTAATCAGTGTATACTCTTTTATTTTAAGGAAGTTTTGGAGGTCATATATAACTTCCTCAAAAGAGACTGGGACATGAAGAAGGGCACATTGCTTCTCCCAGCAATATGATAATTTAATAAATAAGAAAGATGGGAGAATGGACTATCATAAGGCAACTAGCCCTCAATGCCACCATTTATCATTCTTTTTCTTAGGTCCTAGCTTCCACTCTTATATAAACCAATTAGTTTTGATCTTTGGCCATAGTCCTTATTTATTTGTTTGTTTGTTTGTTTGTTTTTATGATATTCAGTTAGCCACTGTATAGTACATCATTAGTTTTTGATGTAGTGTTCAATGATTCATTAGTTAAGTATAACACCCAGTGCTCATCACAGCACATGCCCTCCTCAATACCCATCACCTTGCCACCCCCTCCCCCTGCATAGTCCTTATTTAAATACTGGTCAGGATGTAATTGACCAGTATAAGGATCAGTCATGAGATAAGGAATGATACAGTTTCATTATAAGTAAAAGAAAAGAACTTTAAGTACAGGCCCTTCTGAGGGTTGTTGTAGAGCCATTTTACACACTAAAGGCAATAATCAGTATGAAGAATAAGAATAAGCATGGAATCAAAATTTATGAGTAATACTTAATTTTTGCAAAGACCATAGGGTCATTCTATTTTCTGTTGAAAAGCTATGACATTTGATTCTTTTCCTCTACTGGTCTCTTTAGAGTCAAAATATAAATATTATATATAACATTTTAGTTATGGTGTTTTAGGTTGCACAATAGATATTTTGTGCTATGATTATAATTTTATTTTAGTATTAAATAATAAAATTCATAAATTATACATGTGATTAAACATGTCTACCTTTTTTGAAGAGTCCATATTATAATGTTTACAATTTCTAGCAGTGAACATGTATTCTGTTTTTAGCCTCCTCTTAGCTCCCGAGCACCTGACTGTTACTTTCCTAGACAATACAACCCTTATTTGGTCAGTTCAACTCATTATTCATCAATGGGTATAACGACTGACCTCCAACTGAATCCTACAAGAGCTCAAATAAAGCTACCTTCTGAACCCATCTCAACTCTTCGTGTGGAGGTGAAATATCACAAAAATGATGTGCTGCAGTTTAAGGTATGTTTAATATAAACTATCCCAATGCATGACTCATCTCTCAAGACAAAAGATTCTGAATAGTTTAGATACTTCAATTTTAATGTGATATTAAGGATTATTAACTATATTGGAGACATTTTGATTTTATAAAAATAAAGTTTTTTTTCCTACACAGCTCGTATCTAGGTGCACAATAAATAAAGCTTCTTATTTTTGCAACTTTGTGAATAATTAAACATGTAGTGGTGATTTAAAAAAAAATTCAAATTCTTGCTAAATACATAAATTACTTAGAATCGGACTATGTTATAGTCCCATTAAAATAAACAAAACAGGGATACCTGCTGGCTCAGTCATTTAAATGTCAGCCTTCGGCTCAAGTCATGATCCCAGGGTGCTGAGATTGAGCCCCAGGTCAGGCTCCCTGCTCAGCAGGGAGTCTGCTTCTCTCTCTCCCTCTTCCTCTGCCTCCTGCTTGTGCTCGCTCTCTCTCTCAAATAAATAAATAAATAATCTTAAAAAAAACAGAAAAAAAATAAACAAAACAGGGTACTATTTACATTTTTAAATAGTGACCTGAATTTTCTGACCAGTGCAGTAGACATAAAAAAAAAAAGAAAATTCTTGCAACAGTACTCTTAACAGTTATTTTTTTTAAGTGAAGTATAGTTGACACAAGATGTTACATTGGTTTGAGAAGCACAAGATAGTGATTTGACGTCTATACTTCATGCTGTGCTCACCACAAGTGTAGCTACCATCTGTCACCATATAATGTTATTACAATACCATTGACTACATTCCCTAAGCTGTACCTTTCATCCCCCTAATGTATTCATTCCATAACTGTAAACCTGATCTCCCACGCCCCTTCACCCACTTTGCCCATGCCTCCACCCCTCCCCTCTGGCAACAGTTTGTTCTCATTTTTTACTTAAGAGCTCCAAGGGAATCCGTTAAGAAAACTTCTAAAAATAATAAGATTAACAAAATGACTGGATGTAAAATAATATCCAAAAAATGTTTTGCTGTATGCTATCATTCACCATTTAGAAATTGAAATGGAGGCAAGTCCCATTAGCAAAATCAAATGAGAAAAACAATCAAATAAACAACAAAAACATAAAAAAATCGTAGGAGTAAATTGACTGTTTATAAGAAAAGACTTAAAAATGTTGATAGATTTTTTTTTAAAGATTTATTTATTTATCTGAGAGCGAGCCTATTGGGTGAGGTGGGGGAGGGGGCAGAGGGAAAGAAAGTCTTAAGCAGACTCCCTGCTCAGTGGGGAGCCAGATGCAGGGCTGATCTCACTACCCTGATATCACCACTGACCTGAGCCGAAACCAAGAGTCAGACACCCAACCAAATGTGCCACCCAGGATCCCCCAAAAAAGTGTTGATAGATTTTAAATAAGTACATTAAAAAATAAGCAAATTTTAAAAATCTTAAATAAGCCTAATTTTTTTAAAGTTAATTCATTTTCTTTAAGTTCATCTGGAAAAATAAACATATGACAATGGCAATAATTAAAACTCAGAAAAAGAAGAGATGATAAAATTTACGGAATTGAAAAAGTATGGAACTGCAGCCAGAAATACTTGAAAGTTTATTGAAAAAAGATGACATAAAAAATATATATGTGTGTGTGTAAAAGATGTGCTTGTATATATACAAAATCAATCAAACATAAGCTCAGAAAAAAAAATTAGTTGCATTTTTATCTTGTATCTGCCTAGTAAAAACCTTTCAAACCATAGATACAAAGGTATAAATCCCACAGGTAAAAATCTATATATTTTCTTACATGAAAATTAACCATATTTCAAAAAAAAAAAAAATTAACCATATTTCAACATCAACAAACACTATAAACAATTAGAAGGCAAACAAAAAATGGGTAAGTATTTGCCACATACATGACAAAAAGCAAATGATTTCAATTTACACAATCAAGAAAAATAGTAAGACCTCATAAGCAGACATTTAACAGAAGAAATAAAAATTAGAGATAAAATATTAAAATACTTAAATGTTAGTTGAAAATAAAAGGAACAAAAGAAAAATTTAAAAAATGGGAACCTATATGTTGAATATCATGTAGAAAAAGGTTCATCCTTATCAGCAAGGAAATACATGACAATTAAAAAAATAAATGCTTTTAGTTTAACATAAAGTAATATTAGGGTATACATTTTGGTAAGAACATTAATTAGTAAACTATTTCTGGAAAATAGATATCAAGGCCTTACACATTTTAGTACACTCTCTCTGACCTAACACTATCACTTCTAAGAAATTTATTGAAGAAATAAAGAAATGAATAAACATACATAACCATTAACATTTATTGTAGGATCATACATGTGACCAAAAATATTGAAACAACTTCTGAGTCTGACCATGAATTGGTAAATAATTTTGTGTATCTATATAAGAGAATATTTAGCTCTAAAATTTTTTTGAAGATTTCTCATTATTATAAAAATGAATTATAAAATAAAAAATGATAAAATGCAATTCATAATTTGATCTCCTAAGGTGTGTATGTAGACTTCTGTTTAGTTATGTGAGCCATGAATAAGAATTAAGAATTATATAAACAAGAATTCTAATGTTCTTGTTTGAGCAATTATACTTAAATTATTTAATGATTATTTACATGATATTTCAGCAATAAGAGAGAAACGTATTTTTTTCGTTGTTTCTCTGCAATAGATTTATGACCTCCAAACTAAGAGATATGAAGTTCCAGTACCTTTAAACATTCCAGCCATGCCAATAAGTACTTATGAAAACAGACTTTATGATGTTGAAATCAAAGAAAATCCTTTTGGCATCCAGATTCGAAGGAGAAGTACAGGAAGAGTTATGTAAGTGATTGAATTATTTGCTCTGAGGAATATTTTGATTTTAGGTCAGGAGGGGGAAAGTAAGATTATTTTCACTGTGCTAGAGTATCAGTTATCACATCAAAAATGTTTCAATTTTATTAAATAACTTGGCCTATTTTAACATTTTTAAACTAAACAATTATCACACTCACGGGACTATCATTAAGGATTAGTAAAATTTCATCTACATTTTGGATGTGATTGATTTCATTATTATCACACTCATTCTTCTAATCAAGTTGAGAACCAAAACAAAGACTCCTCTTGAAAAGTGTGAGTGTTAGCAAAAAAAGTAGTTGGAAATGTGTTATGTAAGTATTTAATTAGAAATTAATTGAAATTGAAATTTATTAGTTCTGAAATCTGATAGAGTTAATACTATCTCTGCCAGGTAATGATGGAAGGAAATTATGATACACATACATCTCTCTATATTTTTATGTTACAACAAATAAACTTATGTAAAAAATTATTTCTATTTTAGTAAAAAGTTGAGCTTTGTAGACAAACTATAGTATATAAAAGATACTTTTATGTAATTTAAGCTTGCCATGCTACTTTATAGAAGATGAAGTCAGAATGTTTTCAGGTATTGTCAGGATGGATACAAATAATGAAGAAACTTATGTCTGTATTGTTTTAAAAATTGTTTCGTTACGACAATATTTTTATTTCAGAGGATAAGAAGTGAAGTCATTTTGTAAAAAATTTCTGTTGCAATGGCATGAATTATTTTTTATTTGGAAAACATTATTTTAATAATACTTCTCCAAAATCCTTAACATAAAAATTTTAATACGTTCCAAATTCTTTGTAATTCTTTGTTTTTCCTTCCAACTTTAATTTCTTTTCTTCCTCTTTTACATTCTTGCAAATGACTAGAAAAACAATACATTCTCTGTAACACATTTCTTCTGGATTTATTTTAAAACACCCATTTTTATAAATACAAAATAAAAGAAGAAAATGATTGGGAGTAGTAATTAGGGAGAGCTTGGAATTAAAATATCCATCATTGGATGCCTGGGTGGCTCAGTCGTTAAGCGTCTGCCGTTGGCTCAGGTCATGATCCCGGGGCCTGGGATCGAGTCTGGCATTGGCTCCTTGCTCAGAGGGGAGCCTGCTTTTCCCTCTGCCAGCTTCTCCCCCTGGTTATATTCTCTCTCTCTGTCGAATAAATAAAATATTTAAAAAACAAAAAAAATTAAATATCCATCATGCCTTAGTTTATTTTGATATTGATTTCATTTTATTCTTTATGTAGAAAAAGTTTACTGTGAGTATCTCAAGGGAACAGGGAAACAGAGGACTTTCAATTTCTGGGACATATATTACTTCTAGGCCAATATTATTTATAACTTCATATTAATTTTATTTTAAAAAGCAGTGTATATCTAAACATATAATCATATTCATCATATAATTTATTTTATTAATAATGCTTAATAAATGAAATATATTTTAGATATTCTTTAACTTAGTCAAAAGAAAAATGTATGGGGATAATTATTTTCATTTGGTATTTGAGTACAATAAGTACATAGAGAAAAATATTACTGGTTGTCAGATCATCTAAGAAAGAATTACCATTAGTTATTTGTGGTACTACTTTGTGTATATCTACAGGATTAGAATTGTTTTCTTTTCTTTTCAGTTGGGACTCCTGCCTGCCTGGATTTGCTTTTAATGACCAGTTTATTCAAATATCTACTCGCCTGCCATCAGGATATATATATGGTTTTGGGGAAGTGGAACACACAGCATTTAAGAGAGACCTGAACTGGCGTACTTGGGGAATGTTCACAAGAGACCAACCCCCTGGTGTAGGTATTAATATTTGACTCCTCCATGAGGCAACTAAGACCATGATTAGGATCTCAGCCACTTCTCTGTAGGCCTGGACTTCAGTACTGAAGTAATGACAAAGGGGCCCCAGACCTGCTACAGTGATTTTCTAAAAAGCAAACAAAAAAGCCACGGAGACAGGAGACAGGAGAAAGCAGAGGATTGGATGGATAACATCCTTGATTACAGTGAAAAGTGAGGTTGTAACCCCAACCCTATCCTCTCAATTGCATAGAACAAATATTCAGATTCAGAATCCCCTGCCAAATCAACTTTTACTCTCAGCTTTTAGAAATAACTGACTAGGGTTCTCCTTGAAAAAAAATTTTTTTTTTTTACTTTTTTGATATTGATTGGATGCTAACTTTTTCCTTTATGATACTGAGCTACAGATGTGCATTTTTATGAGGCCATACTGCTAGTTACATCTTTAGAAAATGTTTTTATATGCTTATGTCACTTTTCCCAATGTTTTGTCTTATTAATGGAATACATTTCATGAATATTTAATGAATTGTACAACTCATATTAACTATAATTATTCTAAGCATATCATGAAAAAACACATTTTAATAAAAATACTAGCTCATTTCCATTTTTCATACATTATGTGTATCTAAAGGATATATTCAGTATGAGATTATAAATGTATATACTATTGCAATTACTTTTTATTGTTAGGTGCTTAAACAACTTTTATCTGTATCATAATTGTTCAAACTTAGATTATGAAGACTGTTTTTCATTTGTATCAACTTCAAAGTTTGTTTTACAAAATGTGTTTCTTTAAAACTGCAACATTAGTATTGGCATTATTAGGTTAATATAATCTTGACTCTCAAAATATAAATCTTCTTTCACATGCTAATCAAATACTGGGATACAGTGTGAGTCAAAGAGGTCAGTTGTTGTGTGTGTGTGTGTGTGTTTTATTTTTTGTATTTTTAGAGAGAACACAAGCAAGAGTGGGGAGGAGGGGGCGCAGACAGAGAGGTAGAGAGAGAATCCCAAGCAGGCTCCATGCTCATGGCAGAGCCTGACACAGGGCTCCATCTCAAGGGCCTGAGATTGATCTGAGCCAAAATCAAGAGTCGGAGGCTTAACAGACTGAGCTACCCAGGTGCCCCTAAAGTTGTCAGTTTGATTAGGGATCATCAACTTAAAAGTTTTGTGACTTTTGCAAGTCATTTCATGACCCTGAGTATAGGATTTTTATTCCAAAAAATGAAAAGATCTAGCTAAAATGAAATTAAATGTTTTATAAAATATTGTATAAACAAGATATTATTTAAAATATTATCATAAATATCATATAACTTAGATATTACCATATAAGTTCTTAAGAGGTTTGAATACTTTCATCATTTTAATCATTTCTAGGACATTTTATTATTGAAAAAGAAGTGCCAATTTATAAATAAATTAAGACATACCTGTAGAAAGAAACCCAACTACACTAATACTAATGGTTTTTTACATCAGTTAATATGACAATATTTGTGGGTGTTACAAATTTCTACATTCATTTGTATGCTCTAAAGCAGTAATGGTTCAAATAATAAGAAATATTTTTTCTAAAGGAGATATATTTATTTTAATTTAAGCATAGTTTTGTGTACAAAGAAGGACCCTTTAAATTCATATAGGCTCAATCTTATAATGAATTTAAATATTACCTTGATAAAATTCATATGCTACTATTATTTAAATATTATGATATTATTACTTATATATTATATATGTTTAATTTTTTATTTTAGTATAAATTTAATTCCTATGGATTTCATCCTTATTACATGGCTCTGGAAGATGAAGGCAATGCTCATGGAGTTCTCTTACTTAACAGCAATGCAATGGGTAAAACAATCATTTGTTGAATTTCTTGTATTTTATATGACTCTTTAGTAAAATAGTATACATAGATAAAAAATTGTAATCATATTTTGGATTTCCAGATGTTACATTTCAGCCAACTCCTGCTCTAACTTACCGTGTAATTGGAGGAATCTTGGACTTTTATATGTTCTTGGGCCCAACTCCTGAAGTTGCAACCCAGCAATACCATGAAGTATGATTGTAAATTAAAAAAAAAAAAAGTTTTCTTTGTAATATAAAGTAACTCTCTTAGTTCACAAATAACTCTTTTTTTTCCCCCAAAGGTAATTGGCCGACCAGTCATGCCACCTTACTGGGCTTTGGGATTCCAATTATGTCATTATGGGTACAGAAATACTTCAGAAGTTGAGCAAGTATTTAATGATATGGTGGCTGCTCAGATTCCCTATGTACGTATATAAATTTTTAAAACAGTGTTAAATATGTCATCTATAAAAGCAAAATAAAAAAAGTATATATACTTTAAAATTAATCATTTGACAATAATTCTTAGTTTTTTAATAGCACTTAATGACTTGGTTATAAGATTTTTATAAAGTGTCTTTATTAGATGAAGGAAAAAGGGTAATATCATTCATTTTTCTCCTTTCTCTAGTTCCATGACCCTGAATTGTACTAAACAAGTCACTGTGCGCTTGTTTTTCTCTCATAAACTTTGGGTTGCTTAAGTAATCAGGTGTATTTCCCATTTTTTTTTTTATATGAGAATAAGAGTCCACAGAAACCTACTTCATCAGCTGATCTGACAAAATACGGAGAAGAAATTGGAAATGAAGCTAAGTGATTTTTGCCCTGGAACAGTGATAGTTGTAAGGTTAGAACACAGAATTAGAGCACTTGCAGAATATTCTCTTCCCTCAATATTTGGGAAACTAAATATTACTGAGTATCTAGAAATAATCATCCCTGTGATTTTATTTTTTTAACAGATTCAGGAATCCCAGGGGTCCTTCTGGGAGCACTTAAACAGTGAAATCCAGAATGCTTGGTATATAAGAACTCATTCTAAGAAGAATGAGAAGGGCCTTATTATAAGACATTGGTACATGTAGTAGAATCAAGTATATGATTCCTGAATACATTATTATGAGGAAATTAATTGTATAAGTAGATGATATAGAAATATACAAGTGAAAATTTTTTTTATAAAAAGGAGTTTTTTTCCATATTAGGTCCATTATATGAGCCGTACTTTTTATAACACCTAGAAGAAGAAATTGAGTTAATGTCTATTACCAAAAAATAATTTAAAATTTTGCTATTTAGGTCTAAAGGATGTCATGATAGAATTCAGACATTTATTAGTTTAAACATATTTGTAAATACCTATTTGTAAGCACTATTTTGATTATTTAAGCTTAGACTATAATTCTAAAAAGACTTTGTTAGATAATAAGAGAATCTTATAATTGATGGATTTACTAATAATTCTTTCTTCCCCTTTGGCAATATTAGAATTACTTGAAATTACCCCCTATTGGTTTTATGTTTCCAGAAATAAAACAACACCTATTTCTGTACGTATTTTACAACATTCCAAATTGCCATTTAACATAATTTCATAGCGTCATAAATCCTTTACTCTTGTGTCTTCCTATTTCCTTTGGGAATTACATAACAAAAGATACTGATCCAAAAGAATTTTTAGAAATCAAAAATTTTAAGTGAACTGTTAACAAACAACATTTATATGAACTTGTTTATGGACTGTTTTGCATCTTTATACACTAGTTTTATTTGTTGAGCATTGTGTTGCTTGATTAATTCTCTTTAGGATTAAGTGAAGAGGCATTTAAACTTTCATATTGCTATTACTTTTATATGATGACAGAATGAGATGCACTGACTTCTGTGATTCTTACCCCACTGCCACAATCTTCATATCTTTTAGGATGTTGAATATATAGACATTGATTACATGGAAAGGCAACTAGACTTTACAATTGATGAAAACTTCCGTGACCTTCCTCAGTTTGTTGACAAAATAAGACAGGAAGGAATGAGATACATTATTATCCTGGTTAGTATTTATATTTTATATTTTATCTGAGTCGTGTTATCTTGATTTCATTAAAATTTCTCTCTTAGAGGGCGCCTGGGTGGCTCAGATGGTTAAGCGTCTGCCTTCAGCTCAGGTCATGATCTCAGGGTCCTGGGATCGAGTCCCACATCGGGCTCCCTGCTCCTTGGGAGCCTGCTTCTCCCTCTGCCTCTCTCTCTCTCTGTCTCTAATGAATAAATAAATAAAATCTTTAAAAAAAAAATTATCTCTTAGAAGGGGGGGGTGTTTCAAAATGGGAAGACTATTACTTTAAATTCTTCCCAAATCTAAAACTTTCTTCCTTTAAGACTTTTATTTACATGGTCTGTTACCAAGCTACCTTTACATTTTGGTATATCCTTAGAGATCTAAGATTGATTCTGGAAGTCAAAGGCAAGCTGTCTTCTAATAATCATTGAAGCTACAAACTAGCCGCAATTTGTAGAAGCTCTCACAAAGTTATAATGGGTTTTCCATTTCTATACAATTCTCAAATCATTCTATGGGACTGCTTCTTATGCTTGTCATGTTTAAAAATTTGACTTCAATTTAGTGATTCAATGGGGAGAATATTTTATCAATATCTTCTAGTAAGCAAGACAGGCAGCCAGTAATCCCACTGGGAGAAATAAAAACAAAACAAAAAAATGCCAGTAATCATTCTTGAAATCATAGCCAATACATTTTCAAAAGTTCTTAAAATTTTCTTCCAAGGAATTTAGAGGACAATCTAGCTAGAACACTGAAGTTTATACTGTCAGTCTATTTGTCAGTCTATGTGAGAGCACAGTAAAATGATAATGTAATCATGGAAAATTTTGTTTCATAACAGCAAACCAACTGGCTATACTTTTATTCCAGAGTTACCTGGTGTGTATTTCATTTTAATTTTAGGATCCAGCAATTTCAGGAAATGAAACAAAGTCTTACCCTGCATTTGAAAGAGGACTGGAGAAAGATGTTTTTGTCAAATGGCCTAACACCAATGATATTTGTTGGGCAAAGGTACTGAATTGATATCTTGAAATAAAATAAGTATAAAATGTTATTTCATTGGGGGGCGCCTGGGTGGCTCAGTTGGTTAAGCGACTGCCTTCGGCTCAGGTCATGATCCTGGAGTCCCAGGATCGAGTCCCGCATTGGGCTCCCTGCTCGGCAGGGAGTCTGCTTCTCCCTCTGACCCTCCCCCCTCTCATGTGCTCTCTCTCTCTCATTCTCTCTCTCTCAAATAAATAAATAAAATCTTTAAAAAAAATGTTATTTCATTGGAAGTTTCTATAGAGCAAAAAAAAAATTGTTAAAGATATATTCAGAGGGAGAGATACAGAATACAGAAATGTAGCAATTTAATAGCTAATAATCAAAATAATATATACTCTTTTCAACCCAAATTATCAGAAACAGAGAAAGAATTTATATAGTTCATATGTTTGTTTACTATTTGTTTCATCTTTAAATTGTCTTTTATTGCATTTCTTAGAATGTCTTGTGTTTATTATAAAATTAGCATTAATAAGATGGTTGTTCATGGGGCGCTTGGGTGGCTCAGTTGGTTAAGCGACTGCCTTCGGCTCAGGTCATGATCCTGGAGTCCCGGGATCGAGTCCGCATCGGGCTCCCTGCTCAGCGGGGAGTCTGCTTCTCCCTCTGACCCTCCCCCTTCTCATGCTCTATCTCATTCTCTCTCTCAAATAAATAAATAAAATATTAAAAAAAAAAGATGGTTGTTCATTATTCTACACTGCAAGTCATTTAAATGTTCGAACTTCTTTCATTAATAAAAGAGACAGTGTTTTCAAGAGCTATACTTATATTCCTGACTTGAACAAGGAATATAATGTATTGTATTTCATTTAAGCAATAATATTCAGACCTGGATGTATTAATTATTATAGAAAAATCCTGATTTGGTTTACATATAAAAGAGTAAACAAAAATCCATTACTCCTAACTAGAATGAAAAACAAAAACAAAATTCCATGAGACGTGATGAAATACAATATAGAATCCTTTTATTCATCTTGGACCAAAAATAACATATTAGTGATAAAACTGGTGAAATTCAAACATGGCCTGTAGATTACTTAATAATATTGTATTAATGCCAATTTCTTGGTTTTGATAATTATAGAGAGGTTATAAATTTTTTAACTTTAGGGGAAACAGAACTCTAGGTATAATGTTGGTGGCTTTTCTGTAAGTCTGAAAATATTTCAAAACAAAAAGTTAAAAATAAAATAGAAAAAGATCCTAACAAAAAGTTAAAAATAAAATAGAAAAAAATCCAGGTTTTTCTGTAAGTCTGAAAATATTTCAAAACAAAAAGTTAAAAATAAAATAGAAAAAAATAAATTAGAAAAAAAAAGTTAAAAATAAAATAGAAAAAAAACTTGATGAGAAGTCATAACACCTTAAGAAACATGCAAGTATAGAGTATGGCATATTGGCCATAAAAAGGGTTTTTTTTTTTTCCTATTTTCTTCTTATTCTATATGTCTATACATTTTCTCAGATTTCTGTCCTCTGTTCCATTCCTTTAGGGAGTTGCTCCCCATCAGCAAGTAATCTCTTGTAGGTAACTAGTCCTTGGGAATTATCTACACTTTTTTAATATGGAACCATCTAACTTTTACAACATAGATTCAAATTCTCAGAGCTTTCAGCATGATTGAATTTGGGTTCAAGTTGTGTGTTTGTGGTTGGGGTAGAGGAAAACATTGGTAGATGGGGAGGCAGGGACAGAGATGAAGATATGGAGGGAGAAAGAGGAGTATTTAGTACTAATTGTGAAAGCTAAGAAGATGTTTGCCTCAGCATGGCATCATCCAACTCAGATCTTCAATTCCTTTTAAATAAAAATATATCTATTGTTTTTAGCTTTTAATGCTGGAACAATTGCAGAAACAGTTTTAACATACCACACTAAATTAAATTTAGTACGTGCCTTCATATTATTCTCGACTACAACTTTTGGTTACATGCATTGGTTTTAAAACCACTACCTACTACAAAGGTTGGCATTCTTTTTCCTATTCGCCATATTAAAGAGAAAATTAATATGAAAGATGGGAATAATTTGCAAATGTTACATTTACCAAAACACAAAATGAAAAAAAAAATTGAAAGAATTACCGGTCTCGACAGATAATAATATGCCTCCAAAACCCTATTATACTTTATTTACAATATAGTCATACAATACTGAATTTATTTTCAACTATTTTCCTATTCCTTCTTTCTCTGTAGGTTTGGCCAGATTTGCCCAACATAACAATAGATGAAAGTCTAACTGAAGATGAAGCTGTTAATGTAAGTTTTACACTGATTGACTACATAACTAAAAGAAATTCAGCACTTGGATTTAATGATCATTTTGATGATTAATTCAATTTAAATATTTTCTTCAAAAAAGTAGATGACTTACTTTTAAATTCTCTATACCAGACCATATTTAAATCATATGGCATTTCTATTTTTAATTTTTTGAAGAATATCTATGCTGTTTTCTTAAGTGGCTGTACCACTTTGCATTCCCACCAACAGTGCACAAGGATTCCAGTTTCTCCATATCCTTTCCAAAACTTGTTGTCTTTGTTTTTTGGCTAATAGCCATCCTAACAGGTATGAGGTGATATCTCATTGTGGTTTTTGCATTTTTCTGATTATAAGAGATTATGGGCATCTTTTCATCTACTTGTTGGCTATTTGCATGCATTCTTTAGAGAAATGTCTATTCAAGTCTTTGGCCCTATTTTAAGCAGGTTATTACAGTTCTTTTCTTTCTTTTTTTTTTCCCATTGGGTGGTAGAACTTTCTTATATACTTTGGAGATTCACACTGTATCTGATATATGGTGTTTAAATATTTTCTCTTGTTCTGTAGTTTGCCTTTCACTTTGTTGCTTATTTCCTTTGTTATGAAGAAACTTTTTTGTTTGATTTAGTTACTGTTTACTTTTGCTTTTATTGCCTGTGTTGTTGGTGTCATATCCATAAAATCTTTGCCAAGACCAATGTCATGAAGCTTTTCCCTTTGTTTTCTCCTATAAGTTTTCCAGTTTCATGTGTTACATTAATGTCTTTTCTCCATTTTGAGTTGATTCTTGTGTATGATGTAAGATAAAGGTCCAATTTCATTCTTCTGCATATGTATATCCAGTTTTCCCAGTACCATTTGTTGAAGAGACTATCCTTTCTCCATTGTATATTTTTGGCACCCTTGTCAATGATTAGTTGACTATATATGTATGGATTGATTTCTATGCTCTCTATTAGGTGCCATTAGTCTATGTGTCTGTTTTTATGCTGGTATCATACTGTTTTAATTACTGTGGCTTTGGAGTATATTTTGAAATCAGGACATGTTATACTTTCAGCTTTGTTCTACTTTCTCAAGATTATTTTGACTATTCAGGGTCTTTGTAGTTCCAAGTGAATTATAGAATTGTTTTTATATTTCTGTAAAAGATGCCATTGGGTTTTTGATAGAGGTTGCATTAAATCTACAGATTGCTTCTGGGTAGCACAGACATTTTCACAATATTAATTCTTCCAATCCATGAACATGGGATATCTTTCTATTTATCTGTGTCTTCTTCAATATCTTTCAGCAATGTTTTGTAGTTTTCAGTGTACAAATCTTCCACCTCCTTACTTTTATTCCTAAGTACTTTATTATCTGGGTTGCTGTTATAAATTGGATTATTTTCCTAATTTACTTTTCTGATAGTTCATTGTTAGTGTATAAAAATGCAACTGATTTTTGTATGTTGATTTTATATTCTACAACTTTATTTAATTTATTAATTCTAACAGTGTGTATGTGTGTGCATGTGTGTGTGAGAGAGAGAAAAACATTTTTTTCTGAATGAGCATGATATTAGCTGGGGGTGTTTAATATATCATCATTATTATGTTATTTCCTCCTATTCCTAGTTTGTTGAGAGTTTTTATCATGAAAGGGTGTTGAATTTTGTCAAATACTTCTTTCTTTTTGTTTGTTCAGATGATCATGTGATTTTTATCCTCATTCTGTTAATGTGGTATATTACATCAATTGATTTTCATATGTTGAACAGTCCTTGCATCACAAGATTAAATTCTATGTGTTCATTGTGTATGACCTTTTTAATATGCTGCTGAATGTAGTTCTCTTGTATTTTGTTGAGAATGTTTGCATCTGTATTTATAAGAGGTATTATTCTGTAGTTTTTCTTTTTCTTGTGATATCTTTGACTTTTGTATGAGGGTTATGCTAGCCTTTTAAAATGAGTTTGGAAGTATTCTCACCACTTCAGTTTTTGGGGGATAAATTTGGAAGGATTGGCATTAGTTCTTCCTTAAATGTTTGGTACAATTCTCCAATGTAGTCATTTGGTCCTGGACTCTTTTTTAGGGGGGTTTTGGTTACTGATTCAATCTCCTTACAAGTAATTTTTTTTTCAGATTTGTATTTCATTATGATACAGTTTTATTAGGTTTTACGATTCTAGGAATTTATCATTTCTTCTAGGTTATCCAGTTTTTTGATGTTTAATTATTCATAGTGGTCTCTCATAATCATTTATAGGCTGAAAGTGAAGTGATGTGAAAAATGATATTCTATATAATGGCAACCAAAAGAGGGTGGCTATACTTATATCCAAAAAAATAGACTTTAAGTCAAAAACTGTCACAGGAGACAAATAAGGACATTATTAATGATAATAGGTTTAATTCATCAAGAAGATATAACAATTATGAATATATATGCACTCAACATCAGAGCACTTAAAGATATGCAACAAACATTGACCGAACTGAAAGAGAAGTACACAGTAGTACAAACAGTAGAAGGCTTTAATACTCCTTCTTCAATAATGGATGGAGCAAGTAGACAGAAAATCAACAAAGAAACATGGACCTAACACTATAGACCATATGGACTTAATAGACATTTACAGAACGTTCTGCCCAATGGCTGCAGAACATTTTACCCAAGAACACATGTTATGTTTTCCAGGATATATCACATATTAGGTTGCAAAATAAGTCTTAACAAATTTAAGAATGTTGAAATCATACAAAGTATGTTTTCTGACCACAGTGGAATGAGTATCAAAAGGAAAATTGGAAAATTCACAAATACATGGAAATAGAACAGCACATTTTTGAATAATCAGTGGGTCAAAGAAGAAATCAAAAGGGAAATTATAAAATATGTTGAGACAAACAAAAATGAATATACAACACACCAAAACTTATGGGATGCAGCAAAAGCAGTACTAAGAGGGAAGTTTATAATGATAAACACCCACAGTAAAGAAGAAAGATATCAAATAACCTAACTTTAGACCTCCAGGAACTATGAAAAGAACAAACTAAGCCCCAAACTAGCAGAAGAAAGGAAATTATAAAAATTAGACCAGAAATGAATGAATGAAACAATATCAAGACAATAGAAAAAAATCAATGAAACTTAAGAGTTGGCAGTCAATATTTTAGGTAGGTTAAATTGTAATCATTAAGTCATACAAGTTCATGTGTGAAAAATTAGAGAAATTCTTATTTAAAACTTACCAAATTATTTCTAGAGTTGACTCAAAGAATTACTGAACAATGTTGTTTAGGGAAAAAAAAGTCAGAATTTTATCTTAATTGCAGTTCTACCCATCATTCCTGGGTAATATTAGCAACACTGTAGAGGAAGGCATAGCTTCTTTATATAATTTTGGAAGGCCCCTTCAATTTACAGTGGTTTATGTAGAATCACTTGAGATACCCTACCACAAAAGGTATACAGACTCTTGGATCATATGTACCTGATGAAATTTCTGGCTATAACTAATGATTTGTATTAAAGGAGTAGAGCAGCGACCTAAAAGAATAAAAGAAACAGAAAAATGAATGAATTGTGGAAAGAGCACAATAGAAGTTAAAAACAGGGTATTACATTTCTTACTTATTTTTCATTATAATCTAGGGGAGAAATTACAACCTAGCATAGGCAATATTTGTTGACTATACAAGACCAGTGCTCTAACCCCTGAGCTATGGAGCCAACTATTATTTGTTGACTATAAACCCATTGAGCCTTCTTTCCTTATAAGTAAAAGTAATTATTGGGCAAAATGATGTATTGAAGTATATCATTATATCAGCTCAAAAGTATTTATAACATATAGGTATTTCTTTATTAGTTTCAGAGGTAGAGCTTAGTGATTTATCTATTGCATATAACACCCAGTACTCATTATATCAAGTGCCCTCCTTAATGCCCATCATCCAATTATCCCTTCCCCTACCACCCACCTCTCCTCCAGCAACCCTCAGTTTGTACCTAGAGTTAAGAGTCTCTTATGGTTTGCTTCCCTCTCAATTTCATCTTATTTTTTCCTTACCTTCCCCTATGTTCATCTGTTTTGTTTCTTAAGTTCCACATATGAGTGAAATCATATGGTATTTGCCTTTCTCTTATTGACCTACTTCACTTAGCATAATACCCCCTAGTTCCATCCATGTCATTGGAAATGACAAGATTTCATTCTTTTTGATAGCTGAGGAATATTCCATTGTATATGTATACCACCTCTTCTTTATCCATTCATCTGTTGATGGACATCTTGGCTCTTTCCATATTTTGGTTATTGTGGACATTGCTGCTATAAACACTGGGGTACATGTGCCCCTTTAAATCACTATCTTTGCATCCTTTGGATAAATACCTTGTAGTGCAATTGCTGGGTCATATGGTAGCTCTATTTTCAACTTTTTGAGGAATCTCCATACTGCTTTCCAGAGTGGCTGCACCAGTTTGCATTCCCACCAACAGTATAAGAGGATTCCCTTTTCTCTGCATTCTCGCCAACATCTGTCATTTCCTGAGTTGTTAATTTTAGCCATTCTGATGGTGTGAGGTGGTATCTGATTGTGGTTTTGATTTGTAGTTCCCTGATGCCAAGTGATGTTGAGCATCTTTTCATGTGTCTGTTGGCCACTTGTATGTCTTCTTTGGAGAAATGTTTGTTCATGTCTTCTGTCCATTTCTTGACTGGATTTTTTGTTTTTGGGGTGTTGAGTTTGGTAAGTTCTTTATACATTTTGGATACTAGCCCTTTATCTGATGATACATTTGCAAATATCTTCTCTCATTCCATAGGTTGCCTTTTAGTTTTGCTGACTGTTTCCTTTGCTGTGCAAAAGCTTTTTATCATGATGAAATCTCAGTAGTTCATTTTTGCTTTTGTTTCTCTTGCCTTTGGAGACGTGTCTAGCAAGAAGTTGCTGCGATTGTGCTCTCCTCTAGGATTTTTGATGGATTCCGGTCTCACATTTAAGTCTTTCATCCATTTTGAGTTTATTTTTGTGTATAGTGTAGGAAAGTGGTACAATTTCATTCTTCTGCATGTTGCTGTCCAATTTTCCCAACACCTTTAGTTGAAAAGACTGGTTTTTTCCCCCCCATTGGATATTCTTTCCTGCTTTGCCGAAGATTAGTTGACCATAGAGTTGAGGGTCCATTTCTGGGTCCTCTATTCCATTCCATTGATCTATGTGTCTTTTTGTGCCCGTACTATATGTGTTTTGTAGATCCCTCTATTCCTTACCTTTGGCATTTTCTCTATGCACAATGCCTTCCCCTACCCTATTCATGGAGAAGACTATTCTGGCAGTTACTACATAGACTTAAAGTGTGACAGGAAAGCATGCAAGTGATGCCATGTTTTTCAGGCAATTGATTTACTTACAGAAGGTCAATCCTCTGCTAGCACACAGACTTTGACCTCAGAATTTATATGGGTAGGCTGACAAGTAGGGAATTTTCTTGGTAGGGAAATAAGTAAATCACTTTTTCTCTGCTGGGGTGGGAAGGGTTAGATGTGAGAAAGACAAATGGTTGGGGTGGTAAAGAAATATATTGGTCTTAAAAGGGCAGAAAGCTGGGTAAACATTTTTTTTTTTTATCAGATGAAACAGGCTAAACCAAGGTCTTTTCCTTTCCTATCATGCTCCACAAAAGTAAATCTGCATTATAGAGCTCTAAGGATACAAAGAAAAAAATTCTCTAAAACTCTAAGAAGCACTGAAAATATATTTCTGTGTGTTGTGAACTTTTTTTTGACAATCTATAAGAACCCCTAACCTGCTCCCTTCTGTCTCCATGTATATCTCTCTTTTTTGACTCTTCATTGTTTTTGGTTAGAGAAAAATAATATACATTCATGCAATTAAAGTTGGGATCAGGTTGCCTTCATTATCACCTGTGCACAGCTTGTGAATCTGACAGATAAATGTCTAACTTAGACATGCATGGTCTCTCTTCTGACTTCCTACATGATTTTACAGACTTCCAGAGCTCATGTAGCTTTTCCAGATTTTTTCAAGAATGCCACAGCAGAGTGGTGGGCAAGGGAAATTATAGATTTCTATAATAACCAGATGAAGTTTGATGGCTTGTGCATTGTAAGTAAACATTATGCAATTTATATTTTAAGTTGTTATTGTTTTATTTCTTATGTAGTTGTTATGCAGAATTCTTACTAGATTCTAATAATTCCAACAAAGTATTTTTTTGTGAAAATAGCCCACTCATTTTTCCATAGAAAGGAAAGGCTTTTCCATATGCATAGGACTGTAAAATACAGTGTTAGCAATTCATTTCATGTGTACGGATGCTATTTCCTGAATATTTTCAACTTCACCAAGGAACCAAAAATAAAACCTCTCTTTATAACTATTTATAAATGCTTATAAGCATTTATTTTAATTTTATTCAATGTAGGAATAAATCTCACCT
>NC_138369.1:102810505-102831907 GCF_054177405.1 Leptonychotes weddellii | reverse complement strand
GGTTAAGCGTCTGCCTTCGGCTCAGGTCATGATCTCGGGGTCCTGGGATCGAGTCCCGCATCGGGTTCCCTGCTCAGTGCAGAGCCTGCTTCTCCCTCTCCCTCTGCCACTCCCTCTGCTTGTGCTCTTCTGTCTATCTCTCTGTCAAATAAATAAATAAAATCTTTAAAAAAAAAAAAGCAAGCAGATCAAAACACACCTAGATAAAGCCCACCATACTCTGGCCAAAGTCTACAGATTTCCCACTTCAGGCAAGGAATAACTCTGCAGAGGACTGACCTGAGGGGTAGAGCAGCCATAACAAAGCAGTAAAGTGCATGCAGCACACACCAGAGACACTTCCTGAACACCAGGCCCTGGACATTATATGACTTCTTTTTCATAAATCCATTACTCTCAGGAGCAGGAAACATAACAGGCTATCATAAAACACAGAAGAAGACAGAAACCTAGACAAAATGACAAGATGGAGAAATTCATCCCAAAAAGAAAGAACAAGAAAGGGTTATGGCCAGGGATCTAATCAAAACAGATATAAGTAATATGTCTGACCCAGAATTTAAAGCGACAATCATAAGGATACTAGCTGGGCTTGAGAAAAGTGTAGAAGACATCAGGAACACATATACCTCAGAGATAAAAGAGATTAAAACCAATCAAACTGAAATGAAAAATACAATAACTGAGATTCAAAACTGACTGGAAATAATGACCACAAGATGGAAGAAGCAGAGGAGTGAATAAGTGATATAGAATATAAAATTATGGAAAATAATGAAGCCGAAAAGAAGAGGGAAAGAAAAACATTGGATCATGAAAGTAGACTTAGGGAACTCAGTGACTCTGTGATATATAATAACATTTGTATCATAGTAGTCCTAGAAGAAGAAGAAGAAGAGAAAAGGGGGCAGGTTTATTTGAAGAAATTACAGCTGAAAACTTCTCTAATCTATGAAGGAAACAGACTTCCAAATCCAGGAGACACAGAGAACTCCCATTAAAATCAACAAAAGCCAGCCAACACGTAGACATACCATAGTAAAATTTGCAAAATACACAGATAAGGAAAGAATCTTTAAAGCAGCAAGGGAAAAATATCCTTAACCTGCAAGGGAAGACAAATAAGGTTTACAGCAAATCTATCCACAGAAACTAGCCAGGCAGGAAGAGAGTGGCATGATATATTTAGTGTGCTGAATGGGAAAAATCTGCAGCTAAATATACTCTATCCAGAAAGGCTATCATTCAGAATAGAAGGAGAGATAAAGAGTTTCCCAAACAAACAAAAATTAAAGGAGTTTGTGACCACTAAACCAGCCCTGCAATTAATATTAAAGGGGACTCTGAATGGGAAAGACCAATAGCAACAAAGACTAGAAAGGTCCAGAGAAAATCTCCAGAAACAATGACAAAACAAGTAATAGAAGGGCACTAAATTCACATCTATCAATAATTACTCTGACTGTAAATGGACTAAATGTTCCAATCAAAAGATATAAGGGTGTCAAAATGAATAAAAACAAGGCCTATCTATATGCTAGCTGCAAGAGACTCATTTTTGAACTAAAGACACCTGCAGATTGAAAGTGAGGGGATGGAGAAACACTTACCATGAAATGGACATCAAAAGAAAGCCAGAGTAGCCATACATATGTCAGACAAACTAGATTTTAAATCAAAGACTGTAAGAAGAGATGAAGTGGGGCATTATATTATAATAAAGTGGTTTATCCAACAAGATGATCTAACAACTATAAATCATTTATAGCCCCAAATTGGGAGCACCCAGATATATAAAACAATAACAAACATAAAGGAACTCATTGATAATACAATAATAGTAAGGGACTTTAACACCCCACTTACAGCAATGGGCAGATCATCTAAGAGGAAGATCAACAAGGAAACAAGGTCTTTGAATGACACACTGGACCAGATGGATGTAACAGATATATTCAGAACATATTATCCTAAAGCAGCAGAACACACATTCTTTTCAAGTGCACATGGGATATTCTCTAGAATAGGTCACATATTAGGTCACAAAGCAGGCCTCAACAAGTACAAAAAGATTGAGATCATACAATGCATATTTTCAGACCACAACACTATGAAACTTGAAGTCAACCACAAGAAAAAAATTGGGAAGACCACAAATACAGGGAGGATAAAGAATATCTTGCTAAATAATGAATGAGTCAACTAGGAAATTAAAGAAGAAATAAAAAAAATACATGGAAATAAATGAAAATGAAAAGATGATTGTCCAAAACCTTTGGGATGAAGCAAAAGTGGTCATAAAAGGGAAGTATATAGCAATACAGGCCTACCTCAAGAAGCAAGAAAAGTCTCAAATATACAACCTAACCCTACACCTATAGGAGCTAGAAAAAAACAACAAATCAAGCCTAAATCCAACAGAAGAAGGGAAATAATAAATATTAGAGCAGAAATAAATAATATACAAACAAACAAACAAAAAACCCACAGAAGAAGAGATCAATGAAACCAGGAGCTGGTTCTTTGAAAAAAAATAATAAAATTGTAAACCAGACTTATTAAAAAGAAAAGACAAAGGACTCAAATAAATAAAATCACAAATGAGAGAGGAGAAACAACAACCCACAGAATAACACCACAGAAATACAAACAATTATAAGAGAATAGTATGAGAAATTATATGTCAACAAATTGGACAATTGGGAAGAAATGGATAAATTCCTAGAAACATATAAACTAACAAAACTGAAACAGGAAGAAATAGAAGACTTAAACAGACTGATAACCAACAAAGAAATTGAATCAGTAATTAAAAATCTCCCAATTAACAAGAGTCCAGTGTCAGATGGCTACCCAGGAGAATTTTACCAAACATTTAAAGAAGAATACCTATTCTTCTGAAGCTGTTCCAAAAAAACAGAAATGGAAAAAAAAAACCTTCCAAACTAATTCTATGAGGCCAGGATTACCTTGACTGCAAAACCAGACAAAGCCTCCACCAAAAAGGAAAATTATGGACCAATATCCCTGATGAACATGGATGCAAAAATTCTCAACAAAATATTAGTAAATTGAATCCAATAGTACATTAAAAGAATCATTCACCATGATCACATGGGATTTATTCCTGGGTTGTCAGGGTGGTTCAGTATTCATAAATCAATCAATGTGATACACCACATTAATAAAAGAAACGATAAGAACCATATGATCCTCCCAATAGATGCAGAAAAAGCATTGACAAAGTATAACATCCATTCTTGATAAAAACCCTCAACAAAGTAGGGACAGAGGGAACATACCTCAACATCATAAAGACTGTATAAGAAAAACCCATAGCCAATAACATCCTCAATGGACAAAAACTGAGAGCTTTTCCTCTAAGGTCAGGAACAAGACAGTGATATCCACTCTCACCACTGTTATTTAACATAATACTGGAAGTCTTGGTCTCAGCAGTAAGGTAACAAAAAAGAAATAAATGGCATCCAACTGGCAAAGAGGAAGTCAAACTTTTACCCTTTGCAGATGACATGATACCCTATGTAGAAAATCTGAAAGACTCTGTCAAAAAATTACTAAAACTCATACATGAATTCAGTAAAGTCCCAGGACACAAAATCAATGTACAGAAATCTGTTGCATTTCTGTGCACCAATAATGAAGCAACAGAAAGAGAAATCAAGGAACCTATCCCATTTACAATTGCACCAAAAACTATAAGATACCTAGGAATAAACCTAACCAAAGAGATAAAAGATCTGTACTCTGAAAACTATAGAACACTTATGAAAGAAATTGAAGAGGACACAAAGAAATGGAAAAAACATTCCATGCTCATGGATTGAAAGAACAAATGTTAAAATGTTTATACTTCCCAAAGCAATCTACACTTTTAATGCAGTCCCTATCAATATACCACCAACATTTTCCACAGAGCTAGAACAAACAATCCTAAAATTTGTATGGAACCAGAAAAGACCTCGAATAGCCAGAAGAATGTTGAAAAAGAAAAGCAAAGCTGGCGGCATCACAATTCCGGACTTCCAGCTCTATTACAAAGCTGTCGTCATCAAGACAGTATGGTACTGGCACAAAAACAGACACATAGATCAGTAAAACGGAAGAAAACCCAGAAATGGACCCACAACTCTATGGCCAACTAATCTTCGACAAAGCAAGAAAGAATATCCAATGGAAAAAAGACACTGTCTTCAACAAATGATACTGTGAAAACTGGATAACAAAATGTAGAAGAATGAAACTGGACCACTTCCTTACACCGTATACAAAAATAAATTCAAAATGGATGAAAGACCTAAATGTGAGACAGGAAACCATCAAAATCCTAGAGGAAAACACAGGTACTAACCTCTTTGACTTCAGCTGTAGCAACTTTTTACTAGATATGTCTCCGGAAGCAAGGGAAGCAAGAGCAAAAATGAACTATTGGGATTTCATCAAGATAAAAAGCATCTAAACAGCAAAGGAAACAATCAACAAAAGTAAAAATCAGCCTATGGAATGGGAGAAGATATTTGCAAATGTCTTATCAGATAAAGGGCTAGTATCCAAAATCTATAAAGAGCTTATCAAACTAAACATCCAAAAAACAAATAACCTAGTTGAGAAATGGACAGAAGACACAAACAGACATTTTTCCTAAGGAGACAGACAAATGGCTAACAGACACATGAAAAGATGCTCAACATTACTCATCATTAGGGAAATACAAATCAAAACTACAATAAGTTATCACCTCACACCTGTCAGAATGTCTAAAATTAACAACACAAGAAACAACAGGTGTTGGTGAGGATGCAGAAAAAGGGGAACTGTCTTACACTGATGGTGGGAATGCAAACTGGTGCGGCCACTCTGAAAAACAGTATGAGAGTCCTCAAAAAGTTAAAAATAGACCTACCCTACAACTCAGCAATTGCACTACTAAGTATTTACCTGAAGGATGCAAAAATACTGATTCAAAGGGATACATGCACCCCAATGTTTCTAGCAACATTATCAACAATAGCCAAATTATGGAAGAGCCCAAATGTGCATTGACTGATGAATGGATAAAGAAGTGGGGTGTGTGTGTGTGTGTGTGTGTATTTACTCAGCCACAAACAAGAACAAAATCTTGCCATTGGCAACAACATGGGTGCAGCTAGAGACTATTATGCTAAGTGAAATAAGGCAGTCAGAGAAAGACAAATACCATATGATTTCACTCATATGTGAAATTTAAGAACTGTAACAGTTGAACATATGGGAAAAAAGAGAGAGGCTAACCATAACACTCTTAACTATAGAGAACAAACTGAGGGTTGCTCTAGGGGAGGTGGGCAGAGGGATGGTTTAAATGGATCATGGGTATTAAGGAGGGCACTTGTGATGAGCACTGGGTGTTGTATGTAAGTTATGAATCACTAAATTCTACGCTTAAAAAATAAAAGTAAAAAAATAAAGAAATAAAAAGTTTTCTGTATGTATAAACTATATTTTGTGGTTTTAAAAACCACATACAATTGCTTTTGTAAAAAAGCAATTGATTGAAGGCTCTGGGGCAGGAATGGAGAGAAAGACATGGGAGAATAAACACCATTATAATTTAAATTTATGTCTAGAAAACATAGAAAATTCACTTTTTTATTTATATTTTATCTATAGAAAAATACAGGACACTATGTTTTTCAAAAGGAGTCATGAAATGTAAAAAAGAAACACAGATAAATTAAATCTTTAGTATTGAGATGCCTTATATTTTTGCTCTTTAGAATAGTGAATGTGCTCAAATATGCTGCTTTAATTTATTAGCTCTCTGAATTTAGTTCCTTTGAGAATGTATCTTCTAAATTCTTTTTGTTCACTTTTCTCTCTTTTTTTAAGGACATGAATGAACCATCAAGTTTTGTGCATGGAACAGTTGGTAATAAATGCAGAAATACAGAGTTAAATTATCCGCCTTATTTCCCAGGTACAATATTGTTGCTACACCTTTGATGTTATTGGTATTTATTAATAAGGTTTATACACCTTATGATGTAGGGAATAGGTTTCACATTCCTAATTCCCACTACCCATCTACACATTGAACCGTAACTCAACCCATTAGCAATACTATTTAACATTATTTTGAGAAGAAAAATCAAGAAATATGTTGTATTTATATGAACACATTCCTAACTAAACATGCTTAAAATTGTTACTTTTGACTTTCTTGAGAATCTCCCCAGATTTGAAAATTCTCAGTAATTCTTAAGATTAAAAAAAAAAACTTTTATGAAGTTTTCTTTTTAAATTTTTCTTCATTAGGAAAAAAATGAAAGAATACGGATAGCACTTCTTTGGTCATTCCTGACTCAAGAAAAAGGGGTCTAGTCACTCAGCATTCATTCTCCTACTCTTATGTTCATAAACTGTTGACATCTAAAGTGATGGTAAAGCTCTGAAAAAAATGCATCTTTAGCTGAGAAAAAGTGGATAAAAAAATAAGTGTTGTTATAGCATTTGCCCAGTTCTTATCCCCAGGGCTTTATGTTACCAAGTGGATTTTTAATAAAAGTCTATTTAATCAGTATGTCACATCTGAGTGCTCAAAATATAGTAGACATTTAGGAGAACCCTTTTTATTTCAGGTTTTTATTAATTCATGTTAATTGGTAACATTTTCATTGCTGAGTACAGTAAAATTTCCATATAGTTTTCAGTCACAATTGTAACTACAGTCAGTTACAATTGCAGATTTTTTTTTCATTTGTAATTAGCAGAGACAAAGTGTACAAATGGTTAAAAAATCAATATTATTTTAAAACAATGATTAATGATTTTGCCAAAAGAATTTATAGTTATGATTTATACATTTGGATACAGGGTACTTCATAATATATTAATATTTTTCCATTGCCTCTTCCCAGAACTCACAAAAAGAACTAATGGATTACATTTCAGAACTATGTGTATGGAAACGGAGCAGATTCTTAGTGATGGATCATCCGTTTTGCATTACAATGTTCACAATCTATATGGATGGTCACAAATGAAACCTAGTTACGAGTAAGCAATGTTCATAATTATTCTTTTTGACTCTTTATTATCTTTTAGATATTAGATTTAATGTTTTACCTACTTCAAGATTTCTTCCCTGCTGACCTTATCTGGTAGCACTTTCCTTCCCAATGTTGTAACTTACTTGGTCCTTTATGGCACTTAGAATTATTGTGTTTCTCTCTCTCTCTTTCTCTTCCTCTCTCTTCATGTGTATTATTTATCATTGTTTTAAATTTTCATCCCATTCCAAAAGCAATTCTGAACAATGTTATTTTGTTCCTCAATAGCTCATAAAAGCACAGTGATTAATAAATAATAGGTGTTCAATAAATAGTCGTGGATGAATAAATGAGTAAATAATATATAATTGATGTAATTAATTAGGCATTAAAGTTTGGTTAAATCTGTTATTTAAATCTATTATAACCAAGTTACAATATGTGTAAGTGAACTTGATTTAATGTCCACAATAAAAAAACTTTTATGTGAGGCCAGTGATGATGGAACACAAACTATTCTTTGAATATCAAGTCTTTATTAGCACTGTCCAATAAGACTTTCTGTAATGATAGAAATGTTTTATAATTCTTAGGCTGTCCAATATGGTATCTACTATCCATATAAGGCTATTGAACAATATGGCTAGTGTGACTCAGAAATGGAGTTTTATTTTATTTTATTTTTTAAGATTTTATGTATTTATATAATTGAGAGAGAAAGAGAGAGTGCAAGAGAGAGAATCTCAAGCAGACATTCTGCTGAGTGTGAAGCCTGACATGGGGCTTGATCTCATGACCCTGAGATTATGACCTGAGCTGAAGTCAAGAGTTGGACACTTAACCGAGTCACCCAGGCATCCCCAGAAACAGAATTTTAAATTTTATTTAATTGTAATAAATTTAAATTAAATAGTTCCATGTGGCTAGTGTTCACCATATCACACAATGCAGCTTTAGGTCACTGGTTCTTTTTTGTTGTTGTTTTTTAAGACTTTATTTACTTATTTGACAGAGAGAGAAACACAAGCAAGAGAGGGAACACAAGCAGCGGGAGTGGGAGAGGGAGAAGCAGGCTTCCCGCTGAGCAGGGAGCCCGATGCGGGGCTCGATCCCAGGACCCTGGGATCATGACCTGAGCCAAAGGCAGACGCTTAACCAACTGAGCCACCCAGGTGCCCCTAGGTCACTGGCTCTTAACTACACAGTATAATCACCTGGAGATTAAAAAAAAAAAATTGGATTTAATTGGTCTGTACTATACCTAAGACCTGAATTTTAAAAAAATTCCCAAGTGACTCCAGTGAGAATGTAGGGTTGAAAACCACAGCTCTAATATATGACTGAAGTTGGTAAAAGAATGAAAAGCATTTTGGAGTAAAGGGTATGGGTAATATTTCCTCAGTTAGTGAAACATGCTTATCTTAGAACCAAACTTTTTCAACCTAGAAGAGGTGAATTATTTAAGATATTATCACATGAATGAATGACCACAGATTTGTTCCCCAAATTCCAATGTAGGGACACTAAAATCATGTAGAAAGACTAGGAAATACCATTTTTAAGAGTAAACAAATTGATCTTCAACAATATTTTTTTTATTGGGACAAATGTTTCTTTAAATTTACCCCACTGGAATATAATTTGGAGCACAATTATCCTCACTTTTTATCCTCAGCTAACCTCATTTTATCATAAAAATATAGATATTAAGAACAAAAATACTGAAAATTGATTGATAATCTTGTTGGCAAAACTTGTGCATTTTGAGATGAAACTATGTAGTTTAAGGGAAATTGAAAAAAAAATTTCTTCTCTGAGGTAGTAAATTGAACTTCTGGAACACATTTCACGAATCCTAGCACACTGTGGGATGCTTAGTAAATTTAAGGAAATGTAGGTAAATTTCTAAATAGTTGATATACAAAGATATTTAGGGAAATTTAGGGATATTTAAAATACATTTTACTCTTAAATAACAAACATTATGAGGAAGAGATCAATCTTTCAAAGAACATTTTTAAATTTAAAGTCATAATACATTTCTTTAATAGTGTTAATTTTGCTCCTATTCATAAAATTTTCAGTAAAAGTTTCAACCACATTTGTTATTTAAATTAAACAAATTAATAAATTTTAAATGTTGAGTTAAATAGCTCAATTTACACATAACCCTAGAATTTTCATGTTTTAGATATTTTCTTGATATTTAATTTTTTCAGTTATATTAGAAAAAAATGTTGAATTTTCCTTCAGAAATTTTAGAGATTAAATATAGTCTATATTTTTAAAAACCTTGACAAATGTAAAAGGACACATAAATAAATTACATTTATATTTAAGCAAAAGATGGATACTAAGTACTTTTTATTTATCATTGGAGAAAAGCGAAAGGATTAAAAACACATTTTTTTCTTCAAGCTATCCAGACTGTAGTATTTTATTGTTCCTTTTTTTTTGACGCAGCTTATGTCTTTCCAAACTAGTGCAGATTTGACATGCAACTAGTTCTTGCTACTGTTCTTTTCATTAAATATGTCACAAACAAGAAAAACCAAGGAAAGAATACAATGAGTGGACTCAGAAACAGGAGATAAATTATCAGCTTGAGAAACTGCAGTTTTAGAGGAAGGACCTTGGATACCAGTGGCAATGAAGTTTCATATGTAAATCCCATACAAAAACTTTCAGTCTTCAGTGGATTTCTTTCTCTTATTTAAAATTCAATGTTGAACTAAAACAAAGCCTATGCTTCAAATGTAGGAATAAATACACTTAAAACTACCTCAAATTGTGCATTCAAATTTCAGACAAGTATTCAAGGATTATATAACTATATATTCCATATTTTCAACTTCAACAATTCCTGAGTGACTTTAAAGATTATTACATATTTTTCATTAGAGAGAATGTAGAAAAATCAAAATCTTTGACTCCCTTTGGAAATTCTCCCTTTGGTGTTAAATATGTAATTTTTAAGTAAAGGCCCCAGATTTTTGTAATCATAATTTAGAATGGAATAAAAAATATCTATTTCTTAGATATTCCTATAGACTTTTTCCCAATAATTTAAGGTATTTTTAGAAGTTTTAAAATTCTTTTCAAAAAATGTTAATGTAGGCAACTATAAACACACAATAAAAATACTTCCATAACAGCATTACAATCCTTTCTATAAATTAGATTTTCCAAAATCAACTGGTAACAGAGTGCAAAGCTGTCCTACAGGTGAAAAGTGTTTCTTAAAATTAAGCTATATTCATTATGACTAAACCATTTGTAAAGTTGGAACATGTTGAAAATGTTTGGAAAATATTTATAGTGATGGGATTTTTAAATTATATTTTTAGTGGCAGCAAGTGATTTCTCAAAAGTTTCATTCTCTAAATACTCTGTGAACGGTTACAGAGGAGATTCTTCTAATGCAAGAAATCCTTAAGAGAAAATTATTGTGAAAATATTTAACACAGAATTCTTCTCAATCAGAAATCTAACAAGGCATATGTTCAGTTATTGATTTAAAGCCTCAGCAAAAAATGTTTGCATACAGCAGAAAAAAAAAGAAATTCTTTAAGAATATATATTTCTTGGGGGCGCCTGGGTGTCTCAGTCGGTTAAGCGTCTGCCTTTGGCTCAGGTCATGATCCCAGGGTCCTGGGATAGAGCCCCCTGTCAGGCTCTCTGCTCAGCTCTCTGCCCTGCCACTTCCCCTGCTCGTCTCATACTCTCTCTTTCTCTCTCTCACACTGTCAAATAAATAAAATTTTTAAAAAAAGAATATATATTTCTCGAATGTGAACACATTAAGAATTTGGAACAGCTCTATCTTTATAAATACTTTTTGTATTAGTTAAATAAAATCAATTTTGTTTGCAAATTAACTCAACTTAGAATGTACATTTTCACATATATTTTTAGATTGATCATCAGTTTTTTTTATTCTCTATATAAATAATCATTCATTTCTTGTTAAATGTCAGCAAATATATGTGAGGTATGTTAAATACGTTAATGTTCCTAAATAGACTATACACTTTATATTTATTCTAGAAAATGAAGCAATGAAAATAGTTTTCTTATGTTTTCTTTTTAAAGATGGGTATACATGCAAGTAGAAAATTTTAAGTTAGCAAGTACAATATGGTCTTTATTATTAACAGATGGTTCAATTTGTCATCTTATGTCCATTGAAAATACTTCCAGTTTCCTGTAATTTTGATTTGAAATATTCATTAATTCAAAAATCTATTGAGCTACTAGTATATGCCAAACACTGTATTAGGTGCAAAAAATACAAAGAAGATTAAGACATTAACTTCAGGAATCTCAAGGTCTTACTGAAGAAACCTATATAAAAAGAAATCAGTACAAACACTGTGGTCCAAAATGATTTTAAAGTCTGCTTAATTATTTGAAGTATTTTTTCCTGAATAGTTCTGTAGTCCTTATTCATATGCAATTTATTTTAAATAATATAAACACTTTACTTGCAATTAATAGTGGGATATTTTTCTACTTTAGATGCTCTTATGATATCACAGAGAGAGAGATGCAAATAATATAAAATAATGCATTATTATATTATTTTTAGCACTAGAATATGTTTTAAAATGAATAATAAGTCATTGAAGACTGAGGAGGGGACAAAAGAAAAAAAAATGATGTAATTTGTAAAATTCATTCTCTTGATGTCTAGCCTTGGATAGATTCTGTGCTTGAAATAGAACAACTAGTTTTATTTTTAACACCCAAAAACCTTGCTCCCTTTAATCTACTCTCTAAAATAGAGAGTATTGTAGCAAAGATTCTCTGTAGAGTAATATGGAGATTAAGTGTTGACAAGTTATAATTGAGAAGGATTAGAGCAGTCAATAGTTAGAGCCTAGAACTTTATTCAAGAGAACACAGTTAAGTAAGAATAAAATGAGTTCATTCAAAAAACTCAAGAAATGATTAGTTAGTTGATTTGATAACTTCAGTAGTTGACTTAACTTGTATTCATTGAACAAATAAACTTAGGCCACTTAGGCATGTCAGTCTGGTAAATGTTGGAAGGGAAGAAACATACATGTTCTTTATGTTTGTGAGAATTTTATAGTATAATGAGAGAAGACTCATTTATAAAGAGCTAGTTGTAGTAAGAGAACACAAAAACACCATAAACACACACACACACACACACACACACAACACACCTTTTTAATGAGGTGCTCATATGTAGAAATATCTGAAAATACCTCATGTAAAAACTTTCCATCTATCTTAGTGCATTGCAGAAGACAACTGGCAAAAGAGGAATTGTTATTTCTCGTTCCACATATCCTAGTGGTGGACAATGGGGAGGACATTGGTTTGGAGACAACTATGCACAATGGGACAGTTTGGAAAAATCGATCATTGGTATGTGAGTCACCATCTGTATCGTTACTCTGGTGAAGTTTCCTCTTAGGTATTCACTTTTGCTGGTACTAGTTCATATACTTTATAAGTCCTTTTCAGAAACATGCTTTTTTGCATCATATTTTATGACAAATAACATGATGAAAAGACAGTGAGCTAGAAAGTAGAATCTGGGAAGCTTTATAGAAACTAATGATATCTAACTAGTTTATTTTGAGAAAATAATTTCATCCTTTTGATCTCCGTTCCCTGGGAAAGGGCAGGAACTGGGAAAGATAACATCTAGAGCTAACAATAGAAATGGGTAGAAATTCTAGATTCTAGGGAATAAGAATACGCATAGATACTAAGGAATGAAACATTTCAAGCCAAATTTTTAAAGAGTTTTTGACAATAGTTGGGTAAATAGTAAATAAGACATTATTATTTTAAAGGGGAAATGGATACTTTTCTGTTTCAGATCTAGTTTTAAAAATTCTTTATTGGGGCGCCTGGGTGGCTCAGTCAGTTGAGCGTCTGCCTTCGGCTCAGGTCATGATCCCAGGGTCCTGGGATCGAGCCCGACGTCAGGCTCCTTGCTCAGCGGGGAGCCTGCTTCTCCCTCTCCCACTCCCCCTGCTTGTGTTCCCTCTCTCGCTGTGTCTCTCTCTGTCAAATAAATAAATAAAATCTTTAAAAAAAATTCTTTATTGTTTATATTAGGATTCAAGGAAAACAATCAGTGTTTAGAAATATTACTTTAAAAGGAGAGCTGGGATATCGCATGAATCCTATATTATTGAAGTAATCTCAGATGATTTTATTTCACAAGGATAATTTTTTTTCCAAATGATGAGACCTATGGTTAAATAATTACATAGATAGCCTTTTATTTAAAAAAAAAATAAACCAAGGAAAATACTACCACTTTTTTCTCATACTATAATGTATTTATAACTGTTTTGTGCTCTGAATATACCATCTTGAAAGTGACATTTTGTAAATGTCATTAACACTATAACATAAAAAACTTGAATGCTGTAAGAGGAAATGATAGAAAGGTATATTAATAATCTGAAAAATGTTTCATTGGATTAGGTTATTAGAAATAGGACATCTTCATAAATAGAAAAAATCAAATATCAAAATATATGAAATAGTAGCTTTCTAAGTTTTTTCCTGATTTTTTTTAAGGTATGATGGAATTTAGTCTCTTTGGAATCTCATACGTAAGTAGCTCTATTCCTTTTATCTGCATAACTATAAAGATTAAAAAACAAATGATTAAAATTAAACATCACAATATATTTTAGACTGGAGCAGGTATCTGTGGTTTCTTCAACAATTCAGAATATGAGCTCTGTGCCCGCTGGATGCAACTTGGAGCATTTTATCCATACTCAAGAAATCACAACATTGCATTTACTAGGGTATGTAGTTACTGCATCTACTCTCATTCCTTTCGCCCTACTAACCTTAGAAGTTTTTAAATAGAATTCACCTTCTGCGAAAACTGAATGGGAAGATATCAGACAGGGAGACAAACCATAAGTGACTCTGGACTCTGGGAAACAAACTGAGGGTTATAGAAGGGAGGGGGGTGGGAGGATAGGGTAACCGGGTGATGGGTATTAAGGAGGGCACATGTTGTGATGAGCACTGGGTCTTATACGCAACTAATGAATCATTGAACACTACATCAAAAACTAATGATGTACTATATGTTGGCTAATTGAACATAATAATAAACAAAAATCATTGCAAATTAAAAAAAAAAAAAGAATTCACCCTACCAGGCTGATTTTCAATGCATACTTTGAATGAACCTTTACATTTACTGAGGACATCTGAGCTCATTGCTTTGAGAATTTTCTGATTTGGATTACTTTATACTTTGGGGTTTAGAACTTGGTTAGCTGACATACTTACTGCTGTTCTATATAATTTTGGAATACCCGGGGGGAGGGGGGAGCTGCTTCCCGAACTTCTTCCAACTGAGATAGAACAATAAAAAAATCAGCTTCAAACTAAATAATTAGAAGTGAAAAGTCATTTGAAATACTAGTATCAGTGTATGAAAATGAGCAGATTTAAAAGGCAAATGTTAAGACAATGAGTTGAGAAATTGAGAAAAAAAAGGAAAAGGGAATTATGAGAGCTAATTCTTGTGTGGTGGCACAACTCTCCATGTTACTAAATTTCCTGAAAGAAATTTTTGAGAAAGAGAGGTGACAATATTAAAAATTATGGAAATGTATGAATAATTAGAGGAAATATCTAACTAAGTGCTAAATTTTGTGATACTTTTAGTAAAGTGCAGAGGAAAGATGAATTATCAAAATGCACCTCATGGAAGAATTGCAGACAGAGCTGGTCTTTGAAGGATGGGTTCTAGCAGTAGTAATTGAGTGGTGGAGCTCATCAGGTGCTATGAAATCTTTGTGTCCCTCCTGGGAAATTTTAGTTAGAATAGAGGGAAGGATTTATTTTAGAAAATGAAAATAAAAATGAAGATCTATATAAGGATAGAAGGCAGTATGGGACCACATTTTGGAAGAATTTGAAAGTTGGGCAGTAACATAGCTTGACGGAATAGGAATATTTTAACAGGAAAACTTGCTGTCAGTAATGCAATTTAGGAAGCTATAATATTGGAAGAGTGGAATGAATCAATAAAAGCCTACACAAGGATTTATTCAACAAGTATTTATGAAGAGTCTACTATTTAATATTTACAAAGTCCCTGCCTCATGATTCATATAATATAGGCAAGATAGAAATAATAAGCAATTATGTGTGTGTATGTGTATATGTATATATGTATATATATATATATATGTATAGTCAGGTATAATAGGATCAGTTACAGCTTACTAATTTTTGAACCATTTTACTTTCAAGGTTTTGCCTACTCTAACATTATTACATATACCAGTGATAACAGTCATCATTCAAGCTTTCTTACTACCTAAATCTAAAAAAGTTGGCATCTGCATAGATATGGCATAGTTCTTAATATCATCATTCCTGTTGTTATCAACAAAAAACATTGAAAGTATTGCTCCCTGGAGTTATGTGGCAGCCTGTTTGTTTCCTAGTACAAATTAAAATATAAAATACTAATCACCTTCCCTATTATTTTTTAACCAGTAAGCGCAACAACTTTTTTTTTTTTTTTTTTTGAGTGAGAGAGAGAGCCATGCAAGTGGGGAGAGGGGCAAAGGGAGAGGGAGAGAATCTTAAGCAGGTCCCAGGCTCAGCGCAAAGCCTGGTGTGAGGCTCCATCTCTTGACCCTAAGGTCATGACTTGAACTGAAATCAAGAGTTGGGGTGCCTGGGTGGCTCAGTCAGTTATGAATCTGCCTTTGGCTCAGGTTCTGATCCCGGGGTCCTGGGATCGAGCCTCACGTAGGGCTCCCTGCTCAGCAGAGAGACTGTTTCTCCCTCTCCATCTGCCCCTCCCTCTACTTGTGCTCTCTCTCTCTCTCTCACTCTCTCTCTGTCATTAAATAAATAAATAAAATCTTAAAAAAAAAAAAAAAGAGTTGGATGCTTAACCGACTAAGCCACCCAGGTGCCACGCAACATTTTTTAAAAGGCTTTAATCTTTCCAGTGTCAATTTTCGTTTTTACCTGGAGTGTATATTCCAGAGCAGACTAGGGCATGTCCTTCTTTCTTACCCAACATTACTTAGGTCCTCTCTTTCTCCTATCTTAATTCTTTAATATCATAATTTATCCATTTCTCATGAGAACACACAATGTGGGGGGCACCACGATGGGCTCTGCATGTCTCTGTTTATTTCAATCTACTTTTGTTCAGCATTTCAGTTCTTTTCCAGTCTTTTCATCCCTACACTGATTATCACCATGATTGGCAATGTATTTACCATCTATTCAAATGTGAACTGCTCTTTACATATGTTCATCTAAACTAAATCAAGCTGAGTGTAATTTGCATTTTTCTTATTAAAATATTATGTTCTCTCTCTCTCCATCATATGAGCTAGAAATATTATTGCATAAGATTTTTGTGATTTTTGTGAAGAAAGTATACAGAACATGGCAGTGAATGAATACTATTTTGTACTTTTTATTTTCCAAACATGTATTTGAAAATTATGATTTAAACAAGGAAAAGAGCTTATGACTATTTCATTCTGCTTTGTTTCAGAGACAAGATCCTGCTTCATGGAATGAAACTTTTTCTGAAATGTCAAGGAATATTCTAAATATTAGATACACTTTATTGCCCTATTTCTATACACAGATGCATGAAATTCATGCTCATGGTGGCACTGTTATTCGACCCCTTTTGCATGAGTAAGTGCAAATTCTTATTTTCTGCCAAAAAGAGATAGATTTCATTTAATTTACTTAATAATCTCATATAGTGTAGGATATTTGAAATTGGAGACGTTTTCATTGCTATTTTGGTACACATTTTACATAAACGGATATTAATAAACAAGATGATATTAAAAATGAAACAGTTATTGAAAAATAATAAGTCTTAGAAATAATTACTATATACCTAGTGTTTAGATTTACATACCTTATTATATTGAATATTTTAAAAATGGAGGCAAGTAATATTATCTCTATATAATGATTTGATTAACTGAAGTTTATAGCAGTTAAGTAAATCTACCATATATATATGTGCCTGACTGAAGAAAACCATCTCACCTCTTCTTGGAGGTGTGTTATAGAGTACCCTAGAACAGTTCTAACATTTTCCTTAGAAAATTGTTTTCGATTCACTTCTTAAGACTCAAACTGATATATGATCAAATCTTAAAATTCTATTCTATGGAGCATAGTTATAAAAATTATAGCAAATACAAGCTAATTCTTACTGTTGATGTCACAACAACAACAACAAATACATTCAAACAAAAATAACAAAACCTTTGAAATAATCAAACTTAACTTCTGTGTACTCTATATTACCAGAGTAATTGAGTAAGGTGATTTGTTAGATTGCACAATTGATAAATCAGTAAAAATACACAGCATGTATTTACTACATTAAATAATAATATGCAAGGCAAAATGATAAAAATAATAGGTTGATCAATATGCCATCTGTTCTGATGATAGGGTCTTAAAAAATAATAGGTCTTCCTAAATTCACATTATCCTCCAGTTATTTTATTAATTTATGTACCATAATCCATTCTTTATTTCTGGTAAAATTTTATTAATATCTTGCCTCTCTTATTTCCAGAGTTTCCCCTTCTGTCTTCTCCCTATTAACTTCCCAGAAGAGTCAGAATATCAACTCTGGACTGAGTCCCCAACCAAAAATATTATTATTAACTCTGCAGACTCTTGTCCTTTTGAGAACATCTGGGCCTTTTTTTCCCATGGGAAGTCCATGAAGCAGTAAATTCAGCAGTCCACCTTGGCGAATCTCAGTTTGTAGAAAAATAAAACAAAAACAAAAGAACAAACAAACAAAAATGTGCAGTTCTGTTTCAATTAGAGAAAAAATGTGGACATTTAATAGTGACTATTCTCAAACTATGGAGAACAGATTTTGGTGTTTCCATTTGTATCTGAAATTCAGAAAATACATTAAATGCACTATTCAGTGAGTTCTAATTTAAATAAAATAAGCAAAATCTTTTTTTATTTTTTGGCTCATTTCTATTTCTTCCCTTCTTTCTTTTTCTTCCCTTTTTTCTCTTTCTTTCTTTTTTTTATTATGGATTCTGGGAAGCAAAATCTTTTTAAATTACTGAGTCAAGATTCTTATAGCACACGTGCCTCACAATTCTCTTTCAGAGTATTTATAATTTTTGCTTCCTAGTTTGTTGATCTACTAGGCAAAGTTAATATTTGTACCTCTGTGAATTCTCTTCAAAGATTTCTCATTCAGTTGGCCTTATACAAATTCTCTGTATTTTGTCAGGAAGTTTAGTTATAGTCTACATTAACTTATAAAGTATTGTACTACTTATTGAACATAAATTCCAAGTGATAGAATTGTTTTTGATTTGTTTATAGTTTGGTTTTCACTTCAGTCCACAAAAGTCTATACTGCAAAATGTGATTTGAATAATTATTTTATGGTATTCAGGAGAAATGAAGTTCTTTGACTTAATTATTTGAAAATATTTTGTCAAGGTTCTTTAATGACAAGCTAACCTGGGATATATTCAAGCAGTTCTTGTGGGGTCCAGCGTTTATGGTTACTCCTGTGTTGGAACCTGTAAGTCTTATCATATATTTTTGTTCACAAAATATTATTTTTCTTGGCCTATATGTTTTTAATGACTGTATTTTTAAATTCCAGTATGCTGACACTGTACAAGGCTATGTCCCTGATGCCCGGTGGTTTGATTATCATACGGTAAGTGGTTAAGGAATTCTGGGGAATTGACTAAAAGGATATGAGTAACAGTTTGATCCTAACCTTTTCATTGGCGGCATATCTGGTTTACTTTACACTTAAAAAGAGTAAGATATTTCTTGCTAATTATAGCTGAATCAAATTACCACACAGTGAAAGAGAGTTAATTTATTCTGCCATAGTTCGTTATGGAGTCATTGATTTATTTTATTGAATAAACATAGAGAGTGCACATTGTACACAAGAAGGTCATTGTCCTGTATCAAACATGCAAAATTATCATTAAAGCTAATACAGTCCTTCCAAGAATAATGTATATGACAAGTCAGGAATAACTTTTGTGACCTTTCAAAACCCACATATTTTCTGAATGAGAGCATCACAAAAACAAATAGTGGTGAATTACTTTCAAAGCTATTAATAACTAAGAGCTAAGTGCATACTTTAAGTAACATGTTTTCCCGAATATGTGTTTGAGTTTTTATTAATTTTTATATTAAGTCTATGATACACTTATACCAATATTTTTGTTTGATACATCAAACACCAATATTGCTGGTGATTCCATTTCTTGCTGCTTATGTTCTTCCTTCTAACCTTCTCATTTCCAGGGCCAAGATATTGGTGTCAGAGGAGAATTTCATGTATTTAACGCTCCTTTATATACAATAAACCTACACGTCCGTGGTGGTTACATCCTACCATGTCAAGAGCCTGATAAAAACACATTTTACAGGTAAGTGAAGTGCTTACAAGAGCTCAGATTAAATTTTGAGGTACGTCATGCTAGAATTGTCAAGAACTGGAAGGGTCTGAGATTTTACCCTATTTCCAAATGAACAAGTTAGTCTGTCACAGTGTCATGGATGTTGGGTAAGAGACAAATGTCTTTCTTACTGATGGCATAACAAGAGACTTGAATTTCATGTTTGTTCCAGTTTTCCTTGTCCCTGAAGTCCCATGGGGATGACATGGAGTGGACTAGACCTAGGCAGATGCTGTGAATGTAGGAGGTTTGTGTCAGCTAAGGAACTCCAGGCTTAGGCACTCAGTCCTTTATAATGGGCTGTAAGCAAATCTGTTCATTCTTTGCTTTCAAGGGGATTTATCTTTATTATATGGGCCAATAAAAATTTTTTTAAATTAATTTAAAAACAAACACTGCCCTATCTTCCAATACTGTTTGCTTTAAAAACATCCATTAAAATATAGTTCAGGGGCACCTGGGTGGCTCAGTCAGTTGGGCATCCAACTCTTGATGTCTGCTGGGGTCATGATCTCAGGGTCGTGGGATCAAGCCTTACATAGGGCTTTGCACTCAACAGAGAGTGCTTGAGATTCTCTTTCTCCCTCTCCTTTTGCCTCTTCCCACCCATATGCAAGGATATGTAGATATTTGAGACTCACGAAAAATTGTCTTCCAACATGATATTCCTTCTAATAGTAAGAAAGGTCCCCAGATCAAAATACCAACTAAAACTTCATGTCTTCTGTATAAATATGCAAAGATATTGATAAATGAATGTCTTGTATTTTGAGTGGCTGCTTTACCTAAGTACTCATCATTTTTGATGCCTCTGACATGTGGAAAGAAATATTATTTACTTCATTGAAACATGATTTCTTAAATGAACCTTTCTATAAACTTTAAGCCAATATTGCTCAGAAGATTTCTCTTTCCTTCCACCTTTTCTGTTCCCCCTTTCTACCTCCTTCTGTCAGTCCTGTGAAGTATTTCCCAACTGACTTTGGTCTATGAAAATGTAGGTATCCATTGACAATATCACTGCTTCTTCAAACTATAAGTCCACTGCTGTCCACAGAAGAACCAGACCTGTTTTTTACAGCCTTGTCCCATATAAAGATGAAAGATAATTCATATTAATTCATATTTTCTACACATTACCGTTCATAACTGATGATCTGGCTAAGACATTCTCTTCTTTGCCCTAGGACCCCTACCTGGTATTCTCTCTCTCTCATTCAGCAATATGCCCAACCTACCAGAGATCATGGGTCCACTGATTTTTTGTGATTGATGTAAGAGTAAATCCTTTTACCAGAGTGGCCTAAGTTCCTGGCTTAGACATTCAGATTCTAGAGGACTCAGTCTCTGTTCCTCTTTTCTTCTCATGCTATATCCACTCATTTGGTGATTTACATGCTGACAGCCCCATTTGGCATGAATGGACTTTTTCTATCTCCTGGAACAATCCAGATCCATTTCTTTCAATATTCTACCCTGATATCAATTAAAGAGGAGAGAAATAATTATATCTGAGAAGTGAGGGCTTCGTGGGGGAGACCATTTATAAATTGGGCCTTGAAGAATCCTTTTGTTGTAAGAGACAAGTAGAGAGGCCACTGTGTGTGTGTGTGTGTGTGTGTGTGTGTGTGTGTGTGTATGTAGAGGGGCAAAGTAAATAGGATATCAGGGTTAGGTATATAGATAGGGTAGAATGTAAACTGTGAAACACTTTTTTTTTTTTAAAGATTTTTTATTTATTTATTTGAGACAGAATGAGAGAGAGAGAGAGAGAGCACATGAGAGGGGAGAGGGTCAGAGGGAGAAGCAGACTCCCCGCCGAGCAGGGAGCCCGATGCGGGACTCGATCCAGG
>NC_138369.1:102765828-102810005 GCF_054177405.1 Leptonychotes weddellii | reverse complement strand
TCTTGCACAATTCACAGTGCTTACCAGAGCACATACCCTCCCCAGTGTCTATCACCCAGTCACCCCATCCCTCCCACCCCACCCCCTGTGAAACACTTTTTAATCTTAAGTTTTAAATATGTTGGAAAATTGTAGGTTAAACCAGATTTTTAATGTTGCTAATAAGATATACTTATCTTTTACCCTGCAACTATGAACTGAAATGCATACATACATATACATATATGTATGTAGTCATGCTGAGACATGATAACATCTTTACATGGACAATACCAAGTTGCTATAGAGATTTGAACTCTAGATGTTCTGGATATTTTAGGGAACTTCCATGGCAGTACAACTTTCAACATTTGTGTTGGAAAAGGCAGTTATATCTAAGCATAATTTGTCTGAGAAATCCTTCCTTAGCAATATGAGGCTGTCAAACCAAATCACTTGTACAGTGAGGAAGGAAGCTGATAATTAGTTCACAGATGGGCCTATGTAGGCAAAAGCTTGGGAGGTATTGCCCATTTTAAGGTTAGAAATTACAACTTGCAGGCTACTCTTCACATTCTTATTGATAATTTCCAATGGTAACTCAGTGATTTATGTATGGAAATGTGAAAAAGGCTTAAATTATAATAGATAAAAAATGCTATTAATATAGTTTCATGTTTAATGGTCATTGGCAGGATTAGCAGAGAGAATAATAAATAAATATATTAATAAACTTAATATGGCTTTAACTATTATAAATGAGTCCCCTTTTGATCTGTTAAGTAGGTGATCTCTTGAGATCAAAAGACATGCATGATATTTTCTATTAAATATGAAGGATTTTACGGTTTATATCATTCCTAGTAACTCATTATTAAGGGAAGGCCTTCTTTGTCTAAAACAGTTTGTATTCTCCTTAGTTGATTATCTTATTTGTTTTCCTTTGGATACTTATATGGATACCATATCATAACTATACATACGCTGTTCTATACACATAGGTAAAATTATATTTCTTTTTTTTAGTCGACAAAATTACATGAAGCTCATTGTTGCTGCAGATACTAATCAGATGGCACAGGGATCTCTGTTTTGGGATGATGGAGAGAGTATAGGTAAGTGTCCCATTTAGTAAATAAATGTAATTGATGGCATACATATTATCTCACATTGCTTTTATGTTATCTACTTTAGTACATTGGAAGCTGAATGAAAGGCTAATAATATTATCCAAAGCTGAAGTAGCTGAATAATTAGCTAAATCAACTTAAAAACATCAAAGACTTTCCTCTTACCCTAAGTGTAGTTAATCCCTATGGTAAATGTCTGAATAACTAAGAGATGTATATGGACAGAGAATGTATATTGATCATCTGTTACTCCCAGAAGGTGGCCCATGCCATTCACATGACAGACATTCAGTACGTGTGAGGTCATCTGAGCTGAAATGCTACGCGCACGTGGCAATGCATAAAGGGTGCCTCTAAAATATGAGATAGCCTAGAAACAAGACTCAACTTTGGTCTCTGTACTTCATTCCTATTTGTTTTTTAAATTCAATATTTTTTACATGAAAAGTTTAAGGATTTAAACTTAGATCTATGTTTACTCCATGACTGTTTCTTAAGATCAGACAGAACTGCTAGGCTTGCAGCAGTGTGTGCTTTGCTGACCATTGCCATCAGAATCACTTGGAGTAGTTTATTAAGGATGCAGATTCTGAGAACCATTTAATTTCCATTAATTTGGGGAGAAGCCCAGGTATCACCTTCAGGTGATTATTATGTTGTTAAGTAAACACGAGTTGTGGATTAGGTTTATTGACTGTCATTAACAATGCCACTCTACTAGATGGGAGTTCTGAACATTCTCTTAACACAATAAAACTACATAAATACTAACATAAAAACTAACATCTGTGTGGAGCTGATGTTCTCATGGGGCAGTTCAGTGCAATTTAAATAAATTATCCACAGAAGACAGATCTTTCATTACTAGCCAAGAAATGTATTTTTCATCTTTTTAGGTAAATCATAGTTAATATTTTGCAACCCTAAGAAACGGGAATCTATTTATTAGTAAATAAAGTATATCAGAAGGTTGATACAAGAATCATATGGTAAAAAGCAAGACTCTTAAAAAAAACAAAAACCTTTTCCCAGTGTTTTGTGATTTAAGGTGAAGAATCAACCTCTATCAGTTAAAATCCTATGTTTTTAGAGTCCTGACCTTCGTTAACACATTAACTGGGGTTCGACAAATTTGCAGCCTCTCTCACCTGGGCCCAGCAGGCTGTACTTTGAATTTGCTTACAGTTTCCCAGGGTTGTAAAGTTGAGTTATGCATAATTTGCATCCTTGTCTTGGAACCTTTGAATTTACCTATCCAATAAATTGAGTTAATTCATTTGAACAGCAAGGGAGACAATGCTTCTCTTAGAAATTTTTTCTCCAGCTCTCCCTATCAAACTAAGATACAGATGAAATAACTTGGTATGACCTTTACCCTATTAAAGTTTCATGGGAGATTTTATTTTTTAATCACTGGAAAGTAACAACATACTTCAAATATTTATTTATGATCATTCCATGTAAGCATACAAAATTATTCTGGCCAATTTGGGGTTTTCTGATTATATTTCACAAACTCATTATATTTGTTGTAATTAAGTACGAAGATTTCAGATAATCCCTTGAAGTTCCTTGAGTAAATAGCAACAACAATATACAACAAATGCTTATGGAGTGTCTGATTCAGCAGGTCAGAATCTCCAAAGAAGTTTTCTCTCTCAGCAAGCCCATCAATCTAGTTGATAGGCATGGAATTATTTCCTCCTTTAAGTACATTCACATTTTATAAAATATTATTTGCTGACATTTTTTTCTCTCAAAGAAAATCAAAGACAAAATATAGCAGTTCCCCCTTATCCATGCTTTTGCTTTCTGCAATTTCAGTTACCCGTGGAAAACCACAGTGGAGAAACAGACAATCCTCCTTCTGATAGTGTCAGAAGGTCAGTAGTAGTCCAATGCTACGTCACAGTGCCCAAGTCATTCATCTCACTTCATCTCATCATGTAGGCATTTTATCATCTCCCATCATCACAACAAGAATGAATATAGCACACTAAGATATTTTGAGAGTGAGAGACCACACTCACATAACTTTTATTACAGTATATTGTTATAATTGTCCTATTTTATTAGTTACTGTTAATCTCTTACTGTGCCTAATTTATAAATTAAACTATATCAGAGGTAAGTATTATAGGAAAAAGCTTAGTATATCCAGGGTTTGGTACTGTCTGTAGTTTCAGGTACCGAATGGGGCGGTCTTAGAATCTAACCTCCCCCACCTAAAGGGAGACTATTGTAAACATATCTCGAAATTTGTGTATATTAAGTAAAGTTTGACCATTCTAGATAATAATGTTGTAGATTGGTAAAATCTTATTTTGTCCTACTTGTCTTTGAAATAGATATATGTGTACCCTTGACTGAGATCATATGTGGTATTTTTTGCTTATTTATTAAAACAACAACAAAACTGCCCATATCCTCCTAATAGCTTTCACTTTTGTGTTATTTATCTCATAGTTATATACTTTAAAAAATTGCTCTTAAAAACTGAAGCTATAACTGTATATTTAAAAATTAGACTAAAATATTTGCCTTAAAACACGTATCAAATAAACCATGCATACATTAGTGTATAGAAAAAAAGGTTTTAGGCAGAATATAATTTAATTTTTAGTGTAGGCAAAATTAGTTGCAGATTAAGCAATTTTTCAAAGAATTATTTAATACAGTGCTGGCATGTATAAGTTGGAAAAGGCAATTAAAATTTGTTACTTTTTCAATGTTATTTTATTTTATTTTTTTTAAAGATTTTATTTATTTTTTTGACAGAGTGAGACACAGCGAGAGAGGGAACACAAGCAGGGGGAGTGGGAGAGGGAGAAGCAGGCTTCCTGCAGAGCAGGGAGCCCGATGTGGGACTCCATCCCAGGACCCTGGGATCATGACCTGAGCCGAAGGCAGACGCTTAACCGACTGAGCCACTCAGGCGCCCCTCAATGTTATTTTAACGCTTGTTTCTGCCTTACCCATGCTTGTTTGGTTTTACATACAAACACAGTCTTAGAATTCAGGAAAAGCTGCACTTGACTCCAGATTTCGTTAATAATTATGTGATTCACTTTCAGCCATTTATTTAACTTCTCTGGAAGTCACATTCCTCTTCAACCATGAGAACAATAAAAGGACATACCTTTTAGAGCAGTGTGATAAAGTACTTAAAAGTTGACAAATAGTAAGCACTTAAATTTTAGCTGTAAAATTATTTTAAAAATTGATTTTAAATATGGCAAGATTATACTTAAAGAAATGGATATAAACTCTGTTTTATCAGTTTGATTTCAGTAGACCTATACTAATCCCTAGCAACTGAATATTTTTCTCAAATGACACTAGAATAAGTTTCCATCATGTTCATTTTGCTTGTTAGATATGATTATATTGTGTGTCATTGAAGGGGCCAGTAAGTGTCCATCACTATCACCACCCAATTCTGTTTATTCTTGGACTTTTTTCACTCTCCCAGAGCTGTGTGAAGGTGATTTTAGACCTGTCATTCCTTCTTGTTACCCTCCTACACATAAATACACACACACACCAACCTACCCTGTCCTTCTAGGGACCTCTCTGATGATTCATCCTTCATCTTTCAGTGCTCCTTGGACTATGTTTGAGCAAGTTAAGTAAACTTAGAGAAAAATGAGATATAACTTGATGGTATTTGATACCCTTTACACTAGGAAAGAGAAACAAAATATTCTTGCTTTTACTATTTTTCTTCTTTGGAAATATAAATATATTACCTTTTTTTCTCTCTACAGACACCTATGAAAAAGGCTTATATTTCTCGGCACAATTTAATTTAAACCAGGTATGTATTCATGTCAGATCATTTGTATGCAATTGTGTTAAATAATATTTGAAGTTTTATTCCATATTTTATATTTCCATATTTTATATTTATTGTATAACATACCTCATTTCAAATATATGAATAAATAATTTGCTGTACTATGAAATACATTTTGGTTAACAGATACATGCTTTAAAAGATTTAATTGCTTTTGAAAGTGAAAGGTTTAAATTACTTATTTTTCTTTATAGAATACCTTGACAAGCACTATACTGAAAAATGGTTACATAAACAAAAATGAAATGAGGCTTGGATTCATCACCATATGGGGGAAAGGGAGGACTTCTGTTAATGAGGTTAATCTCATATATAATGGAAATACAGAAGTAGTTAAATTTACTCAAGAACCAGGCAAAGAGGTAAGTGACGTAAGAAAAAAAATTTAATGGAGTTTTTCAAAACATCTATATGGATGTCTTCTATTACCTAACCCTAACAAAACATAATTATGGGTTGCCTATGACCTCTGTTGTTGTTTATTCATTTTCCTTAAACTTCCAAATTGATCTCCATATTACCATCCTTAGTAACCTGTCATACGAATCAACCTAGTGGCATCTGTGTTACAATTTTCCTGACATAATCAAAGCAAGATTAAATTTACATTAAGCCTCTAAGTCATTGTTATCCCTATATGGTAAAGTGCCTCAAAATATATATATTTTTTCAATTATAGAATGTTTACATTTAAATATTTAATACATCTTGGATAAAATATATTTGGGAATCCTTGCACAATTAATAGAAATGTCTATTGGCACTCATGAATTATTTCACATAAAGGTGTATAAGGGTATGATTCATACAATAGACAAGGTATTGGGATTTTTATGTTAAAGTCCAGTTGCTGCTGGTAATTAGTTTTTTACTTAGAACAAATAATTTTAAGCCTCCTTTTTCTTTCACATTCAATAAGAATATGCAAGTGAACAATCTCTTCAGCTCCTTCCAATTCTAAGTTCTGGAATCTGTGTCCCAAAAAGGTAGATTTAAAATAACATATATTCTAGTCAACAGCTAACTGTTATAAATGATCCAAGTACAAGGCTATGTCTCTACCACTAAAACTGTGTGTGTGTATGTACCTGGTAGGGTTTATAGCTTGATAAAAATAACTAGCTCTTAAACAGCAGTCACTTCAGATACCTAACTTATAAAACAGCTAGTTGTTTGACTGACTTTAACTTAAAAAATTAATAATTGTATCTTGGACCACAGTCTTAGGTCCTCATAGATTTTACAAATGTGAGAGGTGAACAGCACCTGAAAGGTCATTCCATCCAGTTGAAACTTAATAGCTGTCCTATTGTTACTGCTGTTTTGTAGGCCAGTGTTATTTCCCCTTTAATATAGAACTATGTCTTCATTACTATATTGGCATCAGAATGCTTTTATTTCTTTAAATTGTATCAAGGTTGGGAAGTTAAAGTTTTGTATACTTTATGTCCTTAATATCCTTCCTTGGTAAAATAAAAGTTGATAACTCAGTGCCTTACCCCCATGTTTCTTCTTTTTAAAATTTCACCGGTTTATAAAATTGCAAGGTAAGGGAATCACTGATTTAGTCCAGGGGTCTCATATGGCAGACCAAGAAACTGAGTCCTTCAAAGGGAAAAATTAATTCTCCAGGAATTGATAGTCAATGGTTTTCGATCACAGTTAGCAATCAGTGTTTTTGAACTGGCCCAATTTAATCAGATTAAAAAGGATAATTTGCTATATATATTTTCTTTCTCTTTATTTAGTACTACATTGGTAAAAATAAAGCTCTTAACTTTTACTATAAAAATAAACTGAATACAGTCAGGTGAACAATGTTAAATTAGATATTTTAACATATCAAGTATTATTTTAAGTTCATTTTGACCAGATACTTGGTATAAAAACGCATCATTTATAGAAAAAAGCTCATTCCACTGCTTCCAAACTAATTCACAAAGAATTTTAAGTATTAAGAAGAAATTTTTATGATATTTTATTACCTCAGTGATTCCAAAAGAAGATATTAATTTTAACTACTAACAATTGAGTAGTTCCTTCTTAAATTCATTTAATAAAACAAGTATTTATGAGCACCTAGTGTTCCCAACCTTTACAGATATATGCTAAAAGTAGAGAGTGGTCAATTTCTTTATCCTGGTTGCCCTTCTCCATCGGTGTGGGAATTACATGCAAAGCATGATTTAATTGCTGGATCGATACAAGATTTTATTTACTTATGAGAGAGAGAGAGAGAGAGAGAGAGGGCGGGAGAGCATGAGCAGGGGGAGGGGCAGCAGGAGAGGGACAAGAAGACTCCCCACTGAGCAGGGAGCCTGACACTGGGCTCTATCCCAGGACCTGGGATCATGACCTGAGCTGAAGCCAGATGCTTACCCAACTGAGCCACCCAGGTGCCCCTCTACTGATAGAATTTTTAAAACATTTTCCTAGCAACAATTATGTTTTTTTGCCTTATGTGCAGGCATTAAAATTATCTGATGTACTTGTTGCTTTTCACTTTTGATATAAAGGAACTAGGTTAGGTTTTGGTGTAAGAGGGTCAGTTACAAATCTGGTTAATATGTATTTTTAAAAATTATTTAACTTTTACTTTTTCAACTCTTCTACTCTACAGTGTGGGAAATAAATCCTAGAATGTTGTGCTTTAGTGAAGAGTATATTTTATAAAGTCCCTAAGAAAGTGCCTGGTATTCAGTAAGCAGAAAAGGAATGTTGATTCTCTTCCTCTTCTCTTGCATATTTGATAATTGAATCTAAATTTTCTGAGCTAAGGCACAGAAAGTCATGTCAGGGGCACCCAGGTGGTTCAGTTGTGTCTGCCTTCGGCTCAGGTCATGATCCCAGGGTCCTGGGATCGAGCCCCCGCATCAGGCTTCCTGCTCAGTGGGAAGCCTGCTTCTCCCTCTCCCACTCCCCCTGCTTGTGTTACCTCTCTCACTGTGTCTCTCTCTGTCAAATAAATAAATAAAATCTTAAAAAAAAAAAAGTAATGTGAGTGCTTTGGAGAAAAAGCAATGGTAAGGTCTAATGAAATCATCATATCATAAAAATATTACAGATGATTGACTACAGCTGCTCAATTAGTCACCTCCATAATTAGTCCCTACATGGTCTAATTGAGATTCTGTCCAGTGAAAGAAACTAACACAACAAAATTGAAATTATTAGCAATAAATTCAGCATCCTAAAGCATTTTGGGACTGATACAAAAGAAAACATATTTCCAGTCTAATTTTTGTGTGTAAATGTGCCCTAGTATTTGAGGGCAAGAAGCATAGAGATTTATGTAATGCGATTATAAATAATTCCATGTTTAGGAATATGAAGAAAGAATAAAATAATAGAAATCAAGATAATTGGTTAATAGTTTTAGTTTTCACAGTCTTTTAACAACCATTCCACCTCTCTAGGATTTATTTTTATCTGTATAATGAGTGGGTTGGGTGAGATTATTACTGAAATAGTTGCGAATGCTCTGGAATAAAAATTCATCAAAAAGAGAGAAACAAAGACTATTCTGTAACTTAGAGAGAATTTATATATGGAAATAATCTTTGTTAAAAAACAGCACTGTTCTGATTAAACAATAATTACCATTTTACTTTGTTTTTAGATATTAAATATTGATCTGACAGTGAATAATGTTATTCTAGATGAACCAATACAAATCATCTGGTTATGAGATCACCATCAACTCCAGCTGTCAAAGGGAAATTAACACCTGGATTTAAGTTTCACTGTATTTATAGTTTTCTCTTTTTGTTGGTTTCTTATATTGTATAAAATATGAATTTCATAACATTTATTTAAAGTTATTCCACAATGTACAATAATATTAATACTAATTTTATTATATTAATGTATTCTGGATCCAATTTTTTAACATATTGAGCAGGATTTAAATAGTTCTAGTTACCTTGCTAAGTATCAGCCAAAACTACAAACTAGGTACTAAATATATATGTGTGTAACTAAGACATTAGAACAGGTGATTTTTAAATGACTTTTTTGTGTAATTGTATACAATATTTTCTTCAATGTTTAGTAAATTTAAGTCATGTCACAATAGTTGTCATCAGATTTAATTCTTAGTATGTGCATTTAATTAAAAAACAGAAAATAAAATGTATATAAGCATAGAAAGTATACGTTTCTCTTTATTTTCCAAAAGGAAATTGTCCTAGTTTAGGTTGCTGTAACAAATTGTCATAGACTGAGTAGCTTGGGCAATAAACATTTATTTCTCATTGTTCCGGAGGCTCGGGAGTCTGAACAAGGTGCCAGCAGATTTGGTGTCTGGGAAGGACCTTCTTCCTGGTTTTGCAGATGGCCATCTTCCCCTTGTTATCTTCACATGGTGAAGAGCAGAAAGAAAAGAAACAAGCTCCCTGTTGTCTCTTCTTACAGGCACGAATCCCACTCATGGAGGTTCACCCTCATGACCTAATTACCTCCCAAAGGTGTCATCTCCAAATGCTAGTATACTGGAGATGAGGGGCTCAGCCAAAGAATTTTGGAGGGACTTAAGCATTCAGTCCATAGCATAAATTCAAATTTCTTTTTTAGCTTTGCTAAAAAATATTAATTTTAAATTATATTAAATATTAAATATTTAATTTATTAAATTAGAGAAAATTTATTAAAGTTTATTCTATTTATTTGGTTAAATAAAACATTCTAGCACATTCATGTAGGTTGGAAGACTCTAAATCATGGTCTAAAATAGTATTCATGGGACGCCTGAGTGGCCCAGTTGGTTAAGCGTCTGCCTTCAGCTCAGGTCATGATCTCAGGGTCCTGGGATCGAGTGCCACATCAGGCTCCTTGCTCAGTGGAGAGCCTGCTTCTCCCTCTGCCTGCCGCTCTCTCTGCTTGTGCTCTCTCTATCTGACAAATAAATAAAATCTTAAAAAATAAAATAAAATAGTATTCATTAGTATTTTTAACACTTAGGTTTCTTCGAATTTACTTAAGTAATATCTGTAACTTGATAAAATTTTTTCTAATTAAAAATTAAAATATTGTTATAATGGAATCCTTAAGACAACTCATAACTCAGAATACAGACTGGTGAAACAATAATAAAGATAATAATAGTTATTATAAAAAAAAGAAGAAATAACAAGTGTTGAGGATGTGGAGAAAAGAGAACACTTGTGCTCTTTTGGTGGGAATGTAAATTGGTGTAGTCACTATGGAAAACAGTATAGAGGTTCCTCAAAAAAATAAAAATAAAACTATCATAAGATACAGCAATTCTATTTCTGGGTATTTATCTGAAGAAAACAAAATATTAACTCAAAAAATATATACACTTCATGTTCATTGCAGCACTATTTACAATAGCCAGGATATGGAAACAATTTAAGTGTCAATTGATGGATGAATGGATAAAGAAATTGTGATATATATACACACAACAGAATATTATTCAGCCATATAAAAGAATGAAATCTTATTTGCCATTTGTGGCAACATGGTTGGACCTCAAGGACATTATACTAAGTAAAAGAAATCATACAGAGAAAGACAAGTACCATATAATGTCTTATATGTGGACCTTAAAAACAAGCAAACACACAAAAAACAAGTTCATAGATGTAGTAAGCAGATTGATGGTTGCCAGAGGTGGGGGAGAACTGGGGCGATAAGAGAAATGGGAGAGGAGGGTCAAAGGTTAAAGAAAAGAAAAGAAAAATGTTAGAATACTGTTACTATTGGGGCGCTTGGGTGGCTCAGTCAGTTAAGCATCTGCCTTCGGCTCAGGTCATGATCCCAGGGTCCTGGGATCAGACCCCGCATCGGGCTCCCCGCTCTGCAGGAGGTCTGCTTCTCCCTCTCCCACTCCCCCTGCTTGTGTTCCCTCTCTCGCTGTGTCTCTTTCTGTCAAGTAAATAAATAAAATCTTTAAAAAAAAAAAGAATACTGTTACTATGGAATATTTAAGATAATTCATAACTCAGAATACAAGGACCAGGGAAAACAATAATAATGATAATAATGGCAATAATAATGATAACAACAATAAAAGTAAATTAAGTTTACTGCTAAGAAATATTATAGAAATTGAGGAGAATTTACAAACAGATTATAAATAATAAAATCAGGTGCTGGCAAGGAATCCAGTCACCAAAGATGTGATTATAAATAAGCATAGCCATTTTTGAATGGCAATCATGTAGTATTCAGTAAAATTAAGTTTATGTATCCCCTTTGACTCAGAGTTCCAATCTTGAGATACTTTAAAAGAGGTGAACAAAGAGGTACATACAAGCATATTTGCTGCTTGTTGTTGAAAAGAAAAAAAAAATCATCATTGCCAGCTGTCAGCTTGGAGTTGGTTTGGCTCTAAAAATTAAGCCATGATATTTTTCTACTGAAAATAAACATTTTCCCAGACACTAAACCACAGTGGAGCAAGACAAAAACAAGACTACTCCATCATCATTTTTGAGGACAGGAAACAATAAAAACACTCTCTAGGGGCGCCTGGGTGGCTCAGTCGTTAAGCATCTGCCTTCAGCTCAGGTCATGATCTCAGGGTCCTGGGATTGAGCCCCGCATCAGGCTCCCTGCTCTGCGGGAAGCCTGCTTCTCCCTCTCGCACTCCCGCTGCTTGTGTTCCCTCTCTCGCTGTGTCTCTCTCTGTCAAGTAAATAAAATCTTAAAAAAAAAAAAACAAAACTCTCTAAATCACAAAAATACCCAACACCTGCTTCTCTGGACTAATATGATTGATTTTTTTTTTTTTAAATCAATTGCATCTGTAGTCCTATTCCATTCCTTCCACGTCCTAGAGAAAAAAAAATACAGTAATATAAAAGGCATCACTTTTGACTCTGGTAGCAAAGAAGTAGAGATAGTGTTTGTCCTAGTGGAGTTCTTAGTGACAATACTTTTTACGGATCCTAAGTCACTTTTTGTAAGAAGAAATTTTGGTCCCATGATGAAACCAGTCAAAGTATGTTAGCTTTAAATATAAAGCTAATTTGTGTAATGTAACTATTCCTGCAGCAATTGTTTAGTTCTCAATGTCATATTTCATATATGAGAGTGTGGAGGCTTCCAAGTATACATTTTAAGAGGCAATGGTAAGTTACTTGTAGCCGTTCACATAAAAACGAGATGCCTATATTTGCCTCTCCTAAACAACCTGAGACCATCTATGGCTCTGTTCTGCATCACTGCTGTTTCACCTTATAATATCCTCCACAGACACTAACTTCCTCTTGTCTAGGCAAGGAAGAACTAATTTACTCTGGGGAACTTCAGGATATCAAAACAACTTTTCGCACATTAGTTTTCTATCGCTTTGTAACAAATTATCACAAATCTCGCAGTTTAAAAGAATTCAATTTTATAATTTCATAGTTTGCAAGAGTCCGGAGGTGGGTCCTGGCTTAGTTGGCGCCTCTGCTCAGGTCTCACAAGGCTGAAATCAAAAGGTTGGCTGGGTTATGTTCTCATCCTGAGACTAGACTGAGAAAGAATTTACTTCCAACCTCAGTTAGGTTGTTGGCAAAATTCATTTTCTGGCATCAGTAGGACTGAAAAGCTACTTTCTTGGTGGTGGCCAGCTACAGGCTGCCCTCAGCTTCTAGATATTAACCTCACTTCCCAGGGGCCACCCACAGTTCCTTATGTAGGCTTCCTTTACATTGCCACTTAACTTAGTGCAGCAAGGAGAATTTCTGGAGGAAGTCTGCTAGTAAAGGTGGAGTCTTGTGTGACATACCATAATCACTGAAATTATGTCTCATCCACTTGCCATAATCCATTGATTAGAATAAATGACATGCCCTGTCCACACTCAAGGGTAGGAAATTACACAAAGGTGTGAATTCCAGAAGGTGATGCTTATGGAAGTCATCTGAAATTCTGCCTGTTACATTCCTAAACTCATCCATCTGCCAAACAGAATGGTATCAAACTGAGAGAAATAAGAATCCAGTAGGATTTAAAAACCATACACTAAAGACAAGTATGTCCGTACCCAACAAACTGTATTAAGCACTACAATAATCAATTAACAAGTATTTCCACAGCACTGATTACACACAAAACTGTATAAGACATCATGTTGGCATTTAGAACCAAATTTCAGGTGGAGATAGAAACTTGACATGTACTGATAATCAGTTCCTTACTCCTTAGAAAACCAGCACATATTATCAACACTGAAAAAAATGTTCAAAATGAGTGTTCTGCAATTAAAAACTGTTTCACTGAATATATAATATGTTCAAATTATGATTCTTTATCTACTTAAAGTAACTTTACTTGCTTTATGTTCCTGCCAGTGAGGTAATATACAAAATACAGAGAAGTATAGACTAATGATTTAGAAATGCAGTCCCCAACAGAACCCTAACATTTCTGTAAAGCCTCCAGATAAACAGAGAAAGATTTAGAAGGCTAAATCTTCTACTCCATCCACATTTCATCCATATTAGCTCCGGTTTATGTGACTTGTGCATTTGGCTACCCAATGAACATAAAATTGTGAGTCAAAGAAATGAGTTTATTTTTTAATTTATTTTTTAAAAACAGATGAGTTTAAATTCAGCTTCCAACATTTAATGGTGTCACATGTAGTGGGTGGTATCTGATGCATAATCATGGCAATCTTCATTGTTCATAAGTAGTGACTAATGGCTGTGTTTCAAAACATACAAGTTATTTTATGAAGTAGAAAATACATGACATTCACTATCTTCCTTAGTGATTCACAAAATCAATGTTGTAAATCTGATTTAAGGGGCTAAGAAGATTAATTTGGTGATTACATGAAGGATACTTACTTTGTAGTGATCCGAAATAAAATGACCAATATGTTAAAAAGCCTTATATTTTATATTCCAAATCCCTCTCCAGTCTATTATCTCCCCTCTATTCTTGTTCATGTCCCCATTATTTCTAATCTGGAAACGTTTTTTTAGAGCTTCCTAAATATCTCTTCTTGCGTCTCCTCTCATCTCCTCCAATCTTTCCCAATTACCACACAATACAGTAAAAATCTAAACTACAAATATCATTTTACTTTCTTGATCACACTTCTTCAGTGATTCCCCTCAGATAAAATCCAAAACTCTTAACTGTCATATGCAAGGTTCAAACTGAAAGGTTAAATAAAATGTATATAAATAAAGAACATGACAAAAATTAAATGTTTTGGAAAGAAATACCTTATTTTTGATAAAGAGGTTTAATTTTATCTTAATCTCTCATACTCATGTTTCTTCCTCCCTCACTACTTAGCATGTTGCTTCTTTCTGCCTTATTCTCTTAACAAATTCCTGTTAGGTTATAGTTAAGCTTCACTGTCAAATTAATGGGCATGATTTTCTAACTCCTTGAAGGAAAATTAGTTCTCTCTCCCTCAATGTTCCCATAGCACTTTCTGTATCACATTAATTTGAAATTGAAATTGACTATTTATATCTTCCAAGTAGATTATGGGCTTTTGAGGCCAAAGAACTGGGATTGCCTCCCATCGTCTACTGTCTAACTCATTACATAGTAGTTAATAAATGTGTTGAATAAAGGCAAAAAAAAAAAAGGAAGTAAAAAATGTTATTAAGCTCTTAATAGTAGAATGGTAGAGAAGATAAACAAATAATCTATTAGGCTTTTTCCTATGTCCAGAATCAGAAAAGAAGATACAGAAGATTATATATGATGTCTTACTTTTTTTGAGATCCAGAAAATTGCCCATAAAAAAGACAAAGGTTTAAAAAACGAAAATAAAAAAGAGCAGTCTTGTGCCATTTTCCCAACTACAGTATCATAAAAACTCAGAGTGAAGAAAAGGATATTTTATACTGTGAGATAAGGAAAAAAGAAAGAAGAATTCCTGACTCCATACCCACTGGGAATTTGGAGAGGAAACTGATTTTCAGCAGAGGCCCGACATGAGGGATGGGAAGCTGTAGACTTGCAAAGCAAAGACCTGGCTTGCACTCCTGAGATTCTTTTAGTTTCTGAGTAATAAAACTGTCCCACTGTGCCCAGTGGCACAATTGAAAGGAAACTCAGTCCGAGACTTCTAGGCAGAGACATCAGTACCAGAGCCAATGGAAGGAACCGCTTTGGTAAGGAGACAAAGACACAAAGGAGACTCATGTGTCGGCAAAAGCTAAGGGGTCTTCAGGACCTGAAACAGATGAAAGAGAAAGTACATATCAGCAAGCAAGCTATTCTGTCCTTGAATAACCACTGTTTGCTTATGCCTAGGGGAGAGACTAAAGAGCAATCCATAATAAATCTCTTATTTTCTGAGATGAAATTTGCATATTTCTTACACGATAAATATTGGAGATTGAAAGAATATTAATAGTAAATTAATTTGAAATCTATTGATTTTCAATGTATATCATCTTTGCAAATGTTGATACATTTTATAACATCTTTATTGAGATATTCACAAACCATAAAATTCATTAAAGTGAACAAGTCAGTAGTTTTTACTCTATATTCCCACAATTCGGCAGCCATCACCAGTATCTGATTTTAGGTTGTTTTTATCATCCCCCAAATTCTCCCTACACATTAGCATCCACACTTCATTCTACCCTTCCTGCCCCTGGCAACCACTGATCTACTTGCTTTCTATAGATTTATTCATTCTGGACATTTTATATAAATAGAATCATACAGTACATAATCTTTTGTGACTGGATTGTTTTCACTTCATATAATGTTTTCAAGGTTCATTTACGTTTTAACATATATCAGCAATTTACTCCTTTTTATTAATGAATAATATTCTATTTTATGGATATACTACATTTGTTTATCCATCCTTCAATTGACAGACATTTGAATTAGTTCCACTTGTTGGCTATCATGAGTAATGTTACCATAATAAAGGCATACAGATTTGTATACAAGACATATGTTTTCATACTCTTAGATATATACCTAAGACTGCAATTGCTAAGTGATATGGTAACTCCATGTTTAGCATTTTGAGAAACTTCAAAATTTTTCCAAAGTGGTTGAACCGTTTTACATTCCTACCAGCAGTATATGAGGGTTTCAATTTCTTCCTATCCTCTCTAAGACTTGATACAGTCTTTTTGATTATAGCCATTTTGGGGGGGGGGTGTAAAGTAGTACCTTACTTTGGTTTTGCATCCAAAATGATAAATGATGTTGAGCATCTTTTCATGTGCTTATTGGCCATTTGTACATCTTTGGAGAAAGTCTAGGTGACTTATGTGACTGTATGCACATATGTGCATGAAAGTATATTAAATATTAATACAAGTGAAGTGCAAATAAATAGCCCCTCTAGTAGGTGGGCAATTGATTTTTTATTTAGGTGGAAGTACAGTTCAAAAAAAATGTTAATCTTCTTAACAAATGGTTTTGAAACAATTGCCAACCACATTTATCCAATTTATCTCTTGGATCATATTTGAAAATTAACTCAAAGTAGTTTATAGACCTATATATAAAAACTAAAACCTATTAATTGTCTAGAAGAAAACACAGGAGAAAACTTTGTCACCTTGTATTAGCCTAATATTTGTTGATATAACATAAAAAGCACAATATATCACAGAAAAAAATTGACAAATTTCTTTTTATGAAGATATAATAGCTCCTGCCCTGTTAAAGATACTGTATAGAGAATGCAAAGACAAACTACCGACTGAGAGAAAATATTTAGAAATTATGTATCTGATATAGAACTTTTATTCAAATATATTTAAAGGACTCTTAAAACACAATAATAACAATAAAATAAACATGCTGATTAAACAATGGACAAAAAGGGGTGCCTGGGTGGCACAGTCAGTTGAACGACCGACTCTTGATTTTGGCTCAGGTCATGATCTCAAGAGTCATGAGATTGAGCCCCACATCTAGCTCCACACTGGGCATGGAGACTGCTTGGGATTCTTCCTCTCCCTCTCCCTCTGCACCTCCCTCCCCCCCACCACTCTCTTTCTCAAAATAAATAAATAAACAAACAAAAACAAAATCTTCAGCAATGTTTCATCAAAGGGTGTATATGGATGGCAAATAAGCACTTGTAAAGATGCCCAACATCATTAGTCATCAGGGAAATGCAATTAAAACCACAATGAGATACCATGACACACTTACTAGAATGACAAAATTTAAAACTGACAACATCAAATGCAGACAAGAATGAAGAGCAACCACAACTTTGAAACATTGCCGTTAAGAAGGTAAAATGGAGGGCGCCTGGGTGGCTCAGTTGGTTAAGCGACTGCCTTCGGCTCAGGTCATGATCCTGGAGTCCCTGGATCGAGTCCCGCATCAGGCTCCCTGCTCAGCAGGGAGTCTGCTTCTCCCTCTAACCCTCCCCCCTCTCGTGCTCTCTCTCCCATTCTCTCTCTCAAATGAATAAATAAAATCTTTAAAAAAAAAAAAAAAGAAGGTAAAATGGAATAGACACTTTGGAAAACAGTTTGGAGTTCTTTAAAAGTTAAGTATTCACCTACCATGTGACCCAGCAATCTTACTCTTATATATTTATTCAAATTAAATTAAGACTTGTGTCCACAAAAAGCTTATATGGAAATATTACAGTGACTTTATTCATAATTGCCAAAGTCTGAAAAATACCCAAATATACCTCAACTACAGGATGCATAAATAAATTATATGTATCTCAAAAAAGAAATAAATGACTAAGACTTGTTAAATCATAGAAGAAACTCTATTGCATTATACTAAGTATAGGAACTCAAACAAATTCATATTATTTGAAATTCTGTTAAAGCAAAGCTGAAGCAAAGGTCAGACCAGAGTTGTCAAAGACATGAGGTGGGGGAAGGACGAAGAGACACAGAGAATTAGTTTGGGGCAATGAAATCGTTCAATGTTCAATGAAATTGGTGACAGTTACAATGAGGTATGTATTTCTGAGAAGTTGCAAACTGCATACTTAAAAGGGTAAATTTTACCATAATAAATAAAGAATCCATATACAAAAGTAAATATAAATATGAATGCAAGTATATAAAAATCAAAAAGCAGGCAAAACCAATCAATTGGTGATAGAAGCCATGATAGTGGTAACTTTTATGGGGATTGTGACCAGAAGGGCATAAATGTGGTTTCTGGGTGCTGCTAATGTTCTTTTGCTTAGTCAGGTTTTAGTTCCAAAGGTGACTTAATTTTGTGGAAATTATTTTCGTTCTACATTTAGCTTTTTATTTGTATTTTTATATGTACCTGTCAATAGTTGACTTTAAAAATTGAAGGACTTCACAGATGAGATAATTAGAAACATGTTTGATGGTTTTGATTTAGTTCCTATATTTTATTTTTAAAGAATATTTAATTAATTAGTTTATTTATTTATTTAGAAAGCGAGAGTGTGAGCAGGGGGAGGGGCATAGGAAGAGGGAGAGAGAGAATCTCCAGCAGACTCCTCACTGAGCATGAAGCCCCACACAAGACTCGATCTCACAACACCAAGATCATGGCTTGAGCCTAAATCAAGAGTCAGACACCCCACTGATTGAGCCACATGGGCACCCCCCTATATTTTATTTCTTAGAGAAATCTCTGTCTTATGTGAAAAAGGCTTGATCCATAATCCTACATAATCAGAACTGTTGTACCTAGGATAAGGAATATTTTACAGCAATAACTATAGAATACAGATATACATACAATAAAACATGCAATACCGGGCGCCTGGGTGGCTCAGATGGTTAAGCGTCTGCCTTCGGCTCAGGTCATGATCCCAGGGTCCTGGGATCGAGTGCCACATCGGGCTCCCTGTTCCTTGGGAGCCTGCTTCTCCCTCTACCTCTCTCTCTCTCTCTGTCTCTCATGAATAAATAAATAAAATCTTTAAAAAAAAAAAAACATGCAATACAATCCCGGCAGAGCTTCTTTTTATAAATTAATTGTTCCAAATATGTTGGTGTTTTCAGTTAATAGTCTTCTGCTGGTCTCTTTCATGATTCTTTCTCGTGATGATCTTATTCATTCTTTTGGTTTTAGTATCCTTTCAATGAGATCAACTACCGTATCTGGGAGCACACATTTTTCTGCTCAGTCCCAAACTCAAATTTCAATCTGCCTTTGGGGTATATTTTTTTAATGTAGTTTTATATAGTAATATGGCTTGAAAATCAAAAAGCACATAATTTGTGAAATTAGTCTCAAATACCCGGCACTAACTACTCATTTCCCCTCCAAGCAATGTATTAGCTTTTTTTTTTTTTTTTAAATAAACCATTGTAGGGGGGCGCCTGGGTCACTCAGTCATTAAGCGTCTGCCTTCAGCTCAGGTCATGATCCCAGGGTCCTGGGATCGAGCCCTCCATCGGGCTCCCTGCTCCGCGGGAAGCCTGCTTCTCCCTCTCTCACTCCCCCTGCTTGTGTTCCCTTTCTTGCTGTGTCTCTCTCTGTCAAATAAATAAAATCTTAAAAAAAAATTTAAAAATAAATAAATAAATAAATAAACCATTGTGGGTATTTTATAGAGAGAGAAGCACATTTGTTTATATACCCTTTACCCACCTCCACCACCTTTTAAGGTACGGAAGTGGTCAGACTGGTAGGTACTTTGCTCTTCTCAAACTCACGCAATTAAAATTTGAACACATAACATACGTAACTCACAAAATGAGTATTGGAAAGATGTTTACAGGACAAAAAGCATATACATTCCCACATTTTCCCCCAAAAGTCCTCCTTCCTAACTTACTTTCATTGAATGGGTCACAGTTCTATACTCAGATATTTGAAAACATTGACACCATTTTTTATTTTTCTATAATCTCTTCCACCTCACCCTTCCAGACTTGTCTATTTTTTTTTTCTTTTACGCCACAGTATTTGCCAGTCTTGTCCCTTCTTTTCTTTGCAATAGCTATCACCTAATGAAGATCCTCATTACCTCAAACTCTATATTATTAAAATACTTCTTTTGTAGTCTGTCTGCCTTCAATCTCTCCATCCTGTAATCTACCCAGGACACCACCTAAGAAAAATTATTCCCAAACGTCACTTTCACGATTTCTGTTTCCTTCTCAGCATATTTGACAGTTTTTGCATTTTTTCCCGACAGAATTAAAGTCAATATTGTTAGCCTATCCTGAAAGATTTTCTGCAATCCGAGAAACTGTGGCATAGGAAGTTAAGGACTGTCGGCTGTGAAGTCAGAATTCTTGTTTTAGCATTGATATTACACAATACTAGATGTATGATCATAGGCTATATTAATAGTTAAAACATTTACTTTGTATAAGATACTTTATAAATCTTAATTTTCTCTGTTAATATTTAATAGGTACATGATATTATCATCCTAATTTTGTAAATGAGAAAAGTAAGGAACAGAAAGTTAAGTAACTTGCCCAAGTTCATATATCTAGTAAATATTGGAGATAAAATCCATCTGACTCTAGATACCACACTCTATATCTGTACATTGTATAGCCTTGGTTAAAATTAGCAATTCTCATTTTCCTCTGCTTACTCATGACTTCTATGTTCCAACTTCTCTCTTGGTTTCAATCCCAAAGAAAAAATGGTGTTGCCCACTGGTTTGTTTATTTGTTACTATGTGAAAAATCACCCCAACATCTTGTGATTGAAAAAAAAAACAATTTTAGTATCTTTCACAGTTTTATGAGCCTGCATTGGGTGTGTCAAGTGGTACATCGATATAGGTGGGAACATGAGTCATATGAAGGCTCAATTGCTGAGAAATCCAAGATGACACCTTCACTAACATGTGGTGTCTCATTGTTCATCCTCATGGCCTCTCTTTATAATTGAGTTGCTTGGATTTCCTATATGGAAGCTCAGAGCTCCAAGGGGTAGAAGTAATACAATTAGTAAAAACAGTCACAGACCAGATTTAAGGAGTTGAAAGAATATACTCTTTCCATGTTGGAGTGGCAAATTGTTAAGCTACCAGATCTGTGAGTTTTATATTCTTTCCTCTAGCTTCTCCTTTTTGTTCTTTGCCTCACTGCTGGCACTGAAAATCTTCATTGCCTTCTCAGTATTAATTTTACTGGGATTTATATTTAGGAGAAATTACATAGGGCATGATATATATTAAGCAAGATTCCACTATTAGCAAATTAATTTGTACTCTAATTATCAGTAATCTCCTTAAGTAATTTGAGGGTAAAAACATTAGAATGACACACACACAAAGTAAAAGAGGCAATGATACGGAAATTAAATCTGAGCTATGTAAATACTGTGCACATTTCTGTTTCCTCTGATTGTCCTTCATACACAACATGAAATTAAGTTATATCTCATGTATTTTCCTCTGATTACCAGGTCACTCAAATGGCAAGTTTTCATGTGACATAAATAGAAACAGTTGTTGGTCAGTAGATGGACTAGGAAAAAATAGATGGGATTTTTAATAAGTTAAAAAAGAGACAATGGTTTTTGCTTGTTTGCTTGCATAGATTTCAGAAAGTTATGCTAGGTGAGGAGAAATCCAAGAATAAGGGAGGAGCAAACTAATTAGTATTATACTCTCTGTGGGGAACAAAATATGTTTAACTTAGTCTATGTGCTTTTACTTACATCAAAGATGTGAGAGCAGATGCACACTGCACACTGAGGACTCTCCCTTGGAGTTCTTTTGGTTCAACTAGTAGGAAATGTTGAGACTCATCTTTTGAGCAGGCGACAAATCGCTGAGGAGATTGAGGTGCTTTTGTATTTGGGTCAATTAAATTTTTTATGGATGCATGTTTCAAAATTAATATTATTAATTACTGTTATTAATTATCTTATTTGCCCATGTATGTTCTGTTATATCTTTAGTGTTCTCTCAAAATTTAAATATTTTTCTCCTTACATTTTCTTTTAATGAAATTGTACTTTCTATTCCAAGTCCTTAATTAAAGTTTGAAAAATTGTTTGAAAAGTGTTCATTAATAAAATGGTTTTCCTTCTGCTTCTTGTTTGTTTTTATAGCTCCTTCTCATATTCTTAGGTATTTCAATAATTCTGGCAATTCTCCAAATAGCTGGATATAGGTTTGTTCCTTTTTAAACTCAACATATTGTATAGGACCTGAAATTATCAGCTTTTCAATCAAGTAATTATTCCCTTAGTCACTCAGGCTTTCACATTTTATCCCTGCCTTATGTTCCTGCCAAATGCCTGGTTAAGCTTTTCCTCCTATGACATATGTTATTCACACTCTTTAATGTCACTTTAGTAAGTATTTTAAGGTTCTTTGATGTAGCTTTCTGTTTACTATGGGGATGCATATTGGTTTACTTTTGATATGAATATTAACAGTATGTAGTAACTAACACTTTACTTTAAAAATAAGACTGCAATAAAATAAGTTAATAGCCAAATTAGCTCTTCATCTACTCCTTCTTATTTCAAAATATGACCCCACCACTCTTCCAGTAGTTCTTGCCAAATTTGGGGGTCATCTTTGACAGTGACTTTTCCTTTATATCTCAGATCTAATGTGTCACCAAATCCTGTCAATTCTAGGTCCTAAATCTTTCTTGACTCTGTCTCCCGCTCTTCATCTCTCTTGCTACCATCATAGTACGAGCCATTGTTCATGCTCATCCGGAACACCCCAAGAGCTCACTAACTACTCCACCTCTTCAATTTCCTCAATTCCTGCCCTCTCCCTATATATTCTCTAGGTAGAAGTCAAAGTGATTTTTAATAAAACGCAAATACAGTTACATTACCACCATGCTTACCTATCATTACCTTCCCTTTACTCTTAGGGTAGAAATAAATCCTTAACATGAGCCTGGGAGTCTTTCGGATTTGTTATCAATTTAGTTCTCCGTACTTACCTTGTATCAGACTCTCCTTTACTTTCCCTGCTCCAATTATACTCACCTTCTTTGTGTTTCTAGAAATCCCATGCTTCTTCCCACTTGAGACTTTTGAACATACTCTTCCCTTTGGACATATCCTGTTCTCCAGGTAATAGCACTTCTAGCTTCCTCACGTTTTTCAGGTTTTTGCCAAGCATCAGCCTCTCAGTGAGTTTGTACCACACTCTCTCTGTATCCCTCTTCCATGGTTCATCTTCAGCACTTATTGCCATAAGACACACTATATATTTTATTTATGTATCCATGTATTACCTGGCCTCCCTGACCCAGAATGAGAGCTCATAGAGAGCACAGCTTGCTTATTTGCTCATTGCCTTATCCCTTACTCCTAGAAGGTTGCCTGCCAGTGAGTAGGCACTCAATAAATGGTTTTGGAGGAATTAGCTGATCTTATTTAACTCCCCCTGACAATACTCAAAGTTTATATTTTTACCTCTATTTTTAAAATGAGGAAGCTGACTGATAAGGTCAGGCAGCAGGAAAGTGACAGAACAGGGATTAGAAGCTCAGCTGTTTGGCTACTAAACATTCTGATTTGATGCTCTCATATGTACTTGCATGAATCAGGAAAATCAAGTGTTTCCTCTAACAGAGTGATTATTTTACATGGGCATTCCTGGGCACTCCATTTGCCTGTTTCTATCCATTTTAAATTATGTATCTTAAAAGAAAACAGAAATCCGTATTATTTACCTTGGCACTGATGGGTTTCTACATTTAATTAGTCATGTATGAGGTAAAATTTAGCTGACCTGAGGAGCATTCTCACCCCTGAAACATCAAAATACAGGAAATATTTGCATTCGACACACTGAAAATATGGATGCTTCCTTTTTCAGTTCAACACATCCTAATAGGTGTAAATTGGTTTAAAATGGGATTCAGAAATGTGTTTTATCTCTTCAAATATTGTTAACTTTTAAAATAGACTTTTCTTTAACAGGAATAAAATTTTCCTTGCTAGGAATTATGTTATGAAATGAAAACTTTGGAAATTTCATGCTACATTCTATATTTATAATACTGAAATCCCTACAAAACACTGCCACAGACAGCTACCATCATGAGAATTACCACAGCAAATGCATTATTTTTTGGAAAAAGTTGCTATATTTGCCCAAGCATAAGACCACAAAAATCAGATAGTCACCCAGTTAAAAACTGGATTATCTGAGTAGTCCCGATGTAATCACAAGGATCCTTATGAGTAGAAGAGGGAGGCAGAAGAGAGTGATGTGATTGGACATTTTTGGCCTTAAAGATGGAAAGGGGCCTCAAAACAAGAAATACATGCAATTTTTGGAAGGTGAAAAAAGTAAGAAAACTTATTTTCACCTGAAGCCTCCAGAAAGAATGAAGATCTGCTGACAAATTGATTTTAGTTGGTAAGGCTCATTTCAGACCTCTGAGCTCCAGAACTGTAAGATAATAAATTTTTATCACTTTAATACTCTAAGTTTAAGTTTGTAATAATTTGTTACAGAAGCTGTAAAGAACTAATACACTGATATTTAAGGTATAACCTCAAATGACACTCAGAACTGTTGTTTTCATATATAGAACTTTCAAATCTATGTGCAATATTTTAGAGTAGAAATGCTAATAATGTATATATCTAGAGTTTAGTCTGTAACTTTGACTCAGGAAGATGTCTAATCACTGCGGGCAGAATCCTGCATGTACTTTCTGAAGATGTCCACGCATGAGCCTATACCTGTCACCATGGAATAATTACTTCTCTCCTGGATTCTGTATTAAATACAAACTCTTCTAACAGGAATTCTTTGACAACAAAGTCTGGGAAATGTTTACAGACCTAATGACCCTGTGGTGAGAGTTTAGAAAGACAGGAGTGGAAGTGAATATGAATAAGCATTATTGGGAATATTCGCTGTATGACTCTGGGCAAATAATGTAATTATTTTCATCTGTAAAGAGGGGATAATAATAATATCTACTTTGTATATTTGTATGGATTAAAGAAAATGATCCTTAGAAATAATTTCAAGGAAATCTGATACACAGAAAAAGCTTAATATAGCTTAGCTGTTCTTGTTTTAATTTCAGAAGAAAATATTAAAATAGTAATACATGCAAGAGTGGGCATGGATTTAAATTCTGATTATTGTGTCACTTATTAGTTCTAGACATTTGCTAAATTAATCCTCTAGCCTTTCTTTTCATCACCTATAAGATGTAGACCCATTCACCTATGAGATAACACATGGTTGGCACATTAAGTGATCAATATATTGAGGTCAATTTATCAATAATTATTATCACAAATAATACATTTAAAATGAATACATATCTTCTGATTAGACAAATTAATTTGTTTTGTCCATCAGTAAGTGAAAGCTGAATATAAATATATGAAATGTAAAACAGGGCATGTGATTACATTTTAAGCTTAGGTTTATCTTGAGAAGGAACATTAAAAGAAATAATTAATAAACATTTTTCTTCCTACCCCCATTTCAATAAGAAAACTATCTCATATTGAACTCAATTGACTTGAAATCTGGGCTTCCTACTGTATTTAGTGCATGATAAAATCATACAATAAAGGAAATCATCTTTAGAATGACTCTATAATAGAAAGGGTTTTTGTTTTTGTTTTAATTGTCTGTTATTCAAGTAAATACACTGCATTGCCATTTTTAAAATTAAGCAAAGCATAAAACCAGAGAGAAAAATTTTAAGTTATCCAAATCACACCACCCCAAAATGACTGTAATTTACATTTGATGACCACCATTCTAGAAATCTCAATATTTATATGTACAGAGAGACCCCAAAAACTGTTTTTTTTTATAGAATGTTTAATTTTCCGTGTTACTGTTGCAACATAAAAACTCCAATAGCTTTTATATCCTATTTTCTGTTCTTACACGTTTTATAATTAGTACTCTCTTAGAAAAATGTATAATCTTGTAATTATAGAAGTTACCACACCACAGTTTTATTTGAAATTGTCATTTTAAATGATTATGTTTAGATTGTCATTAAGAAGGTGTTAGAAAAGATAAGATTGTATTCTTTTATTCTATGAAAAGAAAAAAAACCTCTTTCACTTTAACTTTGATTTTACCTTCAAATGACCAAAAGACTACAATTTTCCTAACACAACATGTTGTGTGTTTGTGTGTGTATGTGTGTGTATGGTATTTTCAGAGAGGGTTTTTTTTTTATAGACAATAAATTTTTATTCCTAATTGAGATTTGATTTTTTTTTTCAGAGAAGGGTTTTAAAAATTCTTATCTTTATTAAGAACCAAACATTTGTAAGCCCATTCCCAGGATTCAAATTTCCAAATTTTATACATCCAAACTATCAACATAATCTTTGGGTAATACCCTTCAGCCTCACATTAAGATTAATGAGGGAGCAGACACACATGTAGAAGAGGAAACTGCATTGAATTTTTAATGCTGTGTCATAAGCTAAGCTCAATTCCTAGATAAATGTCTCCTTTCCACATATAAGTCTTCCAGCATGTGTATGATTGAATTTGTTTTACTTGAAAGTTGCAAATTGCCATAGACTTTCCCAGTCATTCATGAATTGTCCGAACCAAGAATGCAAATGAAAGTTTTTATGACATTTCATTACAGATATTTATATTTGTACTTCTGGCTTGATTTCAAGAAGTTGCCTTGAATTATTTAAAGAAAGCTATAACTCTGACTTTTCAGACTGCTTGAGAAAAATAAATTCACTCTTGGTGACTTGATAAAATTCTTTCTCTTGAGTTTGCAAGACTGCTGGGCAGTTTCTGGTTCTTGGATAGTTCAAGGCAGCATTCACTTGTGCCTACACATAGAGATTTCTCTGAATCACCAGGGGCAAAGAGGCCAACTTTCTTCTTACTAGAGATCTCAAAAATGTGCATTTAAATTTTAGGAACATGAACCATCAGATAAATTTATTATTGTGCTTGAGAATAAAGTCTGCTAGCTCTGAGATTAATAATATCTGGATGTTTTGAATTTTTATAAACCGCTTTGACATAGTTGCTCTACATTTTACTTTGCAGAAATGAGAATTTCAGTGGTGTAAAGAATTGCAGCACACAGATGTTCTATTGCAGGAGCTGAGCATCAAAAGGAAGAGTAACAGTGGAGAAAAGCTGTTTCAGCAAATGCTTATGTGATTTTCTTGTGTGGCTTGATAACTGGGAAGATGGTAGTACCATCAACTGAAATATTGAGATGATGAAGTAAGAAAACAGGGGGGAATTCCAGAGTATAGCGGAAGAGTTGCTGGGCAGATAAGTCCACAGGCATTTGCTAAAATTAGCAAACTTTTTTTTTTTTTGGATGTGCAAGGAAGGAGAGAATCAGGTAGAAAGTAATCAAACATCTTGCCCGAAGTCCTTCAGCTATAGGAAGTGAAGTTAAATATTCAAACTCACCTTTTTCTAGCTCAAAAGTCGGTATCTTATCCAGTATACTGGTTAAAATCATGTGTGTAAATGAAATAATCCTTAAAGGGCATGTAACATAAGGAAAACAATAAGATAAAGATAGAACTCTGGAAAAGATGAACATTTAATATTTGTGAAAGGAAAATAAATTTTGGAAGATCATTTAGGATTAGTCTGGGTGATATTAAAAAACAGAGGCAGTGATCTCCTGAAGTCAAAGAAAGTAAACAATCTCAAGTTGAAATGAGAAAAAGTCATCAGAGAGGTGTATGAAACAAGAAAACAAAACATTTTATCTGACTTCAATAATGAAATGGTTTAGTGTGAAAAAAAAATAATAAGTGGACTGAAAACTAAACATGCAATCTAGTTCCAGCAGGATCACTAAATTCTCTGAGTCTCAGCATTTTCAAACCCCAAATGAGCAGTTTATAGACAAAAACACTCTGGTCATTCTTATCAAATTTATAATAACCCAGGAAGAATTCAAGATATCTCTTTAGGGAAAGTAGACATTTTATATTTAATTTCATTAAGGAATAGGAGAACTGCTAAAATATATGAGTAACCATCTTAACTTCAAATTCGAGCTATTTTATAGCCAATCCCAGATTGTTAACATCTTCTTTTACTTTGTGTAGTTAATTTATTTCAATATAAATATACCATTTCCCTGTAATGCTCATTTACCCAATAAAAAAAAAGAGAGGAAAATTTAAAGAAATTCTAATGAAGAAAAAGGAAAAATAACTGAAATTTTCAGAGGCAGACTCCATTTTCTTTTTGTTGGTTTGTTTGCTTAGGTGATTTCTTTCCTCTGGTTATTATGTTAGCAATATTTACTCCCATGAGGTTTGATTTTGTTCTATATAACAAATGTTTACTAGAAATAGATATAGGTCTTATAAGTTTATAAAATTTCAATAGTATTGAGTAAACTGCCAGTTAGCAAACACGGAGTAATAATTAGGTTACTCATTCATAGTGAAAAATGATTGAAAATCAAAATGGTTATCCCATAGTGGGGGTGTTATTTCAGTATCTGTCATGTTTAAGATAAGGTTTTACAATAACATTAACTTATAATCATTGCATATATGGTTTCTTATGTGCAGTGAAATCTTATATAGAGCTGAATTAGATATATAGGGTCTATTTCTTAAAATAGTTAAGGGCCCAAAATATCTTTTTCTCATTTTTCATTCTGTAGTAAAATGCAATTGTTTTCAATTTTTGATTCTAGAATATATAGGATTAATTATCTAACCTAATATAATTGATAGAATTGATAGATAATGATTAATTGATAAATAATGATTAATCACAATTCTTGTTTTAGGAGATGAGCTTAGAAAAAAATGGAAAGATTCTATGCATAAATTATTTATGGTAATTAAAAATTTTATTAGCATATGAAATGTACTATGAAATCCTGAAATATTAAAACCTATATAAACTAGTTTTCACAGCAATTTTCAACTTACATGTCCATCAAATCTATTTTCCAAAACATCTTTTAACATACAGTGGGATTATTGTTCCAAATAATATAATTAGTAGAGTATTAGTATAGTCCCTTTCTTAAAATTTACTTATTCTCTCTAGATTTGGGTTGTACCATACCAATTTTGTGGAGGCAAGGTAACCTATTTTCTGAAATTCCTATTTTTATTTCCTAGATTACACAAATTATTTTCATAGCCAAATTTGATTAGCTTTATAATTATGATTTCCTATAGGATACAATTACATCATGATTCAGAGTGTCATTTTCTAAACTGATCATAACATATTTTAGTAAAAATATTACAATTTTCCAATTTTACAAATAGAAAGCTAAGACTTCTCATTTCAGAGTAATATGGCAAACTATTAGAAGACTTCGAATTGACATTGATTTTTTTCATTGCCATTGAATACTAGATGGTGCTTTCCATCTGTTACTTTATTCTGATTCTTTGAATATTGTTATGGGAATCTGTTACAATAAGATATCTATGAAGAGTCATATGCACTGGGCAGGTGTGTATATTCCTCAGTATTGCTTCTTTATTCAACAAGAGAAAAAATGGATTTTATATGATTAAACATTTTTTAAACTTTAGGATTTCAGAGAGGAATGAGTATGTTATCTTACATCTATGACATGTGTTTGATTCCAGGATATTTTAACCAAGTTATTTCTTTCTTCTTTCCTTCTCCCTCTATAAGAAGCACATCTCCAAAGCAGTATCTCTTACAGGACACATTAAGAAAGCAAAGGGCGAAGGGAGAGAGAGAAGTAGGTCCCGACTCGGGGTTTAATCCCAGGACCCTTGGATCACGACCTGAGCTGAAGGCAGACGCTTAACCAACTGAACCACCCAGGCGCCCCAACTTAGTAAAATATTTCTTAACATAGAATCATATTGGTTTAGGTACTTCTTAAATAAACTGAAACATTCTTTTGGGTTATGGCAAAAAAATGTGAGTTGGCAAATATGACTGCATTGTTCTTGAAAACAATATACATGGGTTTTAATTTAATTCAACTATTTAGTTTAATTTCCTGTAATGTAATAGCATTGTTTAGGAACTGTCAATTTTAACTATTCTGTCTCAGAGCCATGGAAAATTGTGTACTGTTTTATGTTCAGAAATTGTGTGTGTGTACGCTTGTACGTGAGCTTAGGTGCTATGGAAATTACTTATAGATGAACTATGTTGAAGATCTACCTTGCAGAACTCTACATGGAACCTCTATGAAAGTGTACAAGACTAGTTTTATTTCTACATTGTTTACTTACCGAGACTAGAAGATAAAACTAATGAAGAGTTTAGAAACTGGTTATAAACACAAAGGATTTGGCTTTATGAATCCTAAGTCATATAATGCTAATGACTCAAAGCCCTCTGAGAAAGAAATATGTTGAATAGATATGGTGCAGTCTAAATTATGATAATAAGGAACCATATCGTTGAGTACACTTATCAAGGAGACAGATTTTTAATTTATCTTGAAATGATAATTCACAAACTCATCTATAAACGTTTACAAATTCTATTCTTCCTCACTTTCTACAAATCTAAAACAGTTATTTCCAGAGGAAAAAATCCATCTTGTTGATGAGGGTCCTAAAATATCAATACTTATAAATATTTACAAATAAAGTGAAAGAACCAGAAATATGATACCAGGTATATTGATTATTGTTTATGTATGCTGAATATAGAAGAAAACAGGAAAATGGACGTAGAGTCAGATAATTATTTGTTAAAGAGGAAAACTAAAACTAAGTATTCTGGAACGAAATGAAGAAAAAATTCAAAGGAAATTTGAGGTTTAGAACAGTATGTATAAGAACTGAAGTAGTGAACACAGACTAAAATGAGTTCAGAACTAACATTAAATGGCACATGGGGACTCAAAAAACACCAAATGAATGAATCAATTAACATATGATAGTAACTTCTCATAATTTTAGCAAAAGAAAAGATTATAAACAGGCACACAAGAAAGAACTAAATATAGAACCCTCCCATCTTAATTATTGATTTGGATGAAAAGAAAGAAAGATATAAAGCAGAAAAACAAGAGATTTGGGATAGTCATTAGAGAGCAATATAAAAATAATTCATACATTGTAATGTCAATTTACAAATGAAGATAAACTGAATTTGGTGGCATAAAATTGAGATGGGGATAAAATTGAGGGCATTAAAATATCAGCTAAGAAGACATTTTTACAAAGAAACCCTATACATGTTGATAAAATATAATTTACAGTATGCTTAAAATAGGACGTTAAGGATAATGCAGGGGCACCATACACAACATTTCAAATAGAAATGACACTTTTAGAATTTTCCAGGCAAGAGGGAGTTCTCACTCAAAACAATGTTGTGATAAAGAAAAGATTGTGAAGATGTCAGTCATCATGATGACAAGCCAAAGCTGGGTAGAAATTGAAGTTGGAAAAGGCACAAGCCATGTGGTAAAGAGAAATGTCCAATTGAGCCTGTTTTTAAGGGACATAAAAATTACACGATTGTTGAACTAGCAATACCATTTCTAAAAATTCATCATAAGAATATGAACCAAATAAATTTTTAGAAGATTTTATTTATTTATTAGAGAAAGAGAGAGAGAGTGGGCATAAGTGAGCAGGGGGAGTGGCAAAGGGAGAGGGAGAGAGAAAATCTGGAGCAGACTCTGTGATGATCATGGAGCCTAATGCAAGGGCTCAATCTCACTACCCTGAGGTCAAGACCTGAGCTAAAACCAAGAGTCCACTACTTAACTGACTGAGCCACCCAGGCACCCCTGAAGCAAATAAATTTTAAGTAATAATTATCAGTATTAAAAAAGATAGTAATATCTAAAGATATTTAGAGCTTAGAAAAACTCACAAATATTATGTGTACAATAATTAAAACTCATTTATTTGAATAAATTCTGGAATGAAAATAAAACATTTAACTTAAGCATACATATATAGGCACATTTATTAGATTGGCAGAAATATATAAACTATTTTGAGCTGAAGTATGTTTTAAGGGTCTAAGCATTTTTAGGTTAAATGTATCACATGCTTATTATAATAAAAATAGAGCAAAGAGCAATAAAATGTAAGGCCATCTACAATTCTTTCATATAGACGTAACCACACTGTAGGTAGTGATAGTTTTGTTTTTCTTTACATCTTGTGCGCAGCCACTAGAAACATCCTATCATGTTGTTTCTTTTTATTTACAATATAATGATTATTTTTCATCATCATTAACATTTGGATATTTAGTGACTGCGTATTTTTTAATCATTTCCTTCTTAATCAAAATTTGAATTGTGCCCATTGTTTTGATCCTTCCCATGTTGCAAAACATCCTATTTTATCCTGAAATGGCAAGTTGGTAGTCCAAGGAATCTTGCTACAAATATGTTTCGTTCTCTAAACCTTGTCTAAAAAGAATAGATGAGGGGCACCTGGGTGGCTGAGCCAGTTAAGCGTCTGCTTTCAGCCCAGGGCATCATCCCAGGGTCCTGGGATCAAGCCCCTCACTGGCTCCCTGCGAGCAGGGAGCCTGCTTCTCTCTCCCCTTCTTTGGCTCCCCCCGCTTGTGCTCTCTTGCTTATGCGTACGCTCTCTCTCTTTCTCAAATAAATAAATAAAATCTTTTAAAAAAGTAAAAAATATAAAAAATAAAAAGAATAGATGAGTACTGAAGAGATGCAGAACCTGGAAAACGGTGTGGGGTCAATTTCCCATCTCTGCTTCAGAAACTAGATCTGACTCATAAGAGAAACTACCAGGAGAATGTGACATTTGAACTGAGAAATAAATGATAGGAAAGAGACAACATGCAACAACCTGAGGGGAATCTGGAACAGTATGTGTGGAGGCCCTGAGGAAAGAACCAGCATGTGGTGTTTGAAAATGAGAGAGGCCAGAGTATCTGGTGAGCAATGAGTGAGGAGCAGAGAATAAGAAGGATGTGGAAAAGGTAGGCATAGGCCATTTCAGGCAAAGTGTTTTGGGTTGGAGTAACAAGAATGTATGTGTCCTAACCATAATGGTTAACAGGACAAAGGATACAAAAATACAGACTCGAAGGGGTGCATGTACCCTGATGTTTATAGCAACATTATCTACAATAACCAAACTATGGGAAGAGCCTATGTATCCATCGATGAATAGATAAAGAGGTGATATATATTACTCAGCCATCTATCATCTATCCATCATCTATCTATCTATCATCTATATCTATCTATCTATCTATCTATCTATCTATCTATCATCTATCTATTACTCAGCCATCAAAAAGAATGAAATCTTACCATTTTGCCACTACTTGGAGGGAGCTAGAGTGTTTTTGGTAAGTGAAATAAGTCAGAGAGACAAATACCGTATGATTTCACTCATGCGGAATTTAAGAAACAAAACAGATGAACAAAGGGGAAGGAAACAAAAGAGAGAGGGAAGCAAACCATAAGAGACTATTAACTATAGAGAACACACTGAGGGTTGCTGAAGGGGTGGGGGTGGGGATGGGCTAGATGGGTGACGGGGATTAAGGAGGGCACTTGTGATGAGCACTGGGTGTTGTATGTAAGTGATGAATCATTAAATTCTACACCTGAAACCAATTTTACCATGTATTTTAACTATAGAATTTAAATAAAAATTTGAAAAGAAAAAAAATAATGGTTAACAGGAGAGGGAATGAGCTGATTCATATTTAAAACAGTAACACTGGGTGCCTGGGTGGCTCAGTCGGTTAAGTGTCTGCCTTTGGCTCAGCTCATGATCCCAGGGTCCTGGGATCGAGCCCCACGTCAGGCTCCCTGATCAACGGGGAGTCTGTTTCTCCCTCTCCCTCTGTCTGCCACTCCTCCTGCTTGTGCTCTCTCTCTCACGCTCTCTCTCAAAAATAAATAAATAAAATCTTAAAAAATAAAATAAAACAGTAACACTACATTGATTATTGCTTAGACCTTTGAAAAAAATATACAAAATGCTGAATTTTTTTTGAGAGTTAAAGCAGAATCACTTATTTAAAAATTATAAAAATAACTCAGGTCATGTACAGATGTAGGAAGGAAATATGACTTTTCCTTAAAAGGAGCATATAAATGGGTGAGTTTTTTTTACCTAATAATTCCTCATTTATCGGTATTGTCCACAAATTCAACTCAACAGGAAAAAAATAACTATTTTTCATACTTGTTTAAAAAATTCATCATTGAACCAAAAATATTTCTTAGCAATTAAATAATATCTGAGGGTGCCTGGGTGGCTCAGTTGGTTAAGCGACTGCCTTCGGCTCAGGTCATGATCCTGGAGTCCTGGGATCGAGTCCCGCATCGGGCTCCCTGCTCAGCGGGGAGTCTGCTTCTCCCTCTGACCCTCCCCCCCTCATGTGCTCTCTCTCATTCTCTCTCTCAAATAAATAAATAAAATCTTAAAAATAAATAATATCTGAGTAGTCTAAAAATTTCTTTTCTTTCTTTTCTTTTCTTTTTTCTTTTTTTTCTGGTGGCCATGGCCAACCAGCTGAGCACACACCATGCCCCAAGACCTGTGCACATGAGGTGGATGCTGCCCCACTTCCCCCACCCCAGGGCCTGCACTGCCTGAGCCCCTTTCCTAAATTTTCTTATTTTAATTAGAATGATAAAGAAGTAGAAATGCCTGTGTAAATTAATACAAAGAAAATTAAGGTGAGTATAAATAATTTTATTATCTGCTTAAAATAACTGGAAAAGGGTATATAGAGTTTTGAGGTAGTTTATGACACATTTTTTCCCTTATTTTTGTGGTAAAAATATATAGACATCTGATAAACAACATTGTAAAAGAATATGAAGAATATTTAGCCATAGTAAGGAAGTTATTTGGTGATATATCAATAAAATTCAAAATTTTAATTCAAAAGAGTAACCAGTAATAACAGACTGCATGAATGCAGATTCATGGCTGAACAGATGTTATAACACCATGGTTTGGGAAGCAAGTGGCTAAAGGATTAGAATGTATAGAAAATCAGATATTAACTCTCAAAAAGGATTAAAAAATGGTAATTTGAGGTTTTCTTTATAAAGAATTAGCAGAATTTTGGGGAAATGGTGATTGAACTTGATGTATGTGAATAATTTTCATAAAGAATATGTGAAAAATCAAAAAAGAACATAAATGTCACTGGACTTTAAATATATAAATTGGAGGAGAGGATACAAGTAGTTTTCTTCACTCCAGTGAAAAAGTTAATTCTATAATTTTGGGGGACAGCTCTGCCTCGATACCTGGCTGGGTGAGGCAGCCTAGGACTCATTATCTCAAAGAGATATTATGTGTGCCATTCTTCCTGGCCCTCCCTTTTTTATTTATATGTATATATTTTTAATTTTAAGTAGGCTCTTCTCCCAGTGTGGAGCTCAACCTGGGCTTGAACTCATGACCCTGAGATTAAGACATGAGCTGAGATCAAGAGTCAGATGATAAACCCATTGATCCACCAGGCACCCCATGGGCCCTCCTAATTAAAGCTTGAATTGCTTAATTCTTTTACCCCCATAACATTTCTTGCCATCACTAGCCTTCTTATACATTCTAGAGTAACCTTTATAATGACACTTTGCTGGTTTGGGTTCTTACTGTGGTTTATGGTTTGTCAGGAACAGGCTCCAGGTTAAGTGCCCTTTCTACTCTTTTGGACTGTTAATTTAGCCTTGCTTCCTCAAATATAAGGATACAATAAATGATATTATTATGAGTTGAAGTGTGTTCCCCCCAAAAAGATATGCTGAAGTACTAACCCCTGATACATTTAAATTGTGACTTATTTGGAAATATGGTCTTTATAGAAATAATCAAATTAAAATGAGGCTGCTGGGCAACCAAAAAAATGAAAAAAATAGAGGGAGAAAAACGAAAAACAGACTCTTAACTGTAGAGAACAGATAGTTACCAGGAGGTGGGTGGGGGGATGGGTGAAATAGGTGAAGGAGATTAAAAGTACACTTATCTTGATGAGCACTGAGTAATATAGGGAAAGTGTTGAATCACTATATTGTACACTTGAAACTAACATAACACTGTTATGTTAACACATACATACATACATACATACATAAATATTCTATTTTTTTTTTTTTAAATGGAGGTCATTAGGGTGGAACATAATGTGTATAACTGGTGTCCTTATTGAAAGGGGAATTTGGACACAGAAAAGGGCACACACAGAGGTTAAGACCATAAAAGAGACAGAGGGAGAAAGTGATCTGAAGATGAAGGTTGAGGCTAAAATGATGCATCTGCAAACCAAGGAATGACAAAGATTGCCAGCAAATGACCAACAGCTAGGAGAGATACACGGTACAGAGATTTTCCCTCTCAGCCTATCAATACCTTGATCTTAGACTTCTAGCCACCAGAGGCGACAAGTTTCTGTTCTAAGCTACTTTGTTTGTTACAATTGCCCTAGGAAACTAATACAATGTGTTTTTAAGAGGAAGTAGGTAGGCACCATGACTTTTAGCACTAACAGTTTATTTTAGTGCTCTCCCTATTCTTTCCATGCCTGCCTTCATCATTTAGATTATAACCCTTGATTACATTTTTTATTATTTTGGAGATATGATCTAGGAATCAGTGGCTTTTAGTAGCTGCCATAAATCATAGAAGGTAATGTAAGTAAACCACATGTTAGTTATACTATTTCTCAATTATTGTTGTCTAGATGTCTTATCCAGTTATCAAAAAAATTTTATATTTTGTCTGACATAAAAAAAATATTTTGAGGGCCTACTATGTTCAGCATTGTCCTAAAGCTTGGAATGGTGAAATATTCCTTCTTCTTTTTGTAGAAGTGATGAGGCAGGGCTCAGTATGTGAATGTCTATATTTATGCAAATGTCTAACTGTACCAGTGACAAGATTTTCACTTTCCACTCAAGGAATCTCCCATTATCCCCAATAACTACTTAGAATGTACCAGAAATTCATCTCAGTGGAGTAATCTGCATCCATTCATTCCACTTTTTTTTTTTTTTTTTAATTTCCTCGTAGGCAGGAATTAATGCATTTCAAGTTTCTGGAAAGAAGATCAGAAATATACATTTTCTGAATCAGATCATATTTATATCTTCCATCATTTATAAGATAGTTTCTCATAGTTTTGCACACCACTTTTTTGTATAACATTTGTTATACCATTGAAAAGCAGAAAAGGAATCATGTACCTTTGGCTACAGGAATCTGGGTAACAGTGGACAGTCGAAGAACAGAAACTGAGAAGTAAATACTAAAAGGAAGAGAACTGAGGCCTGCTGGTACAGTCAAAATATCGAAACTTGGGGCGCCTGGGTGGCTCAGTCGGTTCAATGGCTGCCTTCGGCTCAGGTCATGATCCTAGCTCAGCGGGGAGCCTGTTTCTCCCTCTCCTGCTCCCCCCTGCTCGCTTGCTCTCTCTCTCTGTCAAATAAATAAATAATAATAAAAATCTTTAAAAAAATATCAAAACTTGTTTCTTTTCATATTCTAGTATTTTCCTTTGGGTTCTTTCCCCTTTTATTAGGTAAAGAGTGAAAGAATAAGAAGTGGAAGAATTTCTTAAGTATCCTCCAAGAGCTAAAAAATATAATTGTGTCATAAGACTAAGATGATTCTGGGGCGCCTGGGTGGCTGAGATGGTTAAGCGTCTGCCTTCGGCTCAGGTCATGATCCCAGGGTCCTGGGATCCAGCCATATGTCTGGCTCCTGGCTTCGTGGGGAGCCTGCTTCTCCCTTTCCCTCTGCCTCTCTCCCTGCTCATGCTCTCTCTCTCTCTGTATCTCTCTGTCTCAAATGAATAGAATAAATAAAATCTTAAAAAAAAAAAAAGACTAAGATGATTCTACTCCAATTTACATATGAAGCATTAGTGAGAAATATATAGTGGTAGTTACATATAATTTCATAATATATGTCATAAGTACAGTGTTCACATACTGTAATCCTTAAAAGCATTTAGCAGATCCTTAATTGCTTTCAACTAAATTCTAAATGTTTAGCAGAACTTACTATTTCCAGTAAACTTTTTGTTGATTCTTTAGCATTTTCTACATAGGCGTTATGTCATCTGCTTACAAAGGCAATTTTATTTCTTCCTTCCCAATCTATATACTTTGTTTTCCTTTTTTTTTTCCTTATTGCATTAGCTGTGACTTCCAATATGATATTAAATAGCAGTGGTGAGAGGGAACACCAATACCTTCTTGCTGATCTTAGTAAGAGAGTATCTATTTTCTACCATTAGATATGACATTCCCTGCAGGTTTTATTTTTATTTTATTTATTTATTTATTTATTTTAAGTGTTTCTTATGAAGTTGAAGATATTCCCCCCCATAACCAGTTTTTTGAGAATTTTTATCATGAGTGGGTGTTGAATAGAGCCTACAGTTTTTACATCAATTTTGTCTACAAATACATGTAAACATAGAAATGTTTTATCTATAAATTAGTTTAATTTCTGTTTTAAGTGATAACTTTGGCTATCAGTTGAGAACAGTTATCTCAGCAAGTTCAGTTTCTAAGTTTTCCAACATCACATCTAAGTTTTGGGGTCTTTCATATTATGAACGTAGCTCAGTCTGATAATGGATGCCATCTATCCCTTTAGCCATCAGCCCAGTCAGCTACTTTCCCTTGGTCTTGACTAAGGACAGTTTTTTCCTCAGCATCCTTTATTTCTCTCTTTTGGCCTATTGAGTTCTGGCCAGTTTCTGTTATAGCTTTCTATGCTTGAGGATATGGGAATTTTTCTGTTCCTTTCAGTTTACACTGGGCAATAGGAAATGTCTATAAGGTTCTCTTAGGCCATGTTCTAAATACAACTACTTCTTGAAGCTTTCTGGAGAATCTGTAGGGCAGGGCACCAGACTGAAAATTAGCACAGGATTTCTATACTATGGTCTGGAGGCAGAAAGAATGTCTTCTCCAGTAAAACTATTTTACCTTTTAAGTCTCAATCCAATATTTGAATTATTGGATGAGGTCCACCAATATTATCAAGGGTGATCTCCCTTACATAATGTCAACTAATTGTAAATGTTAGTCACAGCTATAAAATATCTTCACAGTGACATTCGGACTAGATGCCACTTGAAGTGTTTGACCAAACATCTGGACACCATAACCTAGACAAGATGACACATAAATTTAACCATCAAAGTCTCATTCTAATTTCTCATAAAATTTCCTACAATCTTTTTCTTTCTTTAAAGATGTATTTATTTATTGGGGGGAAGTGGCAGAGGGAAGAGAGAATCTCAAGCAGGCTCCCTGCTGAGTTCAGAGCCCCACGCAGGGCTCCATCCCAGGACCCTGAGATCATGACCTCAGCCAAAATGAAGAGTTGGACGCTTAACCGACTGAGCCACCCAGGTGCTCCTTCTACAATCTTTTTTAATGTTACATTTTATTTTCTAAACTTGAAATTGTTCATACCTTTCATAGACTCTTTTCTGTAGAAAATAGCATTTTTAATTAAAACACTCTCCTACAGGTTCTCAGGAACTTGTAAACTCAGAGCCAATTCTGCTAAATGGAGTATACACCTAAGTCCATTATTTTGTATTGAAATGTGTAAATATTTTAGCTCAAATATTTCCACAGGCACTACTTTTTGCCCCCACTCAGAATAGTTTCTTTTCAGTAAATATTTTATATAAGACTAAACTTTTCAAATAAGTTTTCTTTATTCATGATTCCATTGTTTCACAAAATTACATTCTGCAAAAGCATGGAATTGGATTTTTCAGTGAAGACTCATTTTGAACCATTATTATTATTATTTTTTAAATGAAAGCATATTGTTCTTTAATTAACAACATAACTTGAATATTTTTCTGTGTCCAAACATATAAAACCAGTTCTTTGTTTCCCCCTTTATACCCTTACACCTTTACAGATTGTTGAGTTAATCACATTTTTTAGTTCATGGCATGATAACTTCATCAGTTCGTCAAGCCTTTTGCATTTTTAAATAGTTTCCCTATAACTTCAGTTTCACAGAATCACTACCATTCCCCAAGTAACATTTATTCTAATATATTTTATTTTTTTGTCTGTTTTTTTTTCTTTTTTTATTATGTTATGTTAATCACCATACATTGCATCATTAGTTTTTGATGTAGTGTACCATGGTCATTGTTTGCGTATAACACCCAGTGATGGGTATTAAAGAGGGCATGTGGGTGTTATATGCAAACAATGATCATGGAACCATTATTATTTTTTTAACAGAAATGTTTCATAACAATAAAATAAATCTTTGCAGAATGTAAACAGTTGAAGAATATTCAGACTTGTTATAGTTTCTACAGCTGATCTGTGAGCCTCTGTTTTCTAGGACATATAGAAATTTCCCTATAATTTCTCCCCACCCTATAATTTCCCAGAGACATCTGGGATTTTATGCATTTTTCATGCCATAACATAGGTCAGAACATAACTGCCTATTACACGAAGTAGCTGGTAGGGCAGCAATATTGAATACTTTTCCCGGTACCTCTTGAGAACAGAAGGATTTCCTATTTTTCTTAACTTTATTTCAGTCAAGCTTTCTATGCATGACAGTAAAAAGAAGTCACCAATATCTTCAAGGTTTTTATTATCCTTATGATTAATGATCTCAGGGAAAAGAGAGTGCACATTTTTTTTTTTTAATGGCACCAGCACAGTATTGATTGATTTACTCCCGTGGTTTGACTATTCCTGAACCAATCAGTATGATCAGGTGGACAGAATTTGCTGATAGCTACTCTTCGCCAAGTGGACAGCCCAGTTCTTGGGAACAATAGGCTCAGGAGATTGATAGCTCAAAGAGAAAAAGAAGTTCTCAAATGGAGAGGATGCTGGGGGGATGAAAAGTACCATAAATTCACTGTCGTGTACTGGTAGGGAGTGTCTAGAAACTGGCTTTGATAAAATGGAGAGTACATATTGTGATAGTGGAAGGATGTTTAGAGAAGGTGGGAAAAAATGAGGATAACCTTTACCTTCAAGCAGTTTTAGATTAATAGAAAAAAATGCTGGCGTCAGAAATAATAAGAAGAAAACACTTTGTAAACTGGTGTTCTGCACCAATTCTTTTTATTTTATTTTATTATGTTATGTTAGTCACCATACATTACATCATTAGTTTTTGATGTAGTGTTCCATAATTCATTGTTTGCATATAACACCCAGTGCTCCACGCAGAACGTGCCCTCTTTGATGCCCGTCACCAGGCAAACCAGTCCCCCCACCCCCACCCCTCTAGAACCCTCAGTGTCTTTCTCAGAGTCCATAGTCTCTCCTGGTTCGTCTCCCCCTCCTATTGCCCCCCTTCATTTTTCTCTTCCTACTACCAATTTTTCATAATTTTTTTTCTTTCTACACCAAAAAGTAACCGTTAAACTATATTCTGCATGACTCATGTTGCTCTAGGTTTGCCTATGAATTGAGGCCAAAGGATGCAGGATAAGTTCAAGTCGTCCTAAGTTCCTTAAGCTTCCACTTCATATTGATTATGGACTATCTGCTTGTGTCTATACATTTTGGTATTTACACACTGAAAAATTAGGGAAGTGGTCATATACTTTACTCAATATAAACATAAAACAAAAAATATTGAGACATATACATAGCTTAAAATAAGTTTCTATGTCTTTTTACTACTTGCAAATTCTGGAGTTGAAAGGATTTATTTATATACACTTTAATTTCAGTAATTTATATAGTCTGTTATGACTGTTGAGGACATTCAGAAATGTCCTTGACAATAGAAAGAAATTAGAAAGACAGCAATACATTTGGTGAAAAGGGGTATAAAATGACCTATGACAGCTAGCACATTTGTGATAAAAAGAACAAGGTCACAGAAATGAAAATCAAGTATAACCACAAAGGAATGTTCTTTAAAAACAGTAAAATGTAGCTTTTGGAGATAGTAGTCATTATCTCAGCATTTAATTATAGGGGACAGATTATGTTTGGGGACGATAACTAGTATAATGCTCTGATAAAAGGTGGAACAAAAAAATAGAAGTTTAAAGTACTTAAGTTTTGCTTAAAAGGTTAGATAAAATGAATCAGGAATCTGAGCTATAGATTTAGGCCCGGTTCACTAATTCACCGCATGACTTGTGTCAAATAATTTCACATATTAATTTAACTCTGAGAGAGAAAGCTGAGAAGATGGAATCACAAGGGTGTTTTAGAGGCCACATATTGAAATTATTTTGTGATGAAATCTAGGCTGACAGTTAAAAAAAAAGAAATCTGACATAAGGAAAGCTCATGATTGGAATGAACGTAAATGGAACTAAAACATGACCCATTAGAGGTGATGTAAGCAGAAAGAATTAGGGGTTCCCAGAAAAAGAAAGACAGACATAGCTTTCTTGGCATAAAAGTCATGTTAGACAGCCAGCCATCTTATGAAAAAAGTTAAGAACAAAGAGCCTCTATCAAGCCAGGAGATAGCCTAATCATATCAAGGACAATAAATCAGTGGTAAAACTCCCAGGGCTAATTCAAAAGTGAAGATTGACCTGTGACATATTCTTGAGTTATCTTTGTAGGATCTAAACCCCTTTGAGCACTCAGACAACTAAATCCAGAGAACTGATGACATAGACCCTTGTGGGCCCTTAGGACTCTGACCTGGACTCTCACCTTAAGATAATTTTGCCCCAATTCCATGATGAATTCCCCATTGGGCAAGCCCCTTCATGAATATGTATGCCCTCTTAACTTGAAACTTCCCCAATTTTGTTGTTTGAGTTCACGCTGCTTTGGGAAATACACCTGGTGTTCTTTTTTACTTGTTGCAAGTAAAACCCTTCCTTTTCCTATTCTTTGGCTTGGTTGTGTCTTTTGGCCGGACACCCACCAAGAGGTGAACACAGTTTCGGGTGATAGGGTATACTAATTTAAATCAAAATTTAATAAGCAAGAATCATTTCCTGGGATCTCAAAAAATATTACATGAATTTTTATATATTACAGCAATCATTATTCAGGTGTAAAAATAGTATGCTTGCAGACCAGTTAGAATATATTTGGTGTGAAGGAAAACCAAGCTCTATTAGGATTAGGAATTTTTCACTCACCCATTGAAATAATTTATGAAAACTAGACCAATCTATAATAAACATGTAATAATATTATTAAAAAAAAACTAGACCACATATTCAAAGGTAATTTTTCCTAGGACCGTTTAGGATAATATTATTTTCTCAAAGCATGTGATCAATTTAATATTTATAAAGTAGATATAAGTAACTCTGGATTTTATATATGTGCATTATTTATGACTTACTTTTACCTCTACTCTGCCTATTCTCCCTCAATAACTGCTTGGCTCCAAAGGATGAATATCTCTACCTTATTTCCTTATCATGATATGATCACCTTCAGAGCATGCACAAAACAAATTAACTGTTTTCCTGGAATAGCACCAAGCTATATATAATATTGTATGAATTGCCTAATACTTTCATTTAGGGGAGCCATAGCATTATTCCACTTAATATGGTTAATTGAAAGTAGACTACCTGGGTCAAATATTTAAAACTCCAAGACTTTCAAAACAGAAAAAAATTCATTATGTTCTTTCTTTTACCAGAATCCGCAACTGTAAAATCTTTTCTGTTGACATCTTTGAATTTCTTACATTGCAAATTATACTGAAATTCAGAAGTCTAGCTATTATGGTAGGTTGGCTACTAGGAATGTAAGGAGGAATGTGAACTCTCCAGAGTGTGCCGGTGTTCTGTACCTGATTTTATAAGGTTCTTTATTCTTGTACATCCTCATTGTTCTTGCTGCGAAAGGAAGATACATTTCAAATAAAATATAGAAACAGAAAGAAAAAAAAAAAGGAAAAAGAACATGTGTGAATTGGTAGGCAATGACAGAGGCATAAAGAAAGGAAAAAATCCAGGTATTAGGTGGTACTGATAAACACAGGCATTAAAATTTCCTTGTTTCCTGAAAAGAATCTCTCTGACTTTTATTCATAAGAAATTTCTGTGGAAACTGGTAAATGAAATGAAGTTACTTAGAGCATCCAATAGGATGCAGATAGGCCAAAAACTGGAGTGAGGAGGGCATGTAGGCGAGCAGCTGAGTTAGATCATTAATGGTCTTATGCATTGAACTATGAACTTTTTGCTTAATCCAAAAAATTACAGAGAGCTTCTAAATATGTTTAACTCAAAGGGTTAGTCAAATTTGTGTTTTAGAAAGTAGGCCCTGTATAAATATGATATTTTGCATTGTTTTTTTTTTATTCTTATGTTAATCCCCATACATTACATCATTAGTTCTAGATGAAGTGTTCCATGATTCATTGTTTGTGCATAACACCCAGTGCTCCATGCAGAACGTGCCCTCCTCAATACCCACCACCAGGCCCCCCCA
>NC_138369.1:102733108-102765328 GCF_054177405.1 Leptonychotes weddellii | reverse complement strand
ACTGTTACTCAGGCAACCCTGTTCAGGCGGAGTTGCCCTGCACCCCTGTGGCAGGGGATGGGCTCAGCGGGAATCAGTTTTGGGGGCTTTTGTTCTCTGGCAGCTTTCCCTGGTGGCTTTCCACGTCTCTTCTGTGAGTCAGAGCAGAAGAGACCATTTCCAACCCTCTGCCTCAGAGCAGAGAGACCTCAGTCTGTTCTTCAGTGAGCTCTCCAGGCCACACTGTCTCCGTTTCTGTCCGTGCTGCTATAAACTGCAGTGTCCTGGGTTGTGCACCCCTCCGCAGCGCTCCCAGTCCTGCCTCCAGGTCGGGGCACATCTCTGCCCTTTGTGCTTCTAAAACTGCCAGCCACTCCCAGTTCGCATGCACGCGACCCCACTGCTTGGGTTACCACCCCAGGGGCTGCCCTAAAGTCCTTTCTCCACCATACCAGTCTGCAAATCTGTGCCTGTCCCCAGTGTGCAAGGCTGTCACTCACTGGAGGATCCCTATGTCCAGGCACCCTCCCGCTGCCGTTTATCCTACAATATCTGCCCACAGAATCACGGCTCTCCGCTTCCACCTCAAAATCAACCGCCTGCGATATTCTGTTTGTAGAGATCCAGATCTTCTTACACCTCAGGCTGGTTTCGTGGGTGCTCAGAGTGGTCTGGTAGATATCCAGCTCAATTCCGGGGACCAGTTGAAATAGGGTCCCCTACTCCTCCGTCATCTTTCCCCTCTCCAAGAGATATTTTTTTGATAGTATTCTTTATTCAACCAAGCCAAACTCCTTTATTTCCTTTCAATGCTATACATCTTAAATATGTGAAGCCTAACACCAATTATTTTAGAAAACTTGAGTTTTGAGGTGCACAACAATCTGGACCGTGACCATAACTGTAGAGTCACTCCTGAGGCGGGGTGCATATGGAAGGAGAGGTTTTTAAAGGGGAATAGAACAATCTGTCTTCAGTCAACAAACACTAATTCACATTCTGTCAGAGAATGTCAGTTCTAGTTAGCTAGCTTGAGATGATATGTTAAAAAAAGGTATCCCGTTATTTGAATTCTTCAGTGGTTGAAATTCTAAATAAGGAAGGATTACTACATTTTCTACCAGTTCACTCTAAAATAAATTTGAGTTGACCACTCAATTCAGTCATAAATTTTTTTAAGTAAAATCTTTCTTTTCTTTCTTCTTTCTTTTTCTTTTTTTTTTTTTCTTTCTTTCTTCTTTTTTTTTTTTTGAGAGGGAGAGAGGGGACGGGGAGGGGCAGAAGGAGACAGAGGGGGAGAGAGAGAGAATCTTAAGCAGGCTTCACACCCAACATGGAGCCAATGTGGGGTTGGATCTCACAAACCTGAGATCATGACCTGAACCAAAATCGAGTCAGACACTTACCTGACTAAGCCCCCAGGTGCCACTCTTTTCTTTTCTATTTCTGTTTGTTTTTTAAAAGGAAAGCACATAAAAGCATTTTCTATGTTTTAACTATTGTTGCTTTGGTAAATCAAAAGCTAAAACATAACTTAAAAAAATAAGATAAAAACCATAAAAAAATTAACAAGTAGATTTTCTTTTTTATTTTTTTTTTTAATTTTTTTTTTTTTTGAGATTTTATTTATTTGTGAGAGAGAGAATGAGAGACAGAGAACATGAGAGGGAGGAGGGTCAGAGGGAGAAGCAGACTCCCTGCCGAGCAGGGAGCCCGATGCGGGACTCGATCCCGGGACTCCAGGATCATGACCTGAGCCGAAGGCAGTCGCTTAACCAACTGAGCCACCCAGGCGCCCCAACAAGTAGATTTTCTAGAGTGATTTGTCCATGGTGGCCTTATTTGGTGCCATTTATAAATTTTTATTTTTATGATGAAAATTATTATATTTCCTACTGATGAACTTGATAACAGAGCAATAAAACCATACCAACTGTTAATATGTACACATACTTGCTCACTTGGCCCTAATTCTGACAACCTTAGTTCATATATTGGAAAAACATAACTCTATAAGGCAAGCTTGTCACTTTGTTTTTTTGAAGTTTTATGAACACTTATGAAACCTAATTCATTTTAATGAACTAATGAAGTTTGGGCCTATTCAACCAGCATGGGCAAATCTTATTTATAAATTCACATTTGTAAATTCATACTGCAATATAGTAGTAGGAATAATATGCTCTTTTCAAGATGTAAAACAGTTTTAAAAATAATTTTCAAAAAATATGTTTTCAGAAACAACTGAACCATAAATTACTGATCAGTTATTTATTGAATTACCATGCATTTACTGATTCCACACACTTGGGAGGGTCTATATTGTGAATAATAAAATACAAAACAAATTTTAGAGGGAAATTAAATTGTTGTATAATCAAAATTATAATTAAGTTATAATTTTACTGCAAACACAGATTGGTATAATACAGCAGTTCTCAAACAGAAGCAGTTTTTTTTTTCCCTATGGGACAATTTAGTGTCAAGGTTGAGAAACCCTGGTATAATTGAATATAATTTTTCTTAAAATTTTACATAGGGCAAGTTAATGATATTTCATTATTATAAAAATATTCTTTTCAGATCAACTATTTCAAATACATAGATAAAATTCTAAAAAAAATACTGCTGTACACTTAAATGAATTACAACTAAAAATCTCAAGTTTCCGTAACTAAGGATACAGTTTCATAGTAAGTGCTTAAATTTTGTCATTTATTTAGATCCTCTTTAATGGACAAAGGAATAATTTGATAAAACAAAACAAATGAAAAACATACTTCCAATTTTATTGTAAAATTTCTAGAGAAATCCTGAAATAATCAGTTTAGATGCCCCAGATGCTTTTTCACCAGCCGACTTCCTTACTCTAGGGTTTCTCCAACTTTAATATCAGAACAATGGAGAGTAGCTTAAATTCTGCCTCTTGGGCCCTATTCCCATTGATTGTAATTCAGCATTTGAAGGTGTAACCTTGAATTCTACATTTAAAAAAATGTTTCACAGATATCTTATGTAGGTGGTCCATGAACCAGACTTTGAGAAACACTAGCCGATTTCATTTCTGTTCTAAACTGATTTTGTGATCTAAAATCAATGCATGTTTAAAAGTCCCCTGCTAACTTACCTATATAGAGCACTAATTAGGTATTCCAAAAGTGTGAAGTATTACAACCTGTAGATTTTTTCTTTCTTTTTTTTTTTAAAGATTTTTATTTATTTATTTCAGAGAGAGAGAAGGAGAGAGAGCACATGAGAGGGGGGAGGGGCAGAGGGAGAAGCAGACTCCCCGCGGAGCAGGGAGCCCGATGAGGGACTCGATCCCGGGACTCCAGGATCATGACCCGAGCTGAAGGCAGTCGCTTAACCAACTGAGCCACCCAGGCGCCCGATTTTTTTCTTTCTTAAATTATTTTGGAAACATCTTTTCATACTCCTGGAAAATGTCCAAGTGATGCAAGTATCAGTATAAATTGGAGCATCAACTGCATCCCAGAGCAATCTGCAACCAAGGTCAGACACTGAGAATGAAACATTACTTGTATTACTTTTTTCAATGAAAGTAAAATAATTTCTTCTAATGTGTTTCACATTATTTTACTTGGTGTTATGAAATAGGAATAAAACTCACCTACTATGAATGAGACTGTTATGTAGCAATATTCTTAGCATATTCTTGGACTTGTGATGGCAAGGTAGCAGGAAGACTTAGAAGTCTTAAGATTTTTCAGATAATTTACAATAGAACAAAATATGTAATTCCTTTCTATTTCTTCTTTGTACTTATTTTTAAAATCTTATATAATACATATAAACATAGTTACATTTTATGTATATACACACATATATGCAATATGTGTGTAGGTGGATATGTGAGTGTGACATGTCATTTTGAATTTTAGTCATTTCAAATCAGGTACATTTATAAGAATTAATTTAGTTTTATGGAAAAGGGTTTTTGGGACATTGAAATCTACAAAGTAGTGCAGAGGCAAATATAAGAACTAGAGGCATTCACTTCTGTATATTCATAGGACAGAAATAGTGGGTGAAATTCAAGGGAACAATTAGAATTAACAAGGGTCAATTCTAATGCTATGGTGGTAATCATTTGCAATATGTGAGTGCATCAAATTAACATGCTATATACCTTAAACTTACATAATGTTATATGTCAATTCTATCTCAATAAAGCTGGAAAGAAAAATGGGATAAAATAAAATAGCCTAGGTAGTAAAAAAAAAAAGAGAGAGAGATAAAAACAAGAAAAACAAAAGAAAAGACAGCAATGAGCAACAACCTCTTTATCCTTCAAGATGAAATTCAACACACATGGCAGTTCAGTCATGAGATGGAGTTTTATGTAATCATTAAGAATTATGAAGGTCTACATTTGATATTAACACATGTCTATTATATATAGTCAAGCTTAAAAAGCAAATTATTAAACATCAAGTAAACTTTGCTCCCCCCCCAAAAAAAAAGTATCAGTTTATGCTAATGTAAGGAATCTCTAAATTATGGTTTCTCTTGTTCTCCAAATATAGGACTGTGTGGGTGATCATATACTATGGATGGACTTGGAGTTGGCAAATGTCTAATCGTTTGTCCTTGTTTAATTTATCATAACATAGAACTATTACTTAATAACAAAAGCCTCCTTAGTGGAAAAATTTATGGTTATTTTCATTTATCTCTGGTGCTAGGTTTTAAATTAATACTTTCTATTGAGGAATATGAGAAATCTGATTTCGCGAAGTCTATCATGGGTTTTATGTTCCTAATGTTTGTGTTATACATGTAATATTTAGTGCACAAAATCTGGCCTGCAAGAAATATATGTATTTGCATCACATACTTTTCCTTTAAATAAACTAAATATGATCTTTGATTCCCTAATCTACCTGATTGGTAGGAAATCCATCTTTAACCACTGCTGAGGCTTCTCTTGCTTCCCAAGGCTGTACTAAATTTGTGGTTTCGTAAAGCGGAACTTCTAAGCTGCTATTCTGGTTATAGGTTTGTTCATCCAGCAAGTCAAGTCCCTTTAATTGAAGAAGTTCTGCTGCTTTGTTGCAATCCTGGGACCGTCTTGTGGCTGAGGTCTGTGGTCCTCAAGTGTGTCACAGAGCTCTAGTTTCTGGGCTCATACCACCTGTCCAGTGTGCTACCACGGAGCTGGGTGCAGGGTTTGGTCACCCAGGGAGCTGCTGACACTTGACTTTTCCACGCATTGGGAAGCAAATCTCTCTTTTCCTTCTCTGCTGCCCTCAAAACCCTTGATAGTCTTTAACCTCTGAGAGTGTCTGGGAGAGGAAACACTGAATTCAAAGAGCTTTTAATTTAGCTCCACAGAAAACCTGACTCTTAGAATTACAAAGAGCTGGCTCCTTTCTGAGGAGGAAATAAGAAAACTTAGGGAGAACAAAAATTAATTTCTCAATCACGTTTCCTACCAACCAGATGAAAATAATTGTTCTTTAAAAAACTCTTGATGAAGCCCTTCCACCGAACTGGAGAGTTACTGAGTAGACAAGAGCAGTCTGCCAAGCCTCCTTTAATAGAGAATGTGAAAAACTGTGTATTTTCTTCCAACTCTTTTAAGTTAAAATCTAAAAATTGGTATCAAAGTTTGAATAGTTGTAGATTTAATAGTTTCCACATAATGAAAATGATATCATACACACAAAATAAAATATATCTATAAAATATTTTTTCTAGAGGGGTTTTTCTACCTCTATTTTTCTACCTCTGATGGGTATTAAAGAGGGCACATACTGCATGGAGCACTGGGTGTTATATGCAAACAATGACTCATGGGACACTACATCAAAAACTAATGATGTAAGGTATGGTGATTAACATAACATAATGAAAAAAATATTTTTTCCATAATGATTTGTTATACTACATCATCCATCCAAAAAAAAAAAAATACATGATCAGGTTGTTCTTTATCAGTAGGAAATTCTACTGCATCTTCTTCTTAATTTGTATTTATACCCTACATCCCCCTCACCTTTGTTGTGAGAGTTTCATTTATTTTAATGCCTGGAAGTCCTTTGTTGATCAACATATGAGTTTCAGCTTCAAAATTTTATAAATAAACTGAAATTATAAATTTATTTTATTTACTATCACTTTAAGTTTTCAAGTGTTACAAACATTTCTTCTGGTAAAGAAAACATTTCAACGACCAAAATTCTCAAAATACGTTAACTATATTATGTATTTATCTGAAAGAAAAAATAAAATGTTATTGAACATGCATCTCTAATGCACTTAATGGGGCTTCTCCCCCCATTTTGTATCTGTGAGTGAACATAAATTACTAATACAGTGAGATAGAATTCACTATCAATTCCACTTTTATTTTTCTCTTTTAAATATTGCTCAAGTTGATAAACCTTGTTCACACAAATAAAATAATTAAAGGAGTTTGGTACAAGATAGGTCACTCAGTTCTTTAAACTTGTCTGAACAAGTTTAAACACATTAATTGTGTCCCAGCAAAAGAATTCTTTTTTTTTTTTTTTTTTTTTAAGATTTTATTTATTTATTTGAGACAGAGAGAATGAGAGAGAGAGAGCACATGAGAGGGGGGAGGGTCAGAGGGAGAAGCAGGCACAGGGAGCCTGATGCGGGACTCGATCCAGGGACTCCAGGATCATGACCTGAGCCGAAGGCAGTCGCTTAACCAACTGAGCCACCCAGGCGCCCAGCAAAAGAATTCTTTAAAAAATATATTAACCAGGAACAGTTATTTCCTCTTTTCTTTTTTCTGTTTTTGAACTGCAAATAATTGGAAACATCTGACTTTGAAAAGGACTTGTTAGTCATTCCTTAGAGTTATTCAGGCTGTCAAAGTCTGAGTATATTCAGAGCCCTTGACCATGATTTAGCAAGTGGCACTTTCACTTTGACTTATCTGGCTTAATATAATATTCTTAGATAGAGTTGAAAAAAATAAAAATATTACGAGTTTCAATAAATCTTTCAAAAACATTAATTTTCATGATTTATCTTATCACATGTCAAAAATCCAGAGATAGCAAAATTATAACCACTAAATCAATAAATAGTAATTAGGAGGAGTTTATTGTGTATACACTTTTATTAAAGTAAGGTAAGATTTCATGAAATGAGAGCTTTCAAATTCAAAGACTTATGAGCAGCTCAGGGGTATAACATTATGGGATGGCTTATAAAGTGAAATGGGGAAATTGCTTAACTTTTGCAATAATGGGTTATTACACGGGGTTTCCAGACAACAGAGTATTGATTAAAAGTTATTATCTCATACCATTTTTAGAAAGGTAATTTAAAGTTCTCTTATGATTATCAGAGACATTTACAATAGATAATATCAATTGTTTTGCTTATGTTAATGAAATGCGCTAACGTTAGTTTGGCTTACTTGCCTTAAATGTTTCTTTTCTGCTCTTGGAATTCTCAAGTCCAGTCTTCATTTTATATTTCATTTTAGCACACATGATTCAAATAAGTTTTCATGAAAACTGGGGAGCTAAAGTTTTAGCTTATTTGATTTATAGAAAATGTCTGCAACCTAATCAAATTGCAAAACAGTCTTTGTGGTCAAATACACTTAAAGGAACAACAACAGCAACAATGAAAAAAAAAAACAAACACTCAGAAATAAATTATGGAACCTATTTTGGCAGGCAAGTTATTAGAAGTAGAAGTTAAATCATGCAGATATCAAGATTTACATCTCTAATGAAATTATGTAATCACTTTTATTATTATAGAACAAGAGATCAAAAGGTTATTTCTTGTTACTTATTTTGAAATAATTCAATATAATATGTCCACATTTTTTTAGCTGTCTTGAAAACAAAGAGTGTAGGAAGGGACAGAACACCAAAGTTTGATATGCTTATGCACACATTTCCTTACCATACCCCCAATGCACAGGCACCTAATGAATTTCAATTGAAACATAGAAGATAAAAAGAATGTAAAGGAAACAGTTAACAGATGTCTAAAATGATAACCTCCCAGGCCTCATATATTTTATTCCTCTTTTTAGGAGACTTTCAAAGTGCTAAAAATATTTTTTTTTAACTTTGTGGTTTATCCTCATTTCAATTTGAATGTCATACCAGTGCATATTTATATAAGTTCTTTTCCTGTAAAATCATTTTGTTGTATTTGATAAAAGTCATTACCTTGATAAAGGTCTTACTGTTCATTACATTATGGTCTGTAAATGCATGAACATATCCCAGGTTGTATACACGTGAGAATCTGGCTCTGAATGTAGTTCCCCTTAACAAAAAAAAAAAAAAAAAGAAGTGCTTTACAAAGATTACTAGCAGTTTAATTGATTATTATTTACCTATATAACTAAGGATAATAAATATAGCCACCTTAGTTCAGAATTTTATTTTATTTTATTTATTTATTTTTAAAAGATTTTATTTATTTATTTGACAGAGAGAGAGAGAGCACAAGCAGGCAGAACAGCAAGCAGGCAGAGGGAGAGGAAGAAGCATGCTCTCTGCTGAGCAGGGAGCCTGACGTGGGGCTCGATCCCAGGACTCTGGGATCAAGACCTGAGCCGAAGGCAGATGCTTAACAGACTGAGCAACCCAGGCGCCCCAGTTCAGAATTTTATAATAAATTGCAGAAAGCTTCCAATTTCCCGTTGTATATGTGATGTATTATGATATCCAATTCGTTAATCATTTATTACATGCCACGTATCATGCCAACACTTACATGCATTGTCACAGGTAATACTCATTCCACCATTTCAGGTAGGTAAAATGATAACTCTTTTTCAGAAATGGGTGATGGAGGCTCGGGTATTTCAGCTAAACTACTTATTTGCTAGTGAGGCAGATTTGCAGTTCCAGTCCTTGGCTCTCTGAGAGATCTTTTTTTTTCCCACTAAACCCTACTGAGTTTCATGATAAAGCACATTTTGAAGAAAAGAGAGATGAGAATTTTCATTAGCATGGGCCAAATGAAGCTCTATGTGAAAATTTTAGGTTGACATAATAGAAAATGGCAAATAATGCAATTCTTTGTGATGCTTCAACAGGCAGTGTACGAAGAGCATGGCTGCTGTTGGCAACCACTGAATGAGTCTTTCCTTCCCTGGTGCTTCTTTGCAGACAGTCATGGCTATAAAGTTGACCCAAAGACAACAGCAAATGTTGGTGAAACAGACTTTACAAACAACACGCTCTTTAATTACACAGTCCTATAAGGGTGTTCCTGTATGCTCTCTCTCTAGCTTTCCTCTGGCTTTTTCTCTATTTCTTTTCAGGGCTCGAAGCTAAATTTAGCAGGATAAATTTACCCACTTTGTTTGGAAATGATCTTAACCATGTGCTTCTCACAGCACAAAGACACCCAATTGTTTTCAGTTCAAGGTTTGGTTTTCAAGTTGTTCAAGGTAAATTTTTCTTACCTGTGCAAATTATTTATAACAGACTCATTTATATTTCTTGACAAAAATGATATGTTAAAATGGAGGGAGTTTATGGGTTCCATTTAGAATCGAATCACAGAAATTTGGAAAGAAGAAGGACCATGTGACAATCTATTTTAGGTTGTTTATTCTTTCTCTCTTTCTCTGTAATCCTTAACAATTTGAGACTCTAATAATAGCTATGGACTCCTCTCCCAAAAAATGCACATACAAACTAAATTTTGCACTATAGTTTCAGGGAAATTTCTGAGATGCATCCATGAAATACCCACTGGTTGAGAGCTAGTGATCCAATAGTTAACTTTAAGCTAAGAAATTAAAATTTTAAAGGGGATTTCTCTATTTTAGAGAATTAGCATTGAGGTTTAAAATGAGCATCTGTATTTAAGCCCTGGAGTTTTGTTTTGTTTTTTTTTTTGCTATTCTACCACAAATAGGTATACTACTACCAATTATTATGTAGCAGGTAGAATATTATATTTGCATAAACTTCATAAAAATGTCATTTTAATTATACCCATTTCAGTGGTCATTTTATGTCCAGATACTTATACTAACCACCATTCATATCCACCCTATACTTTTTAGAATGTGAGAATGAAAAATAAAATAAAATAAAATATTTTTTACATTTAATATAAATTCACCACCTAGAAAAATCATTACATTTAGAGATTGAATTTATCTAGGAACAGTGATTCTTACATCGTGAATTGTACACCAAACTGTTATATGAATCTTTTTGTCCCCTAAACTTAGCAAGTGAAAATGATCAATTAATACTTTTAAAATGTGAAACTATATAAATACCTTCAATATTGCTTTAAGTCTAATATTTGCAGGGAAAAGATTAAACTGCAAAATAAATATGATTAATGAAATTAGAAAAGCAGATTAGGTTGCTATATATAAACCTCTGTAAACACTTATTCACCTAGTTCAGGCAATAGTAATGTCAGCAGCAACAAAGTTCCATCAGTTTTAAAAGAAAGTGTACATTGAAAAGAAAAAATTCTATTTTTTAAAATCATGTAAAGTAACATAACTTCAAATTATATTGTTTACTTTTATGCTAAAATTTACAAAAATTATTTTAAAACATTCTAGTAACATATGCCTATAGACTTACGTTTATATTAACTCAAAAATGACACTTATATTTTAGTACAAGTTTATCTACAGATTGACCAGAAAATTAGAAAATATTCACTGACTGTGTCACACTAAACATTTTAGAAGTAGCATTTCTTGTATTTTAAATAATGTATTCCATCAGCAGCAGATAACTTCAATTTATTAATTGTGCACACTAGGCATGTGACAGTCTTGTTCTATACTTAATAAACATATGATCATTGGAAAATAGCAAATGTCCAACTATAATTATAATTATATATATGTGAATCTTTTTTAGATTATAAATTCCAAATGACAAAAGATAGGAAGTCCTTCATCAATATGTTAGAGTTCATTAGATCAGCAACTTCAAACACCCAGTAATCTCTTGAAGTCACTGACAGTCCGTTCATTCGGTAGCATTAAAGTGATCAGAAAAAGTAACAACAACATTTTGTAAGTGATTTTTAATTGATATTTCTCTAGTTTCAAACATGTATCTGACCTTTATTATTATCACCTAGAAATCAAGTATAAAAAATATACTCTTTTTTTTTCCTGGTAGGCAATGTTTTTCAAAAATATGAGATACTTTGTTATTTCCTTAGCAGACACTTCTATATAAAATAGGAAAATTCTTCTACATTATTTCCACAGTTGTCATTTAAATCTTTTGACAAATGTTGCTAGGGAAACAAATTAAAAAAAAGATAAAGTGGGGATGGGATATTGAGAAAGAGACAAAAGTAATTATAATAGTACAGAATTATATCTAGGAAATATCAAAGATCAGTATGTCGGAAAATATATTTGGAAACTATCAGAGATTAAAACTTTATTTTTAAACTATGTCTGTTTTTAATGAGTACAAGTGCACTCTGTAGAAAGGAAGGTAAGTAGAGTAATTTTATTATGACAATGACTGTCTAAAATTGTCACTGACATTGAAAACAAAGAGGCAGGTATAACAATATACTTAATAAGCATAAATAAGTTCTTTAAAATTATAAATGCGGGGCGCCTGGGTGGCTCAGATGGTTAAGCGTCTGCCTTCGGCTCAGGTCATGATCTCAGGGTCCTGGGATCGAGTCCCGCATCGGGCTTCCTGCTCCTTGGGAGCCTGCTTCTCCCTCTGCCTCTCTCTCTCTCTCTGTCTCTGTCTCTCATGAATAAACAAATAAAATCTTTAAAAATAAAATAAAATAAAATAAAATTATAAATGCATTTGAATATGGTATTTCCCAATTCTGAACCACCTTCACGGGACTTAGCAAGTTCACAAAAAGGTCAACATGATTTATTTCTTTTTCATCACAGGTTACCTCCAAATTCTCTCATTTTGCTTATCTTGACTTTAGCCCCTACTCCTGCATTTGTCTTTCTTTCAAACTGTTGCTCTCAGTTATAAAAATTCATATCATGGCAACATGCCAGGAGCTACTTAGGTTTAAAAAATAGCCTCTCATTTAAATAACTCTGCTGACTTTCTCCTAGACTTGCTTACTGGAAATGGTAACATAGAAAGAGGCTGTGTCTTTTTTAGATTGTGGCTTAAGTTTAAATGACCCAGTCATCTAAAAAAAAATTTTTTTTTTGTTTCTATGAGCATGTTCCTGCTAAAGTGTAAAGTGACAGGGAAGGTTTCTCTGGCAAGGTTACATCTGCACAGTGACCTGTAGAAAGTGAGATGCTTGAGTGTCTGGGGAAGAGAATTTCCAGACATAGTGGCCAGCAAGAACAAAAATGAGATTGGGACCATCTTGGCTTGTGTGATTGATAAAACAAAAATTAGTAGATGAGGTAACTAAAGGAAGCTGGACAGGTTGTTTTGGTCAGTGGAAGCCATTTTAAGGGTTTTTATTTTTACTCTGATGTCTGTGGTTAGGCACCTATTGTTGTGGTCAGGTAAGTGATATCTTGAGAGTTATGTAAGAAGATATTTAGATGGAGCCAGGGTGCAAGTAAGCAGAATGAACAGACTATAATTGTAATAATCAAAATTGATTGGATGAAGGTGGCAGTATTGGAGGTTGAAACCTTAAGAAAGTATAGTAAGAAGGAAGGATTTGCTGATAGATGGATGTGGATTATAAAACAAAGAGAGGGGCACTAGAGATTTTTTGGCCTGAGAAACAATGGTCAGCCACTTAGTTTTAGAACTGGAAAAGAGCAGATTTGTTTGGGTAGATAGATGAGAACAGAAATCTAAAGCTTGTTTCTAGATCTTGTTGTGAGATCATCTGGGAAATCATTGTATTCCAGGTCTCCACCTGGGAACATGTCAGCATTTTTAGATCAGGAAGAGGAAAGGGATTCAGGAAAGAAGACAAAGAAACAACATCACATTAGAATGTAATGGGAACAAGAAGCAAATTGTCTTAAGTCACTAAGCTTTTTCTACAAAGGCCAGGATTACCATAGCTAATTGCACCAATTTATAGAGGTTAAACTATAAGCAGAATTCTGGTTGAGAAAAACAAATCTAGTGAGAAAGGCGTACCCATTTCTTAAAAAAAGTCAGTCTGGAGGACAAATTCTCATAATGTAAGAGGTGGATTTATCTTTGAAGGACAGCCTTCTGCAATTATGGATTTTTATATAGGTTATATGAAGAAACTTTAGATAACAAAGATGAGTAAATGTGTGTGTGTAATTTGTTTCATTTATTTTATGATTTAGGTTTGACACTAGCATTGGGCTTCTAGTTTTTGCAGATCAGCATTTACATATCTCAACTGAACTTCACAATGACTACTTTTATGACTGGGAAACACAGTCACAGATAATTTTGTCATGACACAAACTGGAAACTGGCCTATCTTTATCTGAAATGAATTGCCTGACCAGGTAACATACCATACATTTTTTCAAAGGTTATTTGATATCAAACATATTAAATTTTCATGAGTTTTAAAGTTTTATCTACCATTACAATTATGTAATTTCTAAAATCAATAAATGAGGAAATGATTTCCTAATGATTTCCACTAATACATATAAAGCACTTTATAATTCAATGATTGTTGGCTTTTAGTCACTTTATTAGGAATCATAACCGTTTTTATCCTAAAATTAATAGCATACACTGAAATAGGTAAGATGTAAATAACTTGATATATTGCTATATAGATGCATTACATAAATTTATTAAATACAGTAATGTTCTAATTAAAGAAATTTATGAAATATCTGTAGAGGCTATCATCATAAGATAGATACATTTGAAGGCATTGTTTGGTTTTGTAAAAATTTTGTTGTATTTCACATCTTTTTCCTCCAGTCCATTATACTTAGTAATAATGACACATCTTGTTTTTTTTTTTTTTGACATGATTTTTTTTTCACTTAAGAAGTTGATTTAAGAATTTCCCCATGAAATTATTTGGTCCCCGTAAGTATCATTATGGGTGACTGCGTACAATGCCAACTGTCTTCTGTTATAAATAATAGTGTAAATATCATTTGTTTCAAAACTTTTTCTGCTATCTCAAAGGCGAGTGGTTTTGAACGTATCACTTAAAATCCAGTTCTTTTGACTGTGTCAAAAAGTCACTGGTTGCTAATGTCAACATTAGCACTAGATGATAACTTTTGCTCTTAATATCACATAGGGTTTTTTTAAGCCCCAAAACTAAAGTCATTCTGACATTGTTTTGCAAATATAAGACACCTTTCATTTCTGACACAATATTAAAAGTAATGGAAAAATAACTTATTATAATTTAGAAATTAAAGCATTTAGTGAATATAATGTATCTAGTATTACATGCTCATTATACTGGCACATATTCTTTCAGAAATTTCTCTGCATTTGGTTTTCTTTGATGAACATATTTGCCTTTATTTTGTCTTACGTTATTTATGTATTTTAAAACTGCCTTAAATCATTTGGGGAACAAATTTTAGGGTAGGTATAGACAAATAAGACAATCTTACAATTGTAGGAAAATACATTCAACAAGAAAAAAAATTGCCTTATAAAATGACTTTTTGAAACAATTTAGTTTGCTTTTATATATTACATGATTGAATATCATGAATTTGAGGTAGAGAGACCATATAGAGAAAAAGGATAAATTAAGTAATTAGTGCTAGAATTTTACCATTTTTAAATGTTCAATTAAAAATAATGTATTTGAATATTTGTATTTTTAAAAATTCTGTTTTCCTTACAGAATAATCATAATTTATATGACCATCACACATTCTTCTTATGCTTGATATATGTCACTTTATCTAATTCTTATAGCTTTATGTATGTCAATTAAAATATATAATGATAAGCTAAGATAACAAGTCAAGTTTGTCAAACTTTATGAAGTTTCAAGATAAGGCATTTATAGCTCTGAGTAAACACAGAAGCTTTATTTTTCACAACTCAGAATTTTGATACTTGTTAAAATTTCATCAAATCAATTCCTTCTTACCTCTGTTTTTATTTCTTTGTTTAAGTTGATTGGATTACCACTGATATCTTAGTACTAGGTGCTTGAACTACACTTGGGCTACTGAAATTATTTAACTACAGATGATGTGAAAAAGATGGTGGCTAGAAATTGGGAAGCAAGCATTTCTTTTGTTAGTTCAGTGACTAAATGTTTTACCAAACATTTAATTTCCAAAATGACCAATATTGACATTATTTCTTCATATGTACATAAATATGTATATTTTTTAAAGATTTTATTTATTTATTTGACAGAGACACAGCAAGAGAGAGAACACAAGCAAGGGGAGTGGGAGAGGGAGAAGCAGGCTTCCTGCTGAGCAGAGAGCCCAACCCGGGGCTTGATCCCAAGACCCTGGGATCATGACCTGAGCCGAAGGCAGATGTTTAATGACTGAGCCACACAGGTGCCCCTGTACATAAATATATTTAAATATATATTTATTTTTTATATTTGTATGTAAAATGATTTCATTTGATAGATTTGAACAATAGAAAGTCAGTATTTTTCAGTATATTTATTGCCTTGTTTTTTCATGAGAATTAACATAAAGAGAAGTCATTATAATTTGGTAAAATGCAGGGTTTCATGTTTATGTGTAACTTCTTATGTGAAAATGCCAAACCTCACAACATGGTTTTCTAGTTACTTGAGCCCTCCGAAAGAGTATTTATGCTGTCTTGTGAAGCAAAATATATAGTAATATCATTAAAATTTTGAAAACTTTTAAAGAATATATTGAGGTTATCATTGATTTATATTAAAAGTAATTTCAAAGAAATATATATATATATATATACATTTCATGAATCCAAAACTATGAAATGCATACTGGATGTTGAATATTTTAAATCTCAAAAATCATACAGTTTTTTTCCCCCATGGACATGGGCTTTACTTGGGGAACAAATGAGGTTGCAGCGCTTGGCTCCATCCTTGTATATCTCGCTCTTGGTCCGGATCCCCGGTCCCGCTGGCCTGCCAGTTGAGTGGATCTCGTCAGGGTATTGAGTCAGTACAACGCATCTGCCTATGATCACGGCCAAGGGAGGCCACTGCGGCCACATGGAAGACATCCCTGATGCTGAGCTCAGGGGACCGGGAGGAGTACTCCACACAGGACACAGCCCCCACCTGCTTGCCAGCACAGTGCCCTGCTCATGTGTAACAGGCATAAGCTTCTGCTTGGACAACTCCCTCAGTGTAGCCAGGTCCGTGTGCAAGTCCAATTTACAGCCAACCAGCGCAACCTTGGCATTGGAGCAAAACTCCTGAGTCTCCCCTTGCCACTTCTTGAGGACATTGTCCAAAAACCTCAAATTGATTACTGGTATGAACAATTGCCTTTCAGTACGTTCAGTTCACTGATACTGGCATGAAAGACATGAAATACTTGAGTTATGATGAAGTTAAATTCAAAGGCCTTCCTGAATTTGCTCAAGATTTTCACGACCATGTTCAAAAATATGTCAGAATTCTGGAAATGATAAAAGATACTAATTAAATTTCCTCCTTTGAAAATATAATTGTTTTTTTTTCTATGCTCTCCCTTTCCTTTTATTAAGGATCCTGCTATTTTTATAGAAAAAAATACAGAAAAGGAGCATATAAGCTCTATGATAAAGGAACAGCACAAAAGGTGTGGATTAATCAGTTTGATGGCATTATAACAATTATTGAAGAGGTAACTAGTAAAAACCTAGTTTTGAACCAGCCACTATGGTATTTAATTTATTGGAAGGGAGATTAAGTTGAGAGGTAAGATGGTCCCATTTCACTTACCGCAATCGTATAACTCGGAACCTGAGAATCACTCTGCTAAACGGCTGCCAGGTGGAGAGTTTTTGTCAAAATTGCAATGAATCTGTCCTAAATGTATCAGAAGAGAAAATAGAAAAGACAGGCATGATGTTGCTGGGAAAATTATAGTAATTTTTCTGCTGAACCCTTGTTCTGGAAAGTTCAGCCCTCATTTCCTGCACTATATTTTTCTCCACGGACTTTCTCTTTCCATCCTATCTGAGCGCCCACAGATTTCTGTAGATTCTTTGGAAATTATTTATAGAGGCCAATAATCTGCCAGGTTAGTTGGTTCCTCTTCTTGAGACCTAGCCGCCTTTGTTTATGTTCCTTTCCCCCCAAGGAACAGAAATTCCTTAACAATGGAATATATTATTTTTCTGAAAGTAATTGTTTCTCTGAACCAAGCTTAGTTCATTTTCACTTCTCAAACTCCATTATCAAAAGGAAACTGGAAAACCTGTTTCTGAGTCGTGTTCTCCCTGGGGTTGAACACAGTTGGCCATGTGGGGGCTCGGTCACAAAACTGTTTCTCAACAACAGTTGAGTAGAGTACACAGTCAGAATTCTCGGGGCAGCTTGCTGGGCTGATAGGCACGAGGCACTTAACTGAAACAGTCCCTTTGGTACTAAAGGACAAGCTGAGTATCAGAGGCTCTGAGATATATGTGGGGACATGCTTTCTAGTTCCCAAAAAGAATTAAGAATCGAATCTTAAAAGGTTTATTATGCTCAAAGGGACTATTTTGATGTCAATCACTGTAACAATATCACCTGAGGTTTGTGTGGGTCACTTGCCTATGAGTGAATGCGATTCCCACAACAGCCCTGGTAATAGTTACTAATAGAAATCATTACTCTCATTTTATAAGTTGAAACAAGAAGTTCAGGGAAGCTCAAGTTTCTCATTTTAAAATAGAGGTCATACATTTCTTGCAGGGTTGTTAGGAGGATATAAATGATTCAACATGTATAATGCATTGAGCTAAAAGGCCAGGTTTAACACATAGAAGGTACTTAATAACTATTTTCCAATAACAGTATAATGAAAAGTCATATTATGTTAACAAGTTTAAGGACTAGAATTCCCATTTTCTTTCTTTCTTTTTTTTTTTTTTAAAGATTTTATTTATTTATCTGAGAGAGAGAATGGGAGACAGAGAGCATGAGAGGGGAAGGGTCAGAGGGAGAAGCAGACCCCCTGCTGAGCAGGGAGCCCGATGTGGGACTCGATCCCAGGACTCCAGAATCATGACCTGAGCCGAAGGCAGTTGCTTAACCAACTGAGCCACCCAGGCGCCCTAGAATTCCCATTTTCTGATTTGTGACCAAAAATGATTTCCAATACTCTGGCTCAACTGTTTACCATAATTTAGTGCAATGTTTGGCACATAACAGTCAGTAAAAGTTTTCCAAATACATAGGTACTTCTAAAACTTTGTATATGAAAAGAAATAATAGGTAGACCAAATAGCCAAATATTACAAAGTTTACATTTTTTTCTTTAAAACTGCATTATTATTTTGTAACTAGAGAGCTAGGAATGGAGGCAAGGAAAATGATTGGTAATAGCAGAACTGCATAATTTTGGAGTTAGATCATGCATGTAGTTTATTTCATTATTCAAGAATTATATTTTTAAATCCACAACTGAAAGTTGTAATATTCAAAACTGTCCCTCTTTATAGTATGGATTTGCCATTATATTAAATTCTGAAAATTAAAGATTATATTCTTAATATGTGAAATATAGTGTGTTTTATGTTGATGTTAATTGATACTAATCTTATGAGATTTTAAACTCTAATTAGAAATGAAAAATTTTACCATGCATTAAGCCACTCTAAGCATTTCCCATTGGGAAATATTTGATAAATAGGGTAACCATTTTCCAATTCTAAGCCTGGAAAAGATATTATTAATGTAATTTTTTCTTTTGGCTACAGATATATGGCATCAGTTACATATTAATTTCTTGTCTTTTAGGTGTGGTCAGGATCTATTATGTACCTTGACTTTACCAATCTGGCATTTGTAAGTTGGTGGGTGAATGAGTGTGAGTTTTTTCACCAGAAAATGAAATTCAATGGTTTTAAAATTGTAAGTAATTGTTTTACATTTTAGTTCAGTTTAAAAAAATGATAACATCAATTATTGGTACTATTCATACATAATAAAATATATTTCCATCAGATTTAATAAATTTTTTTTTAGTAATTCTAATGATTTTGAATTAGAAGTTCAGTTCAGAAATAATTCCTATTCATACAGAGGGCAGGAGATGAGGAAAATTCATGCTTTGTCTCTGTCTACTTCACTTTGTCTTTCTCATTCATGGATTCAAAGCATGAAAAATATACCCTTCTCCCTCTGGAGCTTATTAATTCTAAATTTAGGATAATGTCTCAATAATCAATGACATAAAATTTTGAAGTAATGGTAAAATTTGCAGGAAAAGAATAAAATTCATTAGGACACTTGAGGATTGAAACCAGTAATTTAGCTTCACATGAGCTACGCAGCCCCTGAAACTTCTAATAAAATGTCCAATTCAAAATTGTCTTTGAACTTGTGGTATGTACCTGGCATTGCATTAGGTAACAGCAGTAGTTACCATCCAAGGGTGATTTTGTCCCATTCAGGGACACTAGCAATCTTTGATGGCCTTTTTGGTTGTCACATATGGGGAGCGCTCCTGGCATCAAATGAGTAGAGTCCAAGGATGCTGTTAAACATCTTACAATGCACGGGGTAGCCCTGCCCCCCTAAATAACCATCTGGCACAAAATGTCAATACTGCCAACATTGGAAAACCCTGGGCTGCAGGGATATAAAGATGAAGTAAGCACAGTTATGTATTTAAAATTTGTATCTCATATGCTAAGCTCTATGGTTATCACTTTGCACAATGTTATCTTATTGTCATACAATTATCTAAGAAAAGGCTTTGCTCACATTTATATGGCTTTACGTAGGTATCAGTAGCCTCCACTTGTAGCAGTGGGTGAGGCTTTACATTTATTTATCCATCACCTTGCTACTAGAAGGCATATTTCAACTGGATGCTAGTCATATAAGAGTTTGCCCACATAAAGACCTTAGCAAGCAGGCTCAGTAATGACCTTCATCCCATTCTCTAAGCTCCACAAAGAACTAGCTTTCTGTTCTTGGTGTGCTCCCACTCGCAAAAAGAACACTTTTTCTGACACATGTAACAGTATTCTGGCAGAAATGTGGACAAGCTTTCTTGTCAGCTTTGGTTATAGGTATGATCAGGATCCTAAGTTTCAGGTACACTTCTAAAGGGTATAAGCTATTGGTTGCTCTAGATTCTTTTATCTACTATATACAAGGTGGAGGGCCTGAAAAAATATTTCTAACGAATGTACAGACCTTGAATATCTCATTTAACAATGAAAAAAAATCATTAAATGTTTATAATGTTAATTAATGAACTCTTTGATATTTAATAGAAATAAAGGTAATTGAAGCCACTGGAGTAGCTTCATGTAGATGTGGATGTCTGATTAGAATCTTACAAATACTAATTTAGCCCTCTGGGGGTAAGTGTTAATTTCTGATCAGTTAAATATTGTGCACATACTGAGATATTTTAAAATAAATAACAGGAAATCTTATTATACTCACACCTCACAATTACTCATTTTACTAATACAAAAATTGATGTAGAAAGAGCTTAAATACATGCTCGTTATTACCAAAGTAGTATATTACTGATCAAAATATGACAAAGGCTTGTTTAACTTGAATGTTCTCACGCTTATACAATATATAATTCATTTTATAAGAGCTAACCACCTACATGGGTAGATAGATAGTAACAATGTAGTTTAATAAGTGCAACTATAGTGTTTTTACTCAGGATATAATTGAACCAGATAAAATTGCTATGTAATTGAATTGGAGGAGGAGAGGGGAGAGTTGAATGTAGACAGTGACGGTATGGAAAAAGCAGACTCACTGAAGGCAACACTGGCTATAACTGTGTTTTCTATCTGTGAAGACAGAAGATGAAATAGTGCAAAGTTAATTTGCTGCATTAAGGAAGCTGGCCAGTGTACTGCAGCCAAAGGAAAACATTGAAGGGTTTTAAATGAGAGATTTGCATTTTCAGTAGATCTCTCTGGCAAATGCATGGATGACTTATTTGAAAGGGACAAGGCTGGAGTCCATGCATCAATCAGAGGGTTGTTGAAACCCTCAGGGAGAAACACAGTATCTAAACCAGGAGATATATGGGCAAGGTAAGGGTTACGGGAGGAATGGATTTAAGAAATGCATTCACCCCAATGTTTATGGTAGTAATGTTCACAATAGCCAAATATGGAAAGAGCCCAGATGTCTATCTACAGATAAATGGATAAAGAAGTTGTGGCGCACACACACACACACACACACACACACAGGAATATTACTCAGCCATCAAAAAGAATGAAATGTTGCCATTTGCAACAATGTGGATGGAACCAGGGGGTATTATGCTAAGTGAAATAAGTCAGTCAGAGAAAGAAAAATACCATATGATCTCACTCATAAGTGAAATTTAAGAAACAAAACAGGTGAACATAGGGGAAGGGAAAGAAAATAAAAATGAGATGAAAACAGAAAGGGAGGCAAACCATAAGGGACTCTTAACTCTAGGAAACAAACTGAGGGTTGCTGGAGGGGAGGTGGGTGGGGGTATGGGGTAATTGGGTGATGGGTATTAAGGAAGGCACTTGATGTAATGAACACTGGGTATTCTCTGCAACTGATGAATCACTAAATTCTACCCCTGAAACTAATTATACAGTATATGTTATCTAAATTGAGTTTAAATTAAAAAAATTTAAAAAAAAGAAAAAAAAAGAAATACATGGAATCTAAAACCTTTGGACTTTGTGAATGATTTAATGGATTTGGGTGGGATGAAGCTTCAGAGCGATAACTCAAGAATTACTTTCAGATTTCTACTTTAGGTAAATGGTTGTCTGCACAGGAGGAGCAAGAGTTGGGATAATACAGTGAGCTCTGTTATGGACATATTGAATTGAGTTGCTCATGGGTAGGCAATGAAAGGAAAACTTTCATACCAGTTTCTTTGGGGAGGTGTAAACCTTTGTATGGAGCTCAAAATGCTAATTCCTGTTTTCCAAACAGTGTTGTGTAATGCCTACATATAAAGGCAGTGTGTTCTCTAGGTTCATGTTCCCTGTCCTTACATAGCATTAACCAGTGACATGGTATGAGCCAATTTTTTCTCTTCTCCTGGAATAAAACTGTCAGTGACTATGAGCAAGTTTTCACACACATAATTAATCTCATTATTGAAATAATGGTTTCCCAAGTGGAACTCATCTTCATTTCTGCAGCTCGAAGGGTATCCTAATGAGCTCTTAATTATTCAGTGTAAAGTTGAAAATTCAGGCCAGTGAGCTTTGGCGATTCTATGCACAAGCACAGTGAGGTGGGGTAGAATTATTCTTAATATGTACAGTTAGATTTAGATGTAGATATACTCAAGTAGTTAGATTGGAATTCTATGGCTGAGAATTACAATTCTCAACATTGTCTTCCATATAATTCATATGATCATTATTGCTATCATTTTGGGCAACACTCAGTCCTGTGGGGGGTGACAATAATAGAAACAGCTTAATATACCCACATAATCTATTAAGTGTTTTATATTTAGTGATCTACACTCTCTTTTAATCCTCATAACAACTCTATGAAGCAAGTATTCATATTATACCATTTTGGGGGGATGATACATTTGAGGCATACAGAAAGACAAAGTAAACTGTCCAAGCTCACGTAACTATCTAATGGATGGATTCAGACTTAGGCATTCTGGCCTTGGAATCTATGATTTTTATTTACAAGATATTGAAAGGTAATGTAATTATAAATATTAAGTTTGATCTCCTCTAAGTAAAAAAAAAATAAATAAGATGCAAGTATTGGTATTTTTACTGTGATTTCTACTTTTTATTTTAGTCTACTATGGATAGTCACACCTTTGTGTATCATGACACTGTTGTTGAAAATATGGGAAAGATTATTGGGGCATGGAGCATTTTATAAATGACTAAAAGCGAAACAACAACAAAATAGCTTCTAATATAGTGCTATGTATGCAGTCAGCATGACAACAATATTTGGAGAATAAATGGAAGGAATGACAATTGGCCCATCTGGATTATCTACATAAAAATTGAATAAACAGGGCTCTTGGATAGGATTATTTAGTACTATAGATGGAGCATGAAAAAAATGTTCGCTATGAACAAAGTATTGCATTTTAGTATTATTAATCCTGAGCAATTTTTCTGATATTAGACCAGAGTACCATCCTCCTACTTGTTCATTTTAATTTATTTATGTTTATTTTGCAAAATATATTCATTTATACATGAAAATATATTGCAAAGTATAAAGTTAAAGAAGAAAATAAAATCACCCACAATTAAACTATTCAAAAGATCATCATTGTTATCATTTTAGTGAATATCCTCACATTTTATATTTTTTTCTTTAAAAACTGTTAGTATTTTACACTTGTGATGAGCACCAGGTATTGTAGGGAAGTGTTGAATCACTATACTGTACACCTGAAACTAATATTGTATTGTATGTTAACCAACTGGAATTTAAATAAAAACTTAAAAAAAAAAACCTTTGTTAATATTTTATGGTAAGAATTAAGAACCATTTGGTATCAAAGTTATTGATACCAAAACTGTTCTGATGGAAAAGTCATTTAGTAGGTCAGAAGTTTGGTTTAGGATGCTAAATTTTTAGAACCAAATGCTAAGATGTCTTAGGTTGAGACAAGTTTTAGGTTGAGACAAAGTTGAGACAAAGTTTCTTTAAGTGTATCAATTTATTTGAACCATTTCTGATAAAACTCTTCCTTCCAACCACTCTTTACCTGATTCACTGATCAAATTGATGATACTGTAATTGGTATCAGTTGTTATTCCAAGTCAAGATTATAAATCGATATTATAATAAAAGATATAAGATCGCTTTTTCTTTTTAGTTGTTGGAAATGCCTCCTCATGATAATAATTGTCGAAACATTAACCATACAAATCCTGGGACTGTATAAGAAATTTATGCATACTTTGGCTCCCTTAGCTTTTTTCAATAATGGTTAATTCCCTGGGTTCTTTCTTACTGCCAAGGGAGGCAAATTCATTTTAAAAAAAATGTCTGTCCTGCAAGAGTAATTTCTGTAGGTTGGAAGTTAATTTTTATTTTTTTATTTTTTTTTATTTTTTTTAAAGATTTTATTTATTTATTTGACAGAGAGAGAGAGAATGAGCACAAGCAGGGGGAGTGGCAGGCAGAGGCAGAGAGAGAAGCAGGCTCCCCACAGAGAAGGGGGAGCCCGATGTGGGGCTCGATCCCAGGACTCCGGGATCATGACCCGAGCCGAAGGCAGTCGCTTAACCAACTGAGCCACCCAGGCGCCCAGGAAGTTAATTTTTAAACTAGAGTTGCTAGAAATTGCATTTATTTGATATGAGACAATCAACATCTTGATGCTAAGATGATCAATTTTCTGTCTAAGAATAACTGGTAAAATTTTAGGACACAATAATATTATTATATACTTCAAATATAACAACATTACATATGCAAAAGAGTAGGTTTAAAAATAGTAAGAAATATGCTGCTTTTAAATAAATGCTTTATTTTATTTTCACTTTTAAATACATGCCACATCCTGTAAAATACACAAATGCTGTATTCAGCTTGATTAATTTTTATATGTGTTTATATCCTTATAACCCTGGACATGTAATTTTTAAATAATATAAACTATTTAAGTCATAATTTCCTTTCCAAAAAATAGATTTCATGAGAATTATGTTATAAATGCAAATGCTTATTTAGTAAAAGGTGATCATCTGTATTGCACAGTTAAGACATAGTCCATATCTGTGTTCATTAAAACCTGAATTGATTTCTAGTGAAATATGATCTCTTGATAACAATTGACAAAAATTAAGCCATTAAATATGGAAATCCTTTCATAAGTAGAGTATACTTACTCTACAGTTTTCCTTAAATGAGAATAAGATTTGAATTATGAAATATTATTTAAAGAAACTTAATTTGATTAGTTTCTAGTAACATCACATGAATCAGAGATTATTTCAGCTTCAGATTCATGACTCTAGGATCCCTTCTGGATTTAAATGCTTTGAGCTAAATCCTGATTTTACCTGATTGGCTTCCAAGAGGAGATGCTAAGTGAAAAGTAATAGCTAATATTTACTGAGCATTTTCTAACTGTACTAAGGACTGATTATCTTATTTCATTCCATGAACCTGCAAAGTAGTAAGACAATATTTTTGCTTCTTTACATATTGGGAAACAGAAGGAATGAGTTAGGGTCATTCCCTTCAAGTAACAGAAATGTATTTGAGCCAGAAAATTGGAGAATTTATTATGCAGAAACAAGGGCAATAATCCATCTGGACCTGAGAATGGACCTGGAAAGCGGTCAGGATCTTACCTTCAACTCTTTGTGTATATGTGAACAGGGTTCATCTTCTATGCTGACCTATGATTTAAAAAAATGGTTTTAACCAAAAAATCTTTATTTACTGAAAATCTATGGATCTCAAACCTAAATATCCAGGACAGTTTAGGGATTCAACCATGTGAAGCAATTGTAGTCAGATACCAGTTTCAGGGAATACATACCTGACTGGTCTGTGCCTTGTGTGGAAATGGTTATTTCCAGGTAGTCGCATTAGTAACAAAGATAATCTGAAGGTTGCCTTTCACACTGAGCCTCAGGGAAGCTTAATTTTCCAGTCATGTATAACCAGATGTCCTCTGTCCTGACTGGAAACAAGGACATTATCCTTCTTACTATACATTATAGACTATACATTATAGACTCAGTAGCATATAGAAGGTGATTTTTTTTACTAAGTTGTTGAGTTATTTTATAGCTTAACTATCAGCAGTAAGATTGCTTTGTGTTGTGTGTACACGCTTTCTATTTAGAATAGTACGTTGAACAAAATACAAAACTCTTCCTCTTTGAACTTCCTGGAGGAATATGTAAAGCCATATACCAACAAATCTGACTTTAACCAGGATGTTTTATTAAAAATTAGATAATTCCTTAAAATAAACCTAATACCTTTATTGTGTCCTTCTAGAAGTCTTATATTTTAATGAATTACAAATGCAAATTGCATTGTATCCTATATGTCTTGTCCCTACAATGGTCTGGCAACAGTGATAGTAATGCTTTTAAATACTATTCAGGGGGGCGCCTGGGTAGCTCAGCTGGTTAAGCGACTGCCTTCGGCTCAGGTCATAATCCTGGAGTCCCTGGATCGAGTCCCGCATCGGGCTCCCTGCTCGGCAGGGAGTCTGCTTCTCCCTCTGACCCTCCCCCCTCTCATGTGCTCTCTCTCATTCTCTCTGTCTCAAATAAATAAATAAAAAATCTTTAAAAAAAATAAATAAATACTATTCAGGGAACTGAAATTATATAAATAAACAATGTATAGCAACCCTTCCCACACTCCATTTTTTTCCTTTGCATTTCTCCTTTATTTTTTTTTATTATGGTTAAAAAAAAACATAGAACAGGAAATGTGCCCTTGTAATAAAAATTTAAGTGGACAGTTTGGTATTGTTAACTATATGCACTTTGTTGTACAGCAGATATCTAGAACTTATTCATATTGCATGATTGAAACTCTTTATTCATTGGACGGCAACTCCTTATTTCTAACTCCCCCAGCTGCTGGCATACCATTGCATTTTCTGCTTCTATGGGTTTGACTACTTTAGATCCCTCCTATAAGTGAAATCATACGGTATAGATTCTTGTGTCTGATTTCACTTAACATGCAGTGCTTCAGGTAGTAACGTATGATAGGATTTCCTTCTCTTTAAAGGCTGAGCAATTTTCCACTCTATGTATATACCACATTTCCCTTTATATCAACCATTCATGGACATTTAGTTTGTTTCTAATTCTGGGCTATTGTGAAAAATGCTTCAATGAACATGAGGGTGCAAGTATCTCTTTGAGATACTGTTTCCAATTCTTTTATATAAATACACAGACATGGAATTCCTGGATCATTCAATAGTCCTATTTTAGTTTTGTGGAACCTAATACTCTTTTCCATAGCAGCTGCATTATTTTGCCTTCCACAGACATTCTCTAAGGGTTCTCATTTCTCCACATACTTGCCAAAACTTGTTATTTTACGAATAGCTCAAATCCCTTGATAGTCACAGTTGTTCCTGGCTCTATATACTCGGAGAACCCCAGTCCTCTTAATAATGGTGCAGCCAAAGGACATATATGGAGATTCCTAGAATCCTACTTCAGGGTTGTGGCTGGCCATTGTGCCCATTAGGCAGTGTCCACACAATATTGGTTATTAAATATGTAAATATATCTTGTTAAGTATTAAATATATATATTATAATTATATTTATTTATATTATCTGTGTACGAGAGTGCTTCAAGTCTTCATCCAAGCATTTCCAATCTCATGTTAGACAGATATCTAACAAACTCTGATCCATCCCTCTGTTCTGTCTGCTTCTATGGTTGGGATAAAACCAGTGGAATTTAACCCCTCATTCATTTAAAGATGTTTTTCTTTATTATTCTTAGTTGAATTTAATTAAAAAGAAATTGAAAAAATAAAAAATGCAAAAATTTATGACAGCGTGACAGCCAGGAGCTACTTATTATCAATATTAATTTATTGTATCTAATAGTACTTATATTTCAATTATCCCTGAGGATACTACTATTTTATATCAGTGTCTGAAAATTAACACTGCATCACTAAGGAACTATAAAACTAAGTTCTACATCCTTAGTTAGAGAAAGAAGAGAAATATTCAGTGTATTTTACAGGATTTTATTAAAAATGTGTAAAATAATAAAAACTTTAGGTTTAAATGAATTACAAATGAATAGCATGATTGATGCTACAAGAATGATGGTTCAAAGACTATTGCTTTTCCTTGGTAACTAAGTATAATATGGAGCACTTGTTTCATTTTTGAAAGACAGTTTTTCTCATAGCAAGTAAGAAGTACAAACCCAATTTCTGGGGGGATTAGATACCCGATAGTCACCATCAAGAGAGAGCATAATGGTGAACTGCATAAACATATGGTAAACCAAACAGTGTAAAATCTTAAATCTCAGTGAGTTATTATATAATCATGTGTACCTATCTATAATTATGTGTTGCTATGACATAAACTGTGGACTAAAAGTCATTTCAATGTTCCCCTAACTGCTATGTTGGGAAACAACAGAGCAAAAATCCAGACAAAACGAACACACAGACAAACCAACACATCTCACATCCACACATCCACACACATACTGACATGTTATAATAAAATAATATTCTGTGTTCTAATATATAAAGTAAATACTGATACAAAGAATTGAAGAAGTAGCTCTACAGAGAGTTTTCTCAGATGCTTCAGTTTAATGTAGTGCTAACTCAGTGTGCACTGAGAATCCCCAAGAAGTAAGCCCTCTGTGTTAGCTTCACAAACAGAGAGATTCAGAGAAAACATTTTCAGATCACTCTTGTAAACATCTCTGAGAACAGGACTGCCAATTTAGGCATCAAATACATTTAAGATTTATGGATAAAATACTCTACAGAGCAAAATTTAGTAATAGTGTAAGTTGAAGCAATGAAGCTCTATGATTATTTGTCATGTTTTTTAGCCAGTTAAGATCTTAAAAGAGATTCTTACCTGTAGAAACAGAACTTGAGTATGCTAGTAAAAGGAGAAGGCATTTTTTCCCTTCTTCCTATCTTCTAGCTCAGTGTCATATTGCCCACTGCAGATGTGGGAGAAGATGAAAGGAGATCTAGAAGAGTGAGTAATAGAATGGGGATCATAATACTTAAAACTGGACTTGCAAGAGCTGAAATAATACTGAAAACAATAAAAAAATGTAATGCATTTCTAATGCTTTTTAAAAGTTAAATTACATTTTGCATTTGCTTCTTAAAAGATATGGTGACTTATTTTATAAATTTTTACCTGGAAGTTTTTACCTCTTAAACTCCTTTATGAAAACTATGGTGTAGAAAATATAGTCAATAATCTTGTAATAGTGTTATTTGGTGACAGATGCTGACTACGCTTATCACTGTGAGCACTGAATAATGTTTAGAATTGTTGAATCAATATACTGTGCACCTGAAACTAATATAACATTGTGTGTTAATTATACTTTAATAAAAACAAGTAAAAAGAAAAAGTGAGATAAATTCTACTTGATCCATTTATATTTTAAAATGAAATAGAATTCTCAACACTTAATTTAAGTTAGTAAAATGTATTCTTAAAATATTTTAGATTCAATAGAAAGCATATTATTCTAATATCATTTTTCTAAAGTAATTTTTTTTAGTCTCAAGATTCAGCATATTTTAGAAATAACTTTCTTTGGTTAACAAGTCAAGACACTATTTGAACATTTATATAAAACGTTGCCTTATCTCTGTATTTTACAAATCCTATGTAAATGGGGCACAGTAGCAAGGCCACTTTTATAGGAGTAAATCAAATACTCATAAATTTGTATCATTTTCCAAGTATATTCAGTTACCTTTAAAATATCACTGGATGAATACTATAAAAATTTAAAATAAAATAAAGTAAACTTCAGCAGTATTTTTTAAAGGTTGTGAGTGTTCAACAAACTGGAAATAACTGTCCAGCAAAATATTGCAGACATTATTCATGTATGTATAAATACTTTAATGATGAAATGTTGGCATTGTATACTTTGTACAGGACTGTTCCTTTGGTATTGAAGGGATAGGATTTGTAACCAAGTGAAGAACCAGCACTAAATATCACCAACAAGAGGAGCAAGGGATAGAATATAATGTAATGTGGAAGTTGTACTAAACAAGAAAATATTAAATTTGTGGTTAACTTTTTAAAATATTTTATGTTTAAACACTTGGATGTCATCCTTGTGCAGGGACCATGCCAATCTTCGCCGCATTGTTCCAATTTTAGTATATGTGCTGCCAAAGCAAACACACATGTTTAGACACTTGAGAAACCAGATTATAAGCTAAAATTTAAGAGTAAGAAAAGTTAGATGGTGAAATTGGAGTGGTCTAGCATATTTTCCTCTCCTGAAAAGAAATATAAATTATGTAAATAATTTTATCCTGTCCATCCTAGTGAATGATATTTTAATTATGAGCTATATATGCCTCAAAAAATAATAAAATTATAAACTCTGAATAAAAAGGAAAATAATAGATATGGAGATAAATTATTTTAAAATCCCAAGGAGCCACGATAAATTTACTTAGAAGAGGAAAATGTAATGGTCATAATGGTTATTATTTATATTATGTCAATATTTTGCTTTATCTTAGGTTTAATTCTGATACAAATGCCAAGGTTTAGGACACTCAGTTCTTATGGGACTCAGCATTCCTTATCACTTCTGTCCTGAAACAAATTAACTGTGAGTTTTGGAATATTAGCGTAAATTTCCATATAAGAATTCTTTTATAATAAGATTCTATTTATTTGTCAGAGACAGAGAGAACAAGTGAGAGAGCACAAACAGGGGGAGCAGGACAGGGAGAAGCAGACTTCCCGCTGAGCAGGGAGCCCAATGTGGGGCTCGATCCCAGGACCCTGGGATCATTAGCTGAGCCGAAGGCAGACGCTTAACCGACTGAGCCACCCAGGCGCCCCTCTGTATAAGAATTCTTAAATATATATAAATATCTGGAAATTTTCAGTAATGATAATTACTGATAGTTTTAATTTTATCTGGATCAATTTACTGTAGATCAATATTACAGTCCAATGATTATGAACATAACTAAAGTTTATAGCCAATCTAAAGAAAATGTATGTTATTAAAATATTTTTAAAATATCAGGCAATAGAGAAAAGTATAACCTGCCATCTTTCCACCTTGAGATATTCACTTTTCACATATTAATGAATATCCTGCTGGGCAATTAATTGTAAATACATGCAATTGCCTACTCATTTAGTTGTTTGTTTGTTTTTACAACAATTGGACTGCATTACATACATGATTTTATTTTATTTTTTTCTCACTTAAAATAGTGGAGTGTTATTTCCAGGGCAATGATATACTAGTCAGTAAAGAAGATCTTCAATTGCCCATTTGCTGTTGATATTTTAATACCTAGCCTGGAAATTCATGGAAAGTAGTGTGATATATTGTTGGGGAAATGGACTTGTATTTAGATGGCTCAATCCTTAGCAAAAGCTGTGCTGGAAAAAGTACTATTTAGGAAGGATGACATGAAGAAAACACAGCTGTCCTTTTGAGATTTCTAGAAGATGTTCTTTGGATTTAGCCAGAATACCAGAGTGCTCCTTAGGTTATATGTGGTTCAGAATTTGCTGAACTCTACTTCCACATAATGTTTCAAACAATGATGCTTTGATGTCTCCATTGTATTTTCTGCAGACTTGTCATTAAAAATAATCCTTTATTTGTTTCACGTAGTTTTTTTTAAATAGATTTTTATTTATTTATTTGAGAGAGAGAATGAGAGAGAGCATGAGAAGGGAGAGGGTTAGAGGGAGAAGCAGACTCCCTGCTGAGCAGGGAACCCGATGTGGGACTCGATCCTGGGACTCGATCCTGGGATCATGACCTGAGCTGAATACAACTGAGCCACCCAGGCGCCCCAATCTTTTATTTGTTTCAGAGGTACAGCGCTCACCATAGCATATACCCTCCCCAACGTCTATCACCCAGCCACCCCGTCCCTCCCACCCCCCACTACTCCAGCAACCCTCAGTTTGTTTCCTGAGATTAAGAATTCCTCATATCAGTGAGATCATATGATACAAGTCTTTCTCTGATTGACTTATTTAGCTCAGCATAATACCCTCCAGTTCCATCCACGTCGTTGCAAATGGCAAGATTTCATTTCTTTTGATGGCTGCATAATATTCCATTGTATACATATACCACATCTTCTTTAGCCAGTCATCTGTCAAAGGACATCTTGGCTTTTTCCATAGTTAGGCTATTGTGGACATTGCTGCTATAAACATCGGGGTGCACGTACCCCTTCGGATCCCTACATTTGTATCTTTGGGGTAAATACCCAGTAGTGCAATTGCTGGATCGTAGGGTAGCTCTATTTTCAACTTTTTGAGGAACCTCCATACTGTTTTCCAGAGTGGTTGCACCAGCTTTCATTCCCACCAACAGTGTAGGAGGGTTCCCCTTTCTCTGCATCCTTGCCAACATCTGTCATTTCCTGACTTGTTAATTTTAGCCATTCTGACTGGTGTGAGGTGGTATCTCATTGAGGTTTAGATTTGGATTTCCCTGATGCCAAGCGATG
>NC_138369.1:102696328-102732608 GCF_054177405.1 Leptonychotes weddellii | reverse complement strand
GTATAACTAAGTGGTTCTTAACCAGTGATTTTACCCCTAGAGGATTTTTCAAATTATCTGGAGATACTTTTGGTTGTCTCAACTCTAAAGGGAGGAATGCCATTGGCATGTAGTGGATAGAGGCCAGGAATGTTGCTAAATATCCTACAATGCACAGTGCAGACCTTCTAAACTAAGAATTATCTGCTCCAAAATGTCAATTGGTTGAGAAACCCTGCTGGAAGACACTTGCTAATTAATGAAGGGTCAGAAATATTCCACTTCTTCCATGGAAAACTACTAAGTTGGCTAATTTCTGTAAATGTGGCACCATTTTGTAAATATGCCCATGGCTTATTTTGCTTCCGTCTTTCTTATGCTACAGATTTCCAGAGATCATACAGCATTTCCAGATTTCTTAACATCAGCAGCTGAAGGAAAAATGATGACAACTGTAGAAATGTACAATAGCATGTTGATCTCATGTTTGATGGCTTAAAGAGTGTAAGATAGATATATATGTATATACATATACACACACACATATATATAAGTATATGTCTATATAATTTATCTCTTTGTTCTTTTGTGCATTAGAGTTATGTGAAAGTGAAATCTTAGGCATCAGATAATAATGTTGGTGATATGACCTCTGTGAAAATAAGACTACACATTTTTCCAGCAGTCTTTCCTTGCAAAAATGCTGTTGGACTGCTGCTCTAACAATTGAGTTCAACCCATATTTATTGTGCTTACGATAGAGACTGTTATGGAGGTTGGATAGAGTGGCGCATACTTCCTGTCTAGACAACTTACATTTTTCCACATGGCTAACCACCTAGAATTGTGACTAATCTAACTGCTTAAACAAACTTAAAACTTATTTCCTTTTTATAGTCTGCTTTCAGGGAAATAAAAAGGAGACTTGATTTTTTCTCGCTCAAGTCACTAGCACCACAGGATGAACCTTAGAGAAATCAATTTAAACATCGATTTTTTTTTTTTTTTTGGTAAGATGCTATTTGCAGAAGGTTAACTGATCAACCAGCTAGTCAGATCAATTTGATTTTTTATTTAGCTAAAGAAGTGAACAATATCGTAAATCTTGTGATAGTCTATGTATGTCAGTTAGATGGTAAAACGTGAAGTTGTTAGTCTAACTGCATTACAGAGACTAAGGGCAAAGAGCCAATCTCAGATTTAAGGGTTGATTCTCTCCCGGGAATTAAACCTATCCCTGCCATTTCCAGGACAAGTCGCGCTACTGTGACCTAGATACTAACTCTCTCTATGGTTGTCATCGGAAGTCTGATATTCTTCCCTATGAAATTTACATGTCCACAAAAGAGATAAAGATATTTGTTAAAAACAAATTCTTCACTGTGGCCTCAAATATGATTTAGAGGTCCCCTGAGTGATTCTATGTCACCATCTTTTTTTAATAGTCTGCAAGGTCTTGATTTTGATCTTTTGAGTTGTTTGCCCAGCTTAAAAAAGACAGGCCATCCAAAGCCAGGAGGAGACTTTGATTTGAAAGAAAAGATACACTTGTGGATCGTCAGGCAAAGGTGTCAAATCCTCAGAGAATGACAATGGAAGAAAGCTCAACCTGTCAGACATTTACAGAAGGAGCATCTGTGTCATGTTACTTGTCAGGTGGAGGGTCCTTTAGCCAGGTTCTAATAGGTTCCAGCTCCTGGGTCTATAGTTATTGCGAGTGCAAGCAGAAAAACACTTGAGAGTCATCTTATTTCCACTGAAGGCCAGTAGTAGATCCTAATAATAAAAAATAGACACAGAATATCCAGATTGCCTGTGCTAAGATAACAGCTCTACCACTTGCTAGCTATATAGAGATAAATATACTAAAGCTTTCTTTATCTGTAAAACTTGAAAATAACAGTACATCTGTGCTTGTGAAGATTAAAAGTGTTAATGTTTGTAGCAATAACATTCTGAATGTTAGCTACAATAAGGTAAATATTTCAGCCTCAAATAGCCTTTAAAATTAGAGAAATCAAATATTCTTTAATTTTCACAAATTTTCTTGAATTTTGCATGAGTATAGGCAGTAAAAGGATTCTAGTTAGTATTTTAGTCAAGGAACATTTTAAGAGTTGCCAATCTTAATAGTTGTTTTTCAGCACTTAAAATGAACTAGGGATCAGGCTCTAGTTGTACCTCAAATAAAGTTGGTCCAAATTAAATAGAATCTAATTATTTAGCATTTTCAAAAAAAAGATGAAAATATATAAAGTGGAGTTAAACGTGAAAGTAATCTCCAAATCATAGAATTCTAGCATAAAAACTCTGGCCTTGGGATTGAATGGAGAAAATAAAAGGATTACAGTGTTCAGTGCTTTCATGGATATCATTACGAAGGAGTTCAGGATAAAATTCTAAATAGGCTCAAGAAGAATTTACATAAATCATAAATAATGTACTAAAGGAATTATGGATGTGTGGGTTTCATAATTACATTCTAGGATTTTTTTTAGGAAAATTGCTTGAAAGGAAATGATAATTCTCTCCCCAAAGCAATCTTTATTGCTCTTGTTAGAGACAAAGTATTATCCCAGTTGGATTGTTTTAAATGAGCAGGATGATTATCACACACATAGAAATTATTAGTGGATATTAGACTCTGCAGTATAATAGAATTGTGAATTTGAATTAGAGTTGAGGTGCTTTTGCTTCTGTATGGGCATAGGCAAGGCAATTCTTTTCTATGAAACTTTTGCACATATAAAGTGAATAATAATTCCTATCTTTACTTCACAAATGTGATTTAGACTAAATGAAAACAAATTTATATTTTTTGAAAACATTAAAACAATATCAAATGTAGGTAATAATCATTATTATTATTATTATTATTATTATTTTGCCTTAATTAATCAAGGAGATCAGTTCACTGGTTCATCACCATGGTCATTTTTAAACAAATTACATGCATCCTAGAATACCTAATGATAATTTAAAAATATTTACAGCTGACAGAGATTGATCTGACTGACCTCATGTAATTCAGGTTTTAGTTAAAATGAGAGACTCTTTTTGAAAATTTAAAAGTGCTAAACTTTAATTTTTTTAAGTTCCTTCAAGAACTGACAATGCATAATTCAAAATTCAGACATTTTAGTATAACATTAACTGGTTGGGGAATAAATTATAAGGGAAAATGGGGTGATCTACACTAATGGATAAACCATGTCCTAAAAATATGGACCATTTTTGGAAATAAGATTTCAGTTCACTGAGCTTAATATTAACAAATATAAATTCTCCAGTTTTCTAAACATTATTCAGTGATTTTTATAGGGTTAACTCCTTGTTACATGATTATTTTACAGGAAAGCATCAAAAACATGCTTAACAGCTCATTTTCAAATAAAACCAAGAAGAGAAAATTTTGTATGTGGAGAGTCACAGGTAAGACTAATTCACTGAATTAGTCCTAAGAATGAGAAGCAATTTAGTCTACAAAAAAATTGTGAATTCTTTCTTCAAACAGTTCTACTTTCATTACACTTTCTACTGGTATATATGTGCATGTCATATTTAGAACAAGCATTTTTATTGTTGCATGCACAAAGAAAATGTTTTATTTTGCTACTCCAAAATTTTAAAATAATCTCTTCCTCAGTGTGGTGGACATGTTCAATCACTTTGTTCTATTCTCTTGACACCTTTCTCGGTGTAGATACCAGGGTCTCTGCAGGACAGACATATAAGGCTATACCCCGCGTTAGTTGATTCAAAAGGGCAGATTCCAATTCATACTTAACTAATCTGTTTTGCTGTCTATGCAGTTGGAATTTGTACTGAGAAAACAGTAATTCTGTGTAGACTGTATCAGCACTAGAATGAGGATTTGGCCAAAGAAGCAGAGAAAGAAAATAAGCACAGAAAGAGAGTAAGGGAGAGAGAGAGAGAGAGAAAGAGAGAGTGAGAGAGAGAGAATAAAACAAACAAAATCAGTATCAAACTCAGAGCATGGCAGAGAGAAGAAACTAAATAGCTCTAGGAAGACTATTGTCTTGGTAGATTCCAGTTTTGTGCAAGTCCCAACAATACTTTCTGCTCTCGGTCTAATCATGGCACACCTTTTTCCCCTTATATTAAATTACCCTTTGCCCTTTAAGCCAGTAGGAGTTAATTTTAGTTACTTTTAACAAAATAACTTACCTCTGTAATAAAGAGACACTAACTTGCAGTTTATACACTTGCAATTGAAGAAACTGTACTGAACATAAGAGGTGGATTCACAGGTCGCACTATTTGTCATTGACAAAGCTGGAGTAGGACTCAGCTTTTGTATTCAATGTTCTTTTCATATTTGTACATTCTATTTGCCTTCATATTATTTTTCTGCTTAGGTCCCCCTATTATCTTTATCATCCCACTAGATCTCACATAGCCTAAATCTAACCCTGTACATGTTAGCAAAGATAAAGTCTTGTAATTTGGTGAAGAAAAATAAGCCCAAAGCAAAAAACTGCAAATATTTTATGTCTTCAATTAGAGCAACACAGTTTTCAGAATACATACTTTTTAATTGTAGAGTTTTTAATTGACCATAAGCAATAGAACCTTCCTGGAGGATATAGTATTGCATTCTTACCATTATTTCTGGGCAGGGGATCTTTTTGAAATGTAAGAAATTACATACGATGTATAGCTTGTTAAGCTCTAACAGAAAAAAGAGAACAGAGATAAGGATTCGATTCATTCATTCATTCGTTAACAGTTCTTACCAATTTTCTTACAAGGGAAGACTACAGATTTAGGGTATAAGGAACAAAATCTAACCAACAAGCACTTTTAGCACCTTACAATTAAGATCAAAGCCTTCTAAAAATCCTGCTGTGAAGTTCTTTTAATTAGCTCGCTACTCAGTCTAACACATATTGCAAGTATTCCTTCTTGAATACCTTCCTTGAATAATGCAGCTGGGAGAACAGTCAGTTGAGCATTGATGCAGCTGGGTAGCTGAAAAGATGAAAATCAAATGTGAATTCTGATGAAGTAATTTCATTTTGAGCCTTTCATATTTCTTCCCCCCTAAATTAAAAAGAAATGAAACCTCGAGTTCAGCTGGTTCACTGCCTACTCCATGCCAATTCACATTTTCGGATAATAAGAGTATTTTGCCCAAAGTGAATACTAAACACAAAATTCTATTTTCTCACCTAATGGTGAGAATTTTTTTTTTTTAATATATGGAGCCTTTGGTAATTTTCTGTGATAATATAGTAGCTGACCTGCTTTGTGAAAGGAGGTGAACCTGTTATTTTTGCTAATATTGTATAATGTTGCTGTAATTTCTCATTATTAGATGTTATCCTCTCTAAAAAACATTCACTTATTCTTTTTTTTTTTTTTAAAGATTTTATTTATTTATTCATGAGAGACAGAGAGAGAGACAGAGGCAGAGGGAGAAGCAGGCTCCCCGCAGAGCAGGGAGCCCGATGCGGGACTCGATCCCAGGACCCTGGGATCATGACCTGAGCCGAAGGCAGACGCTTAACCAACTGAGCCACCCAGGCGTCCCAAACATTCACTTATTCTATGTTCAATTTCAATAAGAATTCATTGTGAAATAACGATAATGTTTACCCTAGCATAATCTTTTCATTGTGAAATAATATTAGTAATATCACAGGCTGTTTTTCACAACATACTTATAATGCAATGAATGCCTTCAGGAATTTAATCAGCTGATAACATCATCATTTCAAACAATATATCCATGAAATTCTATTAATATAATGGAAATATCTCCTTGTCTTAGTTATATGTATGACAATGTATTTTAATTACATGTAGATTTTAGTTTTAGCTCTCATTTGTTTGGTGTTAATATAATATTTACGTATATTAGACTTTAAATTTTAGAGTCACCAGACATTTGTTTGGTGTTAATATAATATTTACGTATATTAGACTTTAAAAACCTTCTTTTTTCATTTCATTAACATGTTCATTTATTTATCCAACAAATATTTATTGAGGAGCCATTACTTGTTAGGTGGTATATTAAGTACTTGAAATACAGAAATAAATAATACAAGTGTTGGCTTTCATATCCCCAGTTTTTTAGAGAAAGAGAGACAATCTTACAAACAAACAAAGAAAAAGTCTATATACCTAGCAGATTGGCTAAAAACAAAGCAAAATGCTGGCAAAGATGTGAATAAATGGGATCACTTATACTTTGCTGGTGGGAAAAAAACATAGTTCTACCACTATAGAAAATTTTTTTGACAGGTTCTGATAAAACTAATCATGCAACTACCCTATGACTCAGTATTTATACCCCTGGGGATTTATCCCAGAAAAATAAAAACTTGTGTTCAAACAAAAATCTGTACATAGAAGTTCATAGAAGCTTTAGTGATAATAGCCAAAAGCTAGAAACAGCCCATATGTCCTTCAAAAGGTCTTAATCTCAGCCAAACTGAGGGTTGCTGGAGGAAACAAACTGAGGGGGTGGGGGTTGGGGGGGCTGGATGATGGACATCGGGGAGGGTATGTGTTGTGGTGAGTGCTGTGTATTGTGTAAGACTGATGAATCACAGACCTGTACCCCTGAAACAAATAATACATTATATGTTAATGATGATAAGAAAAAGGTGAACGTTTAAACAAACTGGTTCGTACATACCATGGAATACCATATATATCAATAAAAAGAAAATAGCTCTTGATCCATGTAGCAATTTGGATGAAACTCCAAGCAATTATGCTGAGTAAAAATATCCAGTTCCAAAGGTTACAAACTGCCTTATTCCATTTACATAATATTTTCAAAATAATAAAATTATTAGAACAGATTAGTGGTGATCAGTGGGAGGAGGTAGGTGTGCTTATTTATAAAATGGCAACAGGGGAGAGACTTGTAATAAACTGTTCAGTATCTTGACTGGGGTAGTGGATATATGAACATAGAGATGTGATAAAATTGCATAAAACTAAATACACACACTCAAGTGAGTAAAGATAAAAGTGAAATCTAAGTAAGATCAGTGGATTGAACAAATTTCAGTATCTTAGTTGTGATATTATATAATAGTTTTGTAAAACATTACTACTGGGGGAAATTGAGTAAAGTATACATGGGATCTATTTGTATTATTTCTTACAACTACGTTGAATATACAATTATGTCAAAAATTTCAACTAAAGAGGGCACGTATTGAATGGAGCACTGAGTGTTATATGCAAACAATGAATCATGGAACACTACATCAAAAACTAATGATGTAGTGTATGGTGATTAACATAACATAATAAAATTAAAAAAAGAAAGAATTAAACTTTTAACAAAATTACTTGATGCAGGATCGATATACAATAATTGACGATATCCTTATGTACCTGAAACAAATTGGAAAATATACTAGAAAAATGTATCAAAAAAACCAATAAGTTGGCTAGAATTAAATGTAATAAAAGTTACAAAAATCTTCTAAAAAAATTTCAATTAAAATAGTACAATGAAATGTGAATGCTGTTTTCACAGAAGACTGCATAGGATATAGTAGAACTATAAGAATGTAGCACATGAGTGCAATGCAACAATGTGTATTTTTTCTCCATTGCTGATTAATTGATTGATTCATCCATTCATTCAGTATGTATTTATTGAGCACCTAGTATGTTCCAGGCACAGATTGCATAACAGTGAATGAAACATACAAACATTCTTGACCTGTGCTACTTCTATTCTAGTGGGGAGATATAATTATGTTAAAAATTAAAATACATAGTATATTACACTGTGAAAAGTTATGTGAAGAGAAGGAAAGTGTGAATTGAGGACGAAAATGCAGGAGGGATGAGGTGAGGTAGGTGATAAATGCTTTGACATTTATTCTGACTAGAAAGGGCAATCAGAGAAAAAATACGATTTTATATTATTTTTGTTTATGTTTTGAAGAACAGTACAATTACATAAAGTACAAATATCATATGTTTAAAGTGGATGAATTTTTATTGAACTTATTGTTCAGTCAGTCAAGTTCAACATAAGAAATAAAATCTCATACTACCCTCTGGTCACAACTAATCTAGCAGAAAAACATACGAACAGATAAAAATAAAATTAATTCTTCTAACGCAGAGGCTATCTTGTGAATCCAGAGCCAAAAGATTTGTTTTTGAACACTGGCTCTATCTCTAGATCTTCACATGGCCTTCAGCTTTCTCATTTATTAAAATGACAATAATGAACTTAGTTGACAAGATGTTATGAACGCCAGAGATAATAAAAGCGACTAAAGATTATTAAGATGTGTATACATTAAAGTTAGTTTTAGAACAAATAGAGCTTGCTTTACTTAACGGTTATAAGTCTTTTTTTTTTTTTAAGGAGTTTCATCATTTGCAAGTTCAATATTGAGATATTCTAAATTCTCTGTTTAATTCTTACACTGTCCTGGTAATTCAGGTACCACTTAATTTGTTTTTCATTCATATCAATTTTCAATGTCAATTTAATAAAATGACTTTCTCTACGTATGTTATTATAATTGACAGATTTTAATGGTATGCCTATTTTTAAAATGTACTTATTAAGTGCGACCAAAGTTTTATAAAGTTACGTATTTTCCCCCAAACAACCACTATTCATATCTCTACAAAAGCATGTGGTTTTTCAAATAAAATGTATGATGTTCTATGTTAAGTTTCTGTTAGTTTTTTTCCCACCTTAAGAGGTTTGGTTTCCCAGTAAGAGGATGAATGAAAAGAATTTGCTGTGTGTACTTATAAAAATCAATAAAATTTATTAGCCTTTCTTCAGTCATTTCAATTTCATTCATGTGACAAGATTTCTTTCTGTTATTCCATTCTGCAGGCATTATATATTTCACGGTTTTCTTCCAGAATGCAGTACGAGCATAATGGCCATGTTTTACTTCTGATTATGACTTATTTAAAACTTTCCCTTTCTTAACAAACTATGACAATGTGATTTTTAATGAATTTCCCATTCAAACTGAAAGGGATAGTGCAGCCAAGAGCCTGCAATGTTTATTATATTTAGCTAGAGGATGATATTTTGCAATTAACATGTTTTGCTATTGCTAGAATTTAAGTAAATATAAACCACTCATTTAGGATCATAGATAAATATTAAGTAGTAAAATGTACCTAGTGTGTTCTTTCCTACTAAAGAACTTTTTAAATTAGACTTGGTTTATTTTTCTGTGTAAAATTGGAAAGCACACTTGGTGGTATTGATAGTAATTTAAAACAGACACGAGCAATTCAAAATAAGGGCTTGTAGTGGCAGAGAGTAATTGGATTCTAATCTTTTAGCAAAAATTATCAAGTGACTACTCTGTGCTGGGGACAGTGAGTAATAAGAAAATGGGGAAGCCAATGCCCCAAGTAATAATTGATCTTTGATTGTTTTACTTCATAGGCCCTGAAATAAGCCAATCTTCTCATAATTTTATTACTTGCGTGAAATCAAATTAAACCAAATACTTTGTGTCAACTTGCTTTCCCATGAGTTATTAAAAACAAAGAGATTAGGTATCAATTTAAGTATATTCAGAATTTCCTTATGCATTTGATTCATTTCCTCATATTAATTTTGTGCATAAGGCAAAGAAAAATGAAGAATAGCTCATTTCCTATTCAAAACAGTAATCATTTTATTTCCAACAGTTATAGCGTTTTAAGAGTTGTTTACTCTTGATGAATGCATTTAAGTGAACCTGAGAGATGAAAAAGAATTCCAAAATTAGATTCATTCTATTTCAATTAAGTGACAGTTTTCTTCAGCGCTTGATAAAGATGTATTCAAATAGCTAACCACAATATTTAGACTCATGATTAAATAGTGACAGAATTTCTTTTCAATTTAATAGTATAATTTTTAAAACATTCCCAGAAAGTTTATATTCATTATATTGAGATAATAGGATTATATATGTCAGGACTGACCTCTCTTTTTTCAAAAACTAGATCAAAATGTATAGATTACATACACCAATGAGCACATTTCTATCAAATATTGCAGTAAACCCACCAAGAAATTTATTATCTTCCATTATTCTTTTCTGGATGTCTTAGAATTGCAATGGTAATACCAGTTTACTGTCACTAACAGACTAGGAGAGTAGCTATCTTACTGTTCCCTGATGGCATTTATTATTTTTCTTCCTTCTCAATTTTATGGGAAAAATTATTATTATATTGGCTTTATTTGAATATGTATAATTACTATTGATTGAATATTTTTCTACAGGTTTTTTGTCTTTGGTTTTTCTTCTCACCCGAATGCTTTCCATTTGATAACTTCATGTCCATGGTTCATTTTTATATTGAGAAGTTGATACTTACGTTATTGACCTGTAAGAGCTTTTTATTATTAAAGATATTACCCCTTTGCCTGCTCATTTGTTATAATTTTCCGTCGGACTTGTCATTTTATTATTTAATTTTGTTTAAAAGACGTGCTTAGACATTTGAAATTCTAAAAATTTTCTCTTCTATAATGAAAAAATTTGTCCAGTATCCTTTTATTGCCCCCAAGAACGTTTACATTTATTTGATTAAATTGATTGGGAATTGAGTTTTGCGTAAAGTCTAAAATGAGATTTTGTGTGATTTTTTTTCCAAAGAGCTATATTCCCTTCAACAATTTGGTAAATAATTCATTTCTTCTTCATTATTTGGTGATGTTTAATCTATTGTATAAGAAATATGTGTGTTTTGAGAAAGATAAATTGTTTATCTGAATCAATTGATACCCCCAGTTAATTGGTAAATCAGGTAAGCAGAGTAAAGGACAGTATGATAAAATGTGGTTCTTACCTTCCTTGAATATTATATATATTAATCAAATGTATTTGTCAATCTTCAAGAAAAAAAAAGAATTGCAATCACATACAAAGCCCTCTTCTAAAGGAAATTTCTGAGGCTAAACAAGGAAGTGACAATTAGAGGTTGCTTACACTTAAGTTATCATGTTTGTGTTATACCTCCATTATCTTGTTCACAGGGATAGCCTCCAGACCAAAAGGCAGCCAATATATAATTCTCTACAGTCTAGACAGAAAGCTATGTGGTGGTGGACAGCAAGATTCCACTCAACATGATTTCCTTGGAGAGGTTACTCGACTGACTATCGTGGCCAAATAACATTTATTATGATTGTAATTTTGGGAAAAATATTTTAGCTTGGCACTGCTATATCGTGTGTGTGTGTGTGTGTGTGTGTGTGTGTTAGGGCAGGTTATATTCCATGTGAATTCATTTGCTCTGATGGGCTACTTATCCTTTAGGATAGTCGGGGTGTAATCAGAAAACCTCATTTGAGAGATCCTACTTTAAGTTTTTCAAGCTACCAATCTACATAGGAACTTCTGCTAATTAGCAAAATAAATGTCACGATTTTCTTATAAAAATACTGCAATCTACATTTTGCGATTGGCTGAAGTAGTCTTAGGACATTCTTTGAAAGAGATGCTTCTTGTGATAAACAAATCCTCTTAGCATCACCTCTATTTCCAGCAGCTACTGCAGTAAACATTCCAAGCAATCTTCCATGCAGTTTATAATGACCAATATCCTACCAAATTTGGTATCTCCTTTATTCAGTTGAAGAAAGAATATGAGCAAAATATATCATACATCAAGAATTTATAGCCACACTTAGCTGAATGGCAATCTGTGAAACACTATTATCTGTCAGGGTTAAGTTTTTTTTTTTTTTTAATGTGCTCAAATGAGTTTTTTTTTTAAAGATTTTATTTATTTATTTGAGAGAGAAAGAGCACAAACGGGGGGAGAGGGAGAAGCAGACTCCCCACTGAGCAGGGACCCCTCGGGGCATGGGGGCTGATCCTGGGATCACAACCTGAGCTGAAAGCAGACGCTTAACAGACTGAGCCACCCAGGTGCCCCATTTGCTCAAATATGGTAAGAAAATGTCAGCTAAAACGAAGTTGAATAAGTTAATTTATCATAGGACAACAGAGAACCCTTAATATAATAAAGACTACTGTGACTTTCAGAACAGATGCTACACAATGTATACATTATCCAAACCCAGGAAAACACACACACACAGTGGGGAAAGAAGCTATGGCAGGGTATCAGAGTACTTGAATACGACAAGCTATGTCTAGTTTCTAGTTTATCAGTTCTCAACAAGGCCATATGCTACATTTATAAATAAAGAAAAAGAAAACCAAACTGGTTTTATATTTCCATTTGCCCATATTCATTATTTTACACTTTTTAAATCTTTTATCGGGCAGGGAAACAAAATGACTTGCTTAGGTTAGGGTGGTTGACCATCATTGTCTTTATCAATTACAGAAGGATTTTGTTAAGCTTCTCAGGAAATAGAGTAGGGATTTTTTCTTGATTAGATTCCCTCAGAAAACTGGAATGATTTTCTGAACATATTTATTTTTCCCTGGCAAGGTTGATGATGTCTGATTAGAAATAGGGTCTATCTGAATCCCTCTTTAGAGAAAGGAGAACTGTGTACCTATCTTTTTGAAGCAATAATACTGGACTGGCCAGGCAAAATAATAAGGGCGTAACTTCTGATTTTTACCAAAGACTGGGGAACACACAAGAAATCCGTGAATCAAGTTCTCTTCAATTTGCCTTCTAGTTAAGTAGAATCTAATTAACTATAGATTAACTAGATCTAGTTAACTCTTTCCACATCTCATATTTTTCTCCTAATTGACACTTTTCTGTGTGATGCAATCACCTTTGAATTTCCTACTCAGACTTTCCCCTGAATGGAACTGATTAAGTCACATGTGAACTCTAAACTAATTAATGTTTACATTACAAGAAAATGATTTTCTAATTATAATGACTTTACTGAAAGAGGGGTCTGACTTCTGGGAAAACTGGGAGAGCTTCACACAGCACGAGACGTTCAACCACCTTCTGTGCATAAAGGAATGCAAATCAGTCCACAGTTAGATCTGTTTTTCTCCTATGTTTTGCCTTTCTCTTCCTGCAAGACTCTACTCTCCTTAAGCTCTAACTGATCTGTACACTTGCCCCTGAATATACTAATTCACCTGCTTGAAGTATTTCGACCGACTCATGAATACCGATGTCATAATATATGTTAATAAGTTAAGGAATTTCAGCGTTCAATCCAACTTTGATTTCTATCATGAACTCTTCAAATAGACATAGTTGCTGCCATCTCTTAGAGATAGGAAATCGGGTGAATGGACCATGAGCTTCGTCTAGTCAAACAATACTCCAAACTGAAGTTGCCTGGAATTACCTCTGTGTTTCCACAAAGCTCTATGCATTTTGTGTATGTGTGTGCTTTATGATTTAGTTGCCTGTATTTTAACGGCCAAGGAAAGTAGATAGTTTTGACAAATCTACATGCAATATAATAAATCATTTTCTTAGTAAGAAAGCATAGACATAACATTACATTGCTGATCTTCAGAATAACAGACCATTATTACAAAAAGACTCATTCCCTATGGTAGCATATAGCATATAAACAGCTATAGGTCTGAAACTTTTTTTTTTAAAGGCAAGGTTTTATCTAAAATTAGCTTTATGTCATGTCTTATCTTACTTATTAAATTACCCTTTATAATACTATCTAGAATCAATTTTCTAGGTGCTTTCCCCATTTAAAAAGTAGATTGGGGCCATCTGATTTAAATATTATTTGTATCAAACACTTGCTTGTTTTGCAATATGATAAACAGACTAGTTGTTTAGTATATCCATAGACACTTCCCATATGGAAAAGCTGTGCGGTTGATGACACAATGCCTAACTCTGACACCTTAGGTGTTGCGGCGATAGCCAGGTTCAGACAAACTATCAGATTATTGCAACTCAGTGGGCATTGCCTGCATGGATGGATTCTCATTACAACATCACAGATGGCTGGAACAGATCCACTGATTGTTGGAATTAACAGTGCATCAGCTTATTGGGACATGAACTGTTTTCACAAGGGAAAGGATAAAGTAAACCACCAGATGTAGTAGTCACTTAATTTCTAGATGTTCATATGGGAAGCAGTTGTTGAGAATCCATACTATTAGAAATAGCTATTTACTTAATTTAGTAAATGCTTTTAAAAGCTCATAATAAACCTGAAATGAGGATAATTTTTAAGGAATCTAGATTGATGATTTATTATTATATATCAATTAACCTCCATAATGCAAAATACATATATATATATATTTAATGAGAGTGGAATATGGATAATATAACTAAAATATGGTGAAACCAGGGGCGCCTGAGTGGCTCAGTTGGTTAAGCGGCTACCTTCAGCTCAGGTCATGATCCCAGGGTCCTGGGATCGAGCCCCACATTGGGCTCCCTGCTCAGCGGAGAGCCTGCTTCTCCCTCTCCCTCTGTCTGCCGCTCTGCCTACTTGTGCTCTCTCTCTATCTCTGTTAAATAAATAAATAAATAAATAATCTTAATAAAAAAAATATGGTGAAACCATTGTAATAAATATGGAAATAATATTTAATGGAATAATCAGGTCACCCATTCCATCTAATTGTGTTCTCTTCTAAATTATCCGTTGAACAGTAGGATACTTGGGATTGTAAACAATATAACCAGTATTCAAATTTGTTATTTATGTATTTGAGTTTGTACTTTTGAGAGCAGTACAGAGCTTGTAAATAAACTAAGTCAACTGGATAATTTGAAGCACAATTTGGATGAATAGCTGACTAATTCGAAATATTTGCCCACGGCTTTGGGATTCTCCTCACTCCACTCCAAACCCCCTCCTGCCTCCCACAATTTAATCGAGTGAAAACTCTTTTTTTTTGGTCTGTGTATAACAGCAATCATGTAGTAGTGTTCTAACCAGTAAATAAAGTGATATATTTTGACAATACGTGGAAGTTGTATGTGGGGAAAATGCACAAAATCATGAAATTATGTACGATAAATTGCTGTGTAAAGTTCAAAATAGCATGAAATCATAAATCTTAAATCTGAAAGTATTTATAGGTGGTTATAGGACTCTTGCGTGTGGGGTGCCTGGGTGACTCAGTTGGTTAGGCATTTTCCTTCAGCTCAGGTCATGATTCCAGGGACCTGGGATCGAACCCCACGTTGGGCTTCCTGCTCAGTGGGGAGTCTGTTTCTCCCTCTCCCTCTGCAGCTCCGCTTGCTTGTGCTCTTTCTCTCTCTCTCTCTCTGTCAAATAAATAAATAAAATCTTAAAAAAAAAAAAGACTAAGGCATGTAAGACAAGCAGATGTTTATATTGCTAGGATAGTTAAGGTAGAAAAAATTCAATGGGATTTTTGTTGCTAGTAACTTAATATTCAGAAATTAAATGGGAACTGGCTAAATTAAGGCACTGTGGAGAGGAATGGGTGAGTGACCCATGGCTGGAGAGTGCATGGTGTTTGAAGCAATCAGTCAAGCTATTAACTGTTTTGTCTTTGATATTCAGACCATGTTTACATCAAGAGAGTTTATGTGACTTGATAGCAAAAAGACCAAGAAAGTAGAATTTAAAGTTAGGTCTTGATACCATTAGAAGGCAGTGAGAGAGATGCCGGGATTCAGGGTGACAAACGGCATAGACATTGAGAAACAAGGCTAAGGAGCTGCAGTTGGAGTGGTTCAGATCAACACATTAATCACAGGTGTTGATGAACTGCAGTGATCGATCATATTATTCACTGTTTATCTACATCTTGGAAGTAAATTTAACAGGCTTTTTAGTAAATTAGAATTGTGGAATTGGGGACAGAATATCTAAAAGGGATCAGCAGAGTTTGAGAATTCTGGCTTCCTAAAATCCTATAAAAGACTTCCTAATCCAATTCACTAAGAAATAGACACAAATGTGACAAGGCCAGGCAGTTTAGAAAGAAGCAAGATCCCAAGCCGTTCCACATTATGACCCAGAGGCTAACACAGAGAACCCCAAGAATGAGCAGAGCATTCTAATCAATCAAAGCAAGTTCAGAATGTCACAAGCAGTCACAAAATAACCAAAGCTTGATTACTGACAAAGTAACCCAAACTGGGTGGGTGCCTAAACACAAATGACCTGACATTCACTGACAGCGTACTAAAGCTCTGTGCAGGTAATAATACTTTGGGAAAAATCCCAACCCAAGGAAAGAGGAGCCCACAGTGGACTGCCAAGTATACCGGGTATAAAGGAAATACAAAAATCAATACCAGTGGGACATGGACTAAAGAAGTAACACACCTTTCTGTATGAGGCCTGAGAAGGTCCCATAAAAGAAAACAGACCCTGGGACACCAGCACCAAGAAACTTATTTGACTATCAGATAGTAAGAAACATAAACTAAACCATTTATTTATTCATTAAAAAAAAGTTTTTGAATACTTACGATATGTCATGAACTGTGATAGATTTTGGGGACATAGTAGTAACCAAAGAAACATGTTCTTATAGAATTTATAGCCTAATAAGGAAGATAAGCAATAAACAAATAAAAAAATAAGAAAATAATTAGAAATTCTGCTTAGTGAGAGAAACAAGAGAATGTGAAAGGAAATTTTCAAAAGTGACTAAATTTAGACAATAGGATCAGAGATAACTTTCTGAGATAGTGACAATTAAGGTGGAAGATGAAAACAGGGCATCCACGTGAAGAAGAGAGGCATAAGGTGGGCAAAATGTCAGGCAAGAAGATTCCATTTTGTTTTATGAGAAAATATAAGCCTAATATCGGGGAAAATGGTGTTAAAAGAAAAATTTATATGAATTTGAACCCATTTCTATGTATCATATTTATTAAAATTAGCTAAATTTATTAGATTTTTTGAAGATTAAACATTGTATTTCTAATGCCTAAATTTAAATATTCAACTCAAAGTAAGTGGAAAATTATTCTTTTTTTTTTTTAAAGATTTTATTTATTTGACAGAGAGAGACATAGCGAGAGAGGGAACACAAGCAGGGGGAGTGGGAGAGGGAGAAGCAGGCTTCCTGCGGCGCAGGGAGCCTGATGCGGGGCTCAATCCCAAGACCCTGGGACCTTGACCTGAGCCGAAGGCAGACACTTAACGACTGAGCCACCCAGGTGCCCCAGTAAGTGGAAAATTATTCTAAAGAGTAAATGCTTTCTTGAATTTTATTTTGACAATTTACACAATGTGTGTACATTATGAAATATTAAGTTTAATTTAAATATTATTATGAGATCACAAAATATTTGTTTTATTCTTATTGATTTTGCCTAATTCCTTGCTAATAATTTTTTATTTTAAAATTTTTAACTTTTATTTATTTGAGAGAGAGAGAGAGAGCACAAGAGGGTTACGGTCAGAGGGAGAAGCAGACCACCCACTGAGCAGGGAGCCCTATGCGGGACTCGATCCCAGGACTCTGGGATCATGACCTGAGCCAAAGGCAGTCACTTAACCAACTGAGCCACCCAGGCGCCCAATTTGTTATTTTTTTTTAAATGGTTTTATTTTGTTTCAGGGTATCAGAAATAAAAGGATTTAGACACTTGAAAGTCACATCTAAGATACAATTTTCTTTTTTAGTTCTTTAAAAGATTTTATTTATTTATTTATATGAGAGAGAGAGAGCGCGCGCACAAGCAGGGGAAGGAGCAGAGTGAGAGGAAGAAGGAGAGGGAGAGAGAGACTCTCAAGCAGACTCCATGCAGAGTGCAGAGCTCACGACCCTGAGATCATGACCTGAGCTGAAATCAAGAGGCAGCTGCTCAACCGAGTGAGCCACCCAGACACCCTTAAGATACAACTTGGATAATAGGCCTGTATTGAATAGTTCTGAATTTCCTAAACTTCTGATGGAATTTTTGGACTCTTGCTCCAGAATAAACACATCCATTGAAATATAGTTGAAAAAAAGTTGCATGGTCTTTCAGGATATCTGTATGTAATATAAAATTTCTTCATGTGCCCATAGGCTCTCAGTTCAAAAACATTTGCCCAAAATAAATTTTATGAGAGATGTATAGGAGTGGGGAGCAATAGGCCCTTCTGTTGAAAGAATTGGTGCAAATGAAAGCATCTCTCATCTACAAACGATATCTAGCATTTAGTCACCCTATGCTCTGAGACCAACCTTTAAAAATGATGACAATAGCGGTATACTTGCCTAAAAGATTTCAGTATGCTGTAAGGCAAAAATCAAAAAGTATGGAGGCTTGGCTGGGGCATAAGCTGAAGTCAAGAACAATTTTGATCATTTTGATTGGCTGAAAGTTGAAATTATATGTTCTGTGAAGAGTGAATTAAAGTGATAAAAAAAGAAAATGGTGTTTTAAGATGCTTTCAAGTTTAAGAACAAGGGTCAGGAAAACCAAATGGGCTCTGGTTTGAAGAGAAAAAAGAGTCTGAACTAAGGTAATTGATGTGAGGATAAAGTAACCAGTAAATGAAAGAGACACAGAGGAGAAAAAAAATTAAGAGTAGAGTTGAAGTAATTTGCTCTGAATTGAAGATTCATGGCTAAAAGAGACATCTTAAAAGTCCTTCTAAAAAAAAAAAAAAGAATAAAGTACTTTTAAGGCTGTTGGCTTGGGAAACTCAGAAATAGGTTTACACTCACAAAAAAGTCAAAATTGGTGCAATGAAATTTATTATGACAGTCTCTACTTTTATTGCTCTAAGCCTCTGCTGTTTTAAGGGGTGCGAGTAGGACAATTAAACCAAATACCAATAGAATCCAACTTCCCTAAGATTCCAAGTGCGTGTTCTCGAGATCACACACAGTTCTTCAGTTGTGTAGCATCTTGCCACCAAGGTACGGTGGACCCACCAAGCTGTGACAGGTAAGGGCTCTCCCAGTCATAGGGACCCATAGATACTAGTTTTACTTCCTTTTGTCTTTTTGGGCATGGAAAGGGGTGGGTCGATGGAGGGACACTAGTTTATATCACCCAGACTTGACATTCAAATTACTTTCTTGCCACGCCATGAAGTCTACTTGTGTTTTCAGTCTACCTGGTCAGCCCATGGCCTTCTATGGCTCATCTCGATTCTTTGCAAACTGTTGGTTTTCCGCAATGCAGCTTCCATGATTTTCCAATCATTATAACAATTTAGGTTGAATAATATACATAAAGGAAGTTTGCCCTTTAGGTTTATAATTTCCTTTTTCAAATAGGTTTATCGCTGAAATAAAAGGGTTGGCTTTCAGTTTTATCTTACCCCTGGGGTTGCTGCATTACCATGCAGTTTCTTTCAGAGAAGAGCTCTCCTGTAGACCCTATCTCCTCCCTCTCTCCCTAACCACTGCATCCTTGCCCCATGCCCAATGACTTTTTGGATGCTTTGCATTTTCCACATTCTTTATCCAGTTTTCTTTCAAGCACCTAAATACACATAAGGAGCTTAGATGTCCCTGAGAAATTTGACTTTCTCCTGCCAGTGGCTTCATCAGGGTGAGAGGGCAGCAAGTTGAAGCAAATACAAAGACCAGCTATATGTGTTGATAATGTCTTAATTCCCCTGATTCCTTTGCTGCAACTCCTCTCCACACCTGACAAGGTTTACCTGTAATTTGGATTTTATTGTGAAGGATCTGGGCTGTGATTTCCTTTGCTCTATATTCATTGATACAGCTCCTTGTGTGTTCCATCTACCAGGAGTTCATCTACCATGCTTTTTCTGATGACTGTTTCTGTATATCCTCAATGATTTTTTAATGGATTTTACCTTTTCTTTTGGTACAATTTATGTAAATAGAATTTGGGGAAGTAAATTCATGTGTTCAGACCACCATGTTGAGCTAGAAGTCACCTTTTCGTAATTTAACCATCATCTATAACCTATTTTAATCTCATCTGTTTTAATTACTTAAAAAAAGGGGACTCCCATATAAAATTTCCTGGCCTTTGAAATATAAAATTAATTAATACAAAACTCATGGCCCCCCTACAAAAAAAAAAAAAAAAAAAACAAGAGAAAGAAAGAATTGTCAAGTTAAAATAAAGAGGATGAATAGTTAACTATTTTCATTACTTTTTCAATCTTAATCTAAAAGTGAGAGAGCACATTCAGAATGCAACATCAACTAAACCAGATTTGAGTATGTAGGCATTAACTTGAATTAGTAGTTGATTTTATTTTATTTTTATTTATTTATTTTATTATTATTATTTTTATTTATTTATTTATTTGACAGAGAGAGATTGAGCAAGCGAGGGAACACAAGCAGGGGGAGCAGGAGAGGGAGAAGCAGACTTCCCACTGAGCAGGGAGCCCGATGCGGGGCTCGATCCCAGGACCCTGGGATCACGACCTGAGCCGAAGGCAGAGGCTTAACGACTGAGCCACTCAGGCGCCCCAGTAGTTGATTTTAAATAAACCTAGAAGTAATTAGAAAAAAGGACACCTAGGACACTGTCCGATATCTTATTAAGAATCTCTTCGAACTCCTGTGATAAAGTCCTCTTAGAGTTAAGAGACGTTAACAAGCCGGTAGATTTCCAAAAAAAGAATTCTAGTTTTTGTAGATAAAACATTATTTTCTAAAATGTTTCTCTCTCCCTTGACTTTTTGTAAGATTGGAGCTGTTTTCTACTCCATGGTGTTTACATGCTAAAATTCCGCCTTCATTTATTATTTGACTTTTGTGGTATTATTATAAGCCATTGCAAAGACTTTTTTGGAAGTTGATAGTATGTAAAAATAGAGATACAATTCTGGGGTGCCTGGGTGGCTCAGTTAGTTAAGCGACTGCCTTCGGCTCAGGTCATGATCCTGGAGTCCCTGGATCGAGTCCCTGGATCGAGTCCCGCATCGGGCTCCCTGCTCGGCAGGGAGTCTGCTTCTCCCTCTGACCCTCCCCCCTCTCATGTGCTCTCTCTCATTCTCTCTGTCTCAAATAAATAAATAAAATCTTTAAAAAAAAAAAAAAAGAAATACAATTCTGTTTATACTTATAGTGGTTTAATTTTATTTTTTTTTCCTTTGTAGATTAATTAGGAGATTCATCCAACTCTTTTTGCAGAAGAAAGGAAAATCTGTGACATAAACTGCCTTGTTTCTGTCAAGAAAGAGCAGTTGAGTTTCATGCGGATAGAGAGAATCGTCAGGGAATTTCCTCCTCTGCCATCATGAGGTGAGTTTCCCCTTGAAGATTCTGGGCTCATTGATCTGATTGTCTTCCTGTGCCTTTCAGGCAATAATAAGCTCCTAAATTATCACACATCCCCTAATCTTTTTTAATGAATAAAAATGTTTTGAATGTTTTTTAATTTTTGTCACAATGAATATGACTAATTGGAGAGACTGTTTCAAAAGCTTTCCTTTTTGAGGGAGATAAAGTTCTTATTAACATTAATGTAAAATATTATTTCCACTAGAAGATCAATTTCACATATCTAAAGAACTAAAAGAAAATGAATTTTAATGGATTCCTTTAGAGTAATAGATTATCACTAATATTATAGTCTGGTAATCTCATGCATCAAGATGAACCTTTAAAGTAACTACCATCATTTGGCATAAATTAAAGAAATTAATATATTTTGTTAGCATAATTGACATATAAGATCTATTTAGAAATGTAGTATCTAGAGATTTTCAACCACTACAGTGCTATATATATTATAAACATAAAAATCATAATAAAGATATAAGCTTATAGTATATTTAAAATTTTTAAAAACCCCCTGTCTTTTCAAAACAAAAATACAAAGGGCAAATGATAGATTAGCTGATTAAAAATTAATTATTCTGATAAAAAATCCTCTCCTTGGGATGCCTGGGTGGCTCAGTGGGTTAAGCGTCTGCCTTCGGCTCAGCTCATGATCCCAGGCTCTTGGGATCCACTCCCACATCGGGATCCTTGCTCGGCAGGAACCCTGTTTCTCCCTCTGCCTTCCGCTCCCCCTGCGTGTACTTTCTCTCTCCCTCTCTCTCTCTCTGACAAGTAAATAATAAAATCTTTTAAAAAAAATCTTTTACTTATAGGAGAGATAACACACACATGTAAAAAGAATACTATAGAAATAAAGGCTAAAAATCACACTTAGGAAATATGTTTTCTATTCACACTGTAATAGTTATATTTAAAGCTAGTCCATGGATTAATGAAAAAAGAAATAAGGGACCACAGGACTTTTTGTGCAAGATTCAAATTATGTCATTTTTAGCAAATTTTTATACTCTCAGTTTCTCAATTATTTGCAAATAAAGGATTTATTATTAGTTTTGCTTAGGGATTCGTTAACATCTAAAATTTTTCTTTGGGGTTAATGGCAGTATCCAATACCAAGACAAGAGGATGGCATTACTATTACTTTTTTAATATAATATTTTTTGGAGCAGTTTCAGGAATATAGCAAAACTGAGTGAAAGATAAAAAGATTTCTTGTATTCTCCCTGCCCTCAGAAGATAAACAACTTCTCCACTATCAACATTTGGCACCAGAGTGGTACATTTGTTACAATTGATGAACCTATATAGACACATCATTATCATCCACAAAGTCCAAAGTTAGGGGTCACTCTTGGTCTTGTACATTCTAGGGGTTTAGACAAATGTATAATGACTTATATCCACCATTATAGCTTCATAGGAAATAGTTTCATTGTCCAAAAAACTCCTGCAGTTCTGCCTATTCGTCTCCCTCCCTCCTAAATCCTGACAATCATTGATCTTTTTACAATCCTCATAGTTTTGCCTTTTCCATAATGTCATATGGTTAGAATCGTACAGTATGAAGTCTTTTCAAATTGGCTTTTTTCACTTAGTAATATGAATTTAAGATTCCTCTATGTCTTTTCATGACTTGATAGCTCATTTCTTTTTAGAACTGATTAATATTCCATTGTCTGGATGTACCACAGTTTATTTATTTATTTATTCACCTATTAAAGGATATATTGGTTGCTTCCAAGTTTGGCAATTATGAATAAAGCGGCCATAAGCAACCACGTGCATGTTTTTATGTGGACCTAAGTTTTCAGTTGATTTCAATAAATACCAAGGAGCATGATTGCTGGATTACATAGTAAGAATATGTTCAGTTTTAAATGAAACTGCCAAACTGTCTTTCAAAGTAGCTGTCCTGTTTTGCTTAACCAACTGAGCCACCCAGGCGCCCATGGCTGTCCTGTTTTGCATTCCCACCAACAATGAGTGAGAGTTTATATTGCTCCACATTCCCACCATCAGTGTTTTGGATTTAGGCCATTGTAATAGATAAATAGTAGTGTCTCATTGTTTTAATTTTCAATTCCCTAATGGCATATGATATTAAACATCTTTGCATATGTTTATTTGCCATCTGCAGATCTTTTTATTAAATTGAAATATAATTGACATACAATGTTATGTTAGTTTCAGGTGTACAAGATGGTGACATTTATATACATTACACGATAATCATGAGTCCAGTGACCAAATGTCACCTTACAGAATTAATACAGTGTTATTGTCTGTATTTCCTGTGCTGTACATTATATCCCCAAGGTTTATTTACTTTATAACGTGATCTTCTTCACCTATTTTGCCCACCTCCCAACCTCCCTTCCCTTTGGCAACTATCAGTCTGTTCTCTGTATCTATTTTATTTATTCATCTAGTGAAATCATATGGTATTTGTCGTTCTCTGTCTTATTTCATTTAACATAATACCTTCAAAGTCCATCCATGTTGCAAATGGCAAGATTTCTTTTTTTTCTTTTTTTTTTTTGGTAATGGCAGAGCAATATTACATTGTGTATGTATATCATATATCACATCTTCTTTATCCATTCATCTATTAATGGGCACTTAGGTTGCTTCCATATTTTGGTTGTTGTAATTACTGCTGCAATGCATATGGAATGTATATATAATATTATATATAAAATACATGTATAGCATTAGATATAGAATGCATACATAGAATTTTCAAATTAGTGTTTTTATTTTCTTTGGGTAAATACCCAGTAGTGGAATGGCAAGAGGAGATATCCTTACCCTATTCATGATCTGAAAGGGAAATATAGTTTCTCACCATTAAGTACTATGTTAGCTCTTGGTTTTTGTAGGTGTTCTTTACCAAGTTGAGGAAGTGCCCCTCTATTCCTAGTTTTTTGAGAGCTGTTGTCATGAACATATGTTGGATTTTGTCAAATGCCTTTTCTGCATCTATTAATATGACCATGGAATTTTTCTTTAGCCTGTTGATGTGATGGATTACACTAATTGATTTTTGAATGTTGAATCAGACTTGCATACCTGGGATAAACACCACTGATTGTGGTGTCTAATTCTTTTTATACATTATTGGACTCAATTTGCTAATATTTTCTTAAAGAGTTTGCATCTATTTTCATGAGAGCCATTGGTCTGTAGCTTTCTTGTTACGTTTTTGTTGATTTTGGTATTAGGGTAATGCTGCTCTCATAGAATGAGTTGGCAAGTATTCCCTTTTCTTCTATCTTCTGGAAGAGATTGTAAAGATCTGGTTTTATTTCTTCTTTAAATGTTTGGTAGCATTTACCATCTGGGCCTGGTACTTCTGTTTGGAAGGTTATTATTTATTATTTCAATTTCTTTAATAGATATAGGTTTATTCAGATTGTTTATTTCTTTTTGTGTGCATTTTGACAGAATGTGTTTTTCAAAGAATTATTTCATTTCATCTAGGTATCAAAGTTGTGGCCAGAACGTTGCTCATAGTTCTCCTTATTATCCTTTTGATGTCCATTGGTATTATTACTTTTTAATAAAAATACAAATAATTAGTCATTCAAATTAAAACAAACAAATAAATAAAACTCAATTTCCAGATTGATATAACTCATATTTACACATAAGGAAAGTGTAAATTCTTGGGTGGTAATAGAGAAATAACATTTTAATCAATGTGTATTAATGTATAATTATGAAAAGACATTTGACCAATAGGGGCATTCAAGGTTATTTTAGTCAAATCTAGGATAAATTCATTTTGTCTTAATAGGCATCAATCTTTCTCATTTTGTGAGAGATTTTTGCTGGTGTCCCCATGGTTACAACTGTCTATAGTTTGAAAATTAGTTATAAGGATTTCCAGCCATTTACTGCATTTAAGCAAATCTAGCAGCATTGGTTTACCTAGATTAAAGAGAATGCTTAAAATAATAATATAACCCAACTATCTGTAATCAACATTCATGTTTTAAATGTAGCATCTTATGTATCCTTAATAACATGTTCTGAGATGTTATCTTTGGTTTCTTGCTCATAATCTTTTTAATCACTTGTATTTTATTTAAATCTTCAGGGACTTAACCTACTTGTATATTCAAATTGTTCTTCTGCCTGTCTGGACTGTGCATGTGATTATTCATCTATGTCAGTTTACTGATGCCTTTGATTATTTAATGAATTTTATGGATCCATTGCACTCTCTTCTTAAAAAATGCTCAAGTGTTTATTGTTTGAGTTCTGTGCTCAAATTGTTTTCATACAGATTTTTGCATACAATTTGAGATGGTTTCCAGATATTCTGAAGCCCATCCATGTTCTCCCTAGGAGACTGAGGATTCTAGGATAAGAAGCTGTGCTCAGGACCTGCAAACTCTGTTTTTGAGATTCTACTTTTTGGCAGTACCATATGCTTTATTCTTATAGTTGATTCCAACCACAGCTTCAAATTTTCAATTTAATTTCTCAGTAATAATGAAATGAACTTCTTGTCTCGATGTGTTCTTTCTTTATGGTCTCTTTCAATGTTGTACACCACTAGCATTAACATTATTTAATACCCTGACAATAGTTACTTTTCATCCATTTTCAAATGGTTGTCAATCCATTCACCATTGAAAATTATTGAAATTATAACTTAAGAATGATTTGTAGAAGGTGAAACCAGGACAAGATGGCTAAAATAAATGACAGGTCTGCTGTTGACTTTATGTTTTCCCTATATATTTATCATTCTCTCTTGAGCACAGCTATCTACCTGGATTCTATATTTTACCTGTCTCTATTTGTCTGACCAGAAACCTGAATTTTTATTCTCATCTTCACCTGATATTTAGCAGTATGGATTTAGAATTCTATTATAATTTAGTATTAGGCAGTAGATATGATACTCAGGTTTTATTTGATATAAATCTTAATAGTAACCTTACCAAGCACTTAATACTAAGGGTAATATAGGAGCTACATTCAGAATTTACAAAAAGCTGTGCTATAAATGATGAAGAATTAGTTTAAGTGCTTCCCTGGTAGGTGACATACAAGTATGAATTGTGTAAGTGTTCAGAGATACATTTTGTAGGAAGATTTTTATTCTATTTATTTTTACCTCCAAAGAAAAGTATTTTTTAAGCCAGAAATACTGAAAAATATGTACTTGAAAATATAAATGATGATTCTTAGTAGAGATGGTAAAGATCTTTGAAAAAAAAAACTTTCATTTGGAGGGAAATGGTAAGAATCAATTTTGAAAATCACTTACAATTTGATGATTTCACTTCTGATCATGGTCTCCAAATAGAATTACTAGTCTTTACAAACATGTGTGTTTTATTTAGGAGTTTGAAGATGAATCATCCTTTAAGGACTACCTGACTGGAGATGAGACAGAACAATGAATAAAATCTGAAGTGGTGTTGACTGTACAAAATGTTTTTGTACATAGATCCTTAGCATTTACAGATTTAGCATTCATGAATTTGAAAAGTCAGCAGTGAGCTTAAGAGATAATGTAGTAAAGTGTTGTTTTATGGAGGTATGATATTGGGGAACTGGTGTGGGGGTATAATGCGTAGCAGAGACTGAGGCTAGCAATGAGTTCAGTCTGCTTCTCAAACCAATTCTTGTTGCTATCTACTTAAATTGTTGCAGCTTTTCTTTTAAATAGCAATAAACTATATAGTACCCTGGGATTAACATATATGAAGATATGAGATTCTCAGATATGCACCCCAAATGTCAGGAGTCTATTGTATTAGCACCACCTTCTCTAAATTCAATGTGGGAGGAAAACAAATCAACCAAACCGGGAGAGCCTGATACAGGGGGAGATACATAGATGCCCAGCCTCATCTATCAATTCCATATTTCAAAGAGTGTTGCACAGCAGAGCATTAGGCTAAGTGTAAACACCTTTTGTATTTATTTTCAATAGTAAGTGAGGATGATAATGGCTGCAACGCAGAATGTTTGTTTTGACAGCTCTGAGTGGGGACAATTAAAAAAGACTTTCTGGAGGCTCCTAAAGCGATATTGTCTTACCTGCTTGAGCTGCCATAACAAAATATTATAGACTTGACGGCTTCAACAACAAAAATGTATTTCTCACATTTCTGGAGGCTGGAAATCCCAGATCAAGGTCCTGCAAGTTTCAGTTTCTGGTGAGAGCTTCCTTCCTGGCTTATGTAAGACTGCCTTCTTGTTGTGCCCTCATATGGGCTTTTTTCTCTGAGCGTTCATGGAAAGAGAAGGAAAGAGCTCCCCTGTGTCTCTTCTTATCATGACACCGATCTTATTGAATCTTGACCCCACCCGAATGTCCTCATTTAACATCAATTGTCTCCTTTTAGGCCCTATTTCCAAATAAGTCACACTGGGGGACTAGAGCTTCAACATATGCATTTAGAAAGACACAATTCAGTTCAAACCAGATAGTTTTCTATGAGAAGTAATAACACGGCTAAAATCTGAAGGACTATATTATAGAGCTGACAATATTGTGGCACAGAGAGCTTGACTAACACTTCCAAAGTTAGTCAAGAAAGTTCATGGAAGAAAGAAATTTTATAATCAAGTATCTTATTTAGCTTCCATTCTCTGGTAATTGCTACCTTAAAAATTACGCCATTCTTGGTGGTATGATTAAGCATATCAATATCTACTGTTCATTGACCAGACAGCACTAATACATAAAGGAAAAGAATTCTGCCTCTAGCTAGCGTAGCTTTTTCCAGTAAATGTCTTGAAAAACACTTTGAGTCAGGTAATATTACAGAAAAAGGGTCATCAAAGTTTACTTCTAGCATACTTCAAATTTTGTCTTCTGAATCAGAAACACATGCCCACTCTTAAGGGATTTATTGGCCATAACTCCACGTACTAGCTGAGTTTCTATTTGATATGGCATTTGAGCAGATGGGTCCTACTAGACGAATAAGCCTTAGCTGATTGACAGCGATGAGCAAGGCAATACGGTCTTAACTCCACGTACTCTCCTGTCTTCCATTTTCAGATCTCAGAAGAGGCATCTATTATCTTCCAGATACTGATTGAAAAGTTGAGGGTGAACTGACTTTCATAAGTTCCCCAACAAAGAACCTGCAAATATCTAATATTAAATCAAGATTTGTGGAAAAGCTTTTACAGCTAGTCCTTTCCAAAATAGGCTTAAATCAAGCTCAAGGATGAGGAAAAAGAAAACATGAATGTAATAATAGTTAAACAAGAATAGTAATTGTAAGGGTTGATATGAAAATGCAATAGTCAAAAGATAAAATATCCTTGAAGCAATTACTTATTTAACAAATAGATTTGCATACCTTCTGCATAATAGCAAATATGTTAAGTCCCGGGGAGATAGTGAAGACAAAGATTGAGTTAAGAGTTGAGTGGAGGATTAAGAGTGATAAATAAATAGTTGTAATAAAAGGATATAAGGGCTATAATGGAGGATATTTATTGTGCTGAGAAGTTTTTGTTGTTTTTGTATTTTTTTTTTCCAGGACAATTCACTTAGACTTGCTGGAGCCTCTAGTCAGGAATACCAATCTGAAACCCTGGAAAGAAGTGGTATCTAGGCTGAGACCTGAGCATGAGTGGGATTTATACATTTAAAAGACAGATGCTTCTTTCAGTCTGACAGAAAAGCAGGTATCAAATAGACTCTAGAGTAAGATAATATAAGAAATTCAAAGAACTAAAAATATTTCATTATATATGGTTAGATCATGACATTTAAAGAAAAGAGTAGCAAAATTGATGTCCATTTATTAGGTTATGTTTTAGTTATAAAGTATGTAAAGCCTATGGATTTAACTCTGATGATTATTGTGAGTACAGTCTAGTATGTTCAAATCTCATTTTTATGATTTCTGAATATTCTGATATGTATAGCTTTCAATAAAAGACATTATCCAAAAGGCAATAAAGAGCACTTAAAGGGCTTTATAAGGGTGTATCCTAATCATATTTTCATTTTGGAGCACTTTAGTTGCAAAATGGATAATGACTTATAGTAGAGAACGATTGGAGAGAGGGATCCCAGCTAGGAAGCTCAATGGAAGGAATAATGAGCCTGAAATAAGATGGTGGCTGGATAATAAGGCAAAGTGGGTAGGCTGTAGAAAATTTTAGAAAACAAAATAGACATGACTTGGTGATTGATTAAGAGATGACCAAAGTTTGATGTCTTGGTTCCTGGTTTGGGTAGCTGGGTAATTAAAAATAGAGAATATGAAAAAGAAGTAAATTTATAAGTAAATACCTATTGAATTCAGTTTTGTAAATGCTAATTTTGAGTGATCTGTGGATAATCCCATAAAAATTAGATAGAATATTGAAGGTTCAACAAATTTGAATTAAAAAATAATTCTCAATATGAAAATTCTATTATACCACATAACTCTACTTAGAGGTATTAAACTGTCATATCAGATTGTTTACAAAATAATTTTTTTTTTAAATGTGGGCAGCCCTAATCTGCCTCTCCTTTTATACACACCCACAATTCAGTTTACTCTTCTTTCTAACCAAAATAGAGACGCCCCCCCCCCAAAAAAAATGCCCAGCAAATTTTGGGAAATCTTCTTTTTCAAATCCCAAGTCAACAATTACCAGACATGGTCGTGTTTCAATCCCAATGTTATGCAAACTAGGACACCTTTTACACTGACAAATGGAACCATCCACTACAACTATAATCCAATGTGAATATTTTGAGAAAACAGATAAAGGAACTTTCAGTTATAACTGTCTGCTTCTCAAGTATTAAATTATCTGCTGCATGCAGAGCTACCTTCTGCTTGATTTAAGCATTTATAACTTTCCTTTATGCCCCTCAATTTCACTGAGGTTAAGATCACTAGTAATCTTCAAATCTAATACTAACTTCTTTGCTATTACTTTAGTTACCTCTTACCAATATATGACAGAGTTAGCTACTCATGAAGTTTTCTCCCCACATGATTTCTGTGGTATTTCTCTCTGTTTCCCTCCAAATTAACTGATTCCTCCTCAGAATCCTTCTTTTCTTCAGATTGACCTCTAAATATTGAAGTGTCCCAGAGAACTTTATTTTTACTCTCTGCTTGTGTGTTCTTGTCCAGTTCCAGTTTTTAAATAACTTTTACCTGATGATGGTGTGTCAATCTTTATTTCTATCCCTGATATCAGTTGGCATGTCCAAGAGACATTTCAAACTTCCAAAGTTAATGTGACTAACACAGAAAACTTGATCTTCTTCCCCCAGGCCTGATCCTTCTTTGGTCTTCCTCCTCTCAGTAAAAGGTACCATTCTGTTTCTTAAACAAAAATTCTACTAGTCATCCTTGAGTCTTATTGTCACACCACCAAAACATATCTACATTAGCTTACTTCTCTCCATTTCAGCAATTGCAATCTTAGTCCAGATCACAGCCATTTCTTATGTAGACTCTAACAATTGCTTTATAATTGGCTTTGCACTTTTAACTCTTTTCTTATACAATCTATTCTCAAACCAATACCAAAATAATCTTTTAAAAATATTAATTAGATCACCCCCTACCTTCTTTAAAACCTTTTATGACTTCCTGTACATTTAGCATAAAATCTAACTTTTCATCACTTCTTACAAATCCTGTCATGCTCTGACATCTGACCATTTACTGATACTCATAAGGATCCTCAGATATATGGGTCTGGCCCCAAAGTAAATCTGATGTGGCTATTTTTTTCTGCCTCAAATGATTATTCCTGCATTTACATGCCTGGATCACTCTTGTTATTCGAGTCTCAGACAAAAATGTTAAGTTCTTAGACCTTCCTAAACTACCTGACCACTTAAGCAGAGGTTGATATTGATGTGCATAGCTGTATAATTTATAAATGTGAAAAAAAAGAAGCAAAAAAGTACAAAACTAATTAAAGTTATCAATTATATGGAACAGCATCAATGTTTAAAATGGAAAGCTGTGAAAATTTTGTTAGAATGTAATATCATAAATGTTTGTGTATTCTACAAAAAATATTTTGCAAATGTTTAAGGACTATATCATTATCATTACGTAACATATGCAAGCATCATAAAAAAAAAGAGTTAAAACTAATAATAGTTATGAGATCAATGGGAATTTTAACCTTAGGGTAGTTATGGGTACTATTTGCTTATACATTTTAGCAAGTTTAATGAATAATGTTGTTAAGTCATACTGTTACTTGTATCATGAAAGCAAATTTTTACATAGTAATTCAATACGCCATTTGTCTATCTAAGTATACTTTTTCCTAAATTGATATAAAATCAAATATAGCAATGAAACTAATAATAATAACAAAATCACTAACACTTTCTGAGCTGTTCCTCTGTGCCAAGTTGCTTTCTAAGCAATTTTTTTCTTTCTAAGCAATTTTTAAGTGATAACTCATTTGATTCTCACAAAACCCTATATACCATATACCACTATAGTTTCCACTTTATTTATTAAAAAAACTCAATAAAATGAACCAGCCATGAAGAGGGTAAATAACTTGCATAATACTCTGATAATTAGCACAGCAAGGATTTAAATCCAGGCAGTCCTATTGTATTCTAATGAAATACAATATATTTTATAATCCTGATTAAAAATGACAATAGATCAATGCCTAACTTAAGTGAAGATTTTTCTGAAAAGTGTTCCCATGTGCTTTTAATAAAAAACCAAAAAATTCTTTTATTTCTATGAGTAGTATAGAAAATATTTTGATATCATTTAACTTAAGGAATTAAAAATTGACTATTCCATATAACTTAAAGACTTAAGAACAAGTATTTACTTTTGATTATCCTGCATATTTCGGTACCTATTTGGTCTCCCAGATATTAGTAGCTGGTCATATTTAGCACTTGAATTTACTAGACCAATAATTACCCAGACACCAAGCCCAGCTTTTCTTTCCACACTTTCTACGTATTTTCACAGTTTATTATAACTCTAGAAACCTATATACATATCTGCATAAACAAAGCTTTAACCTTCTTTTCCTTCCTTCCCCCCTCCATTCTCTTTTATTCAAATATTTTGGGGCAGGAATAAAAAAGAAAACATTTCTATTTTTTATCCTTTTTAAAGTTTTATTTACAAGTTTCTAAACATCCATAGTCATAAATGGGTAGCAATATAAGGTGCTTTTACAGTACTTGTATCAGAAAAAAAGGGCATTTGCAAGAATCAAACTTTTGTTAAGTTTTCAAAACCTAAAATCGTCTTTATGCTCTTACCTCTTCTTCTTTCCAGTATTAATATATTCAGCCACATTTCACTTATTAGTCATTCCATGATTTCTATATATTTTATCTTATATATTATATAGTTTTGACTATATTATGTTCTATTCGTATCCTGATAAAAATATAAAGTATGAAAACATATCATACTTTATGCCCATTTGTGGTTGCATCAGTTTTTGCAATTTGACCTACTGTTTCAAACATAGTTGCTATGGAAACAGATATGCCAAATACCAAACAAATGACCCACAGAGTTTGAAACATCAAGCATGCACGATAAGAACTTGTACATTCCATAATTTCATTTTATTTATTATTCTATTAAAAAGACATAATAATCTCATATGACACTACTCCAGCTCCAAAGTTCTCTTTGTATAAAGATATTGGAATTTATTTATTTATGACAAAAATAAATATTTTGATTTACAGTGTAAAATGTTTTGATATATGTACACATTGTGAAAGATTACCACAATCAAACTAATTGATTTCATTACCTCACATAGTTATCTATTTTCGTGTGTGTTGAGAACAGTTGAGATCTACTCTGTTAGCAGATTTCAAGTATACAGTACATTACTGTTAATTATAGTCACCACATATTAGGTCTCCAAGATTTATTCATCTTATAACTGAAAGTATATACTCTTGATCAATATCTGTATTTAAACTCACCCACCCAGCCTCTGGTAACCCCCATTCATTCTGCTCTTCCACTATAAATTCAACATTTTTTTTTTTTTTTAGATTCCAAACATAAGTGAGATCATGCCGTATTTATCTTTCTGTGTCTGGATTATTTTTTTCTTTTTTTTTTTTAATTTTTTTTTTTTAAGATTTTATTTATTTGCAAGAGAGAGAATGAGAGACAGCATGAGAGGGAGGAGGGTCAGAGGGAGAAGCAGACTCCCCGCTGAGCAGGGAGCCCCATGTGGGACTCGATCCCGGGACTCTGGGATCATGACCTGAGCCGAAGGCAGTCGCTTAACCAACTGAGCCACCCAGGCGCCCGTGTCTGGATTATTTCACTTAGAGATCATTAAGTGGCTATATAAACAAGATAAACAAGATTCAGAGGAATATTTTTAAATCTTTCTTGAACTCTGGAACCTAAAAAGTGTTCATTAATAGTAGAAAGAAGAGATGAAATTATAAAGGTGACTTTAGGTTGTAAAGTCTTATGAGAGGTTTTCTGACTGATGCCACTGATTCTTACTAGTGCTCTTTTATTCTGACACTTAACATAATGTTATTCATGTTTTTGCAAATAGCATAATTTCCTTCTTTTTAAAGGCTGAAACATATATATACATATTTGAAATATATATATATTTCAAATTTCAAATATATGTATATCACATCATTTTTTTTAACCATTTATCCATTGATAGACACATTGTTTACATGTCTTGGCTATTATGAATAACACTCCAATAAACATGAGAGTGCAAATATCTCTTTGAGATACTGATTTTTATTTTCTTTGGATATATACCCAGAAGTGGGATTACTATGTTAATTACATTTTTAAATTTTTGAGGAAATTTTTAAATGTTTTTCATAATGACTTTACCAATTTACTTTTTCACCAACAGTGTACAAGGATTTCCTTTTCTCCACATCCTTACCAATATGGTTAAATTTTAATTTTTTGATAATAGCCCTCATGACAGGTGGGAGGTGATATCTCACTGTGGTTTTGATTTGCATTTCCCTAATAATTAGTGATGTTAATCATCTTTTCATCTATCTGATGACCATTTATATGTCTTCTTTGAAAAAAATCTCTATTCAGGAACTTGGTCCTGATCCATTTTTAAATTGAGTTTCTTTCTTTTCTTTTGTTTTCTTCTTCTTTTTTTTTTTTTTACTACTGAGTTGTCTGAGTTCCTATATATTTTGAATACCAGATGGATAGTTTTCAAATATTTTCTGCCATCCCATAGGTTTATTCATTCTGTTGATTATTTCCATGCTGTGCAGAAAATTTTTAGTTTAATATGGTCCCACTTGGTTATTTTTGCTTTTGTTTCCTATGCTTTTGATGTCAATTCCAAAAAAATCATTGCCAAGACCAATGTCAAGAAGATATCCTCCCTTGGTTTTCTTCTAGGCACTGTAGTTTCAGGTCTTATGGTGAGATCTTAAATTTATTTTGAGTTGATTTTTATGTATGATTTATAAGATTCCAATTTCATTAGTTTGCATATGGAGATCCAGTTTTATCAATACCATTTATTGAGAAGACTATTCTTTTCCCATTGTATTCTTTGCACCTCTGCCAATATTAGTTGACTATATATGCATGGGATTATTTCTGGATTTTCTATTCTGTTCCATTGATTTATGTATCTGTTTTTTGTCAGTACCATACTATTTGGATTACTATAGCTTTGTAGTATAGTTTGAAGTCAGGAAGCATGATTCTTTTAGCTTAATTCTTCTTGTTCAAGATTGCTTTAACTCTTCAAGGTCTAACTCTTCAAGGTGGTTTTATACAAATTTTAGGATTTTTAAAAAATTTCTGTGAAAAATGCCATTGGAATTCTGATAGGGATTGCATTGAATCTGTAGATTACTTCAAGCATTTTAACAATACTAATTCTTCCAATCCACAAACACAGGATATCTTTTCACTTGTTCATGTCTTCTTTGATTGTCTTATTTTTGATCATTTAAATAAAAATGCTTTACCGATTTAGTAAAAGAAATGTATATTCTGAAATTTTCTTTTTGCATCAGTGTGTGAATTTTTTATGTTTTCATGGCTTAACAAATTACTTGAGGAGAACTACTGTAAAGATATAACAGATAAAATACCAATTTTGGAAAACATTCCCAAAAGTTAGAAAAAAAAGAAAAGAAACCCTACCTTTTCTTGTTGACATTTTGACAGATGACATACTAGAAAACCTCTGGTCATAGAATTTAGGATGCTGCAATGAGTGACAGTTTCTACTCACCTAATCGACAACCAGGGACAAAAATAAATCAAAAGAAATGCATTATGATATTACTAAGGGAACACAGTTTGTAAGGAAATGTACAGTGCTTGTTTTTTGAAAGTGAAGCTGAATTTTTGAATTACAACACAGAATAGTTGGTTACCTCTTATAGAGAAAAATACTAGCTGCAAAAATAATGATTACTTAATTGAGAAGCTAATAGGCAGTGATGTTAAATCAAGTAAGTCTTTCCTTGAAGTATTTAACATGTTTCTGTTTAAACAATTTAGCAGAATTTTATGCATTTTCTTCTTTTCTTTTTTTAAAAAAGATTTTATTTATTTATGTATTTGAGAGAGACAGTGGGAGAGATAATCTGAAGCAGACCCTGTGCCCAATGCAGAACCTGACGCAGGGCTCGAACCCACAGCTGGTAGATCATGACCTAGATGAAACCAAGATTCCAAGGCTCAACCGACTGAGTCATCCAAGCACCCCAAGAATTCTATGCATTATATTCAAAGAGATCTTAAAAATTGTAGCCAATATTATTGTATAGTTTTTATATTTAATATTTTTATTCAAGTATAATAATCACCAACTTTCAATGTCCCATAGAAATCTCATGGAGGTCATTATTTCCACCCTCATCATTTTTCCTTATGACATATATGAGATTCAAAAATAAATTGCTTTTACTCAAATAAAAATTGTCTGAGGAGACTGTGAATATTAACAAAGAACTCACCTTTGAGTCTCATTATGTGATATAGGAAGTGTAATAAGAATAGAAATAAGTGCTTATATCTGTACTTGTCTAAAGAGTGAGTAAAAAAATTTAATCTTTAGCAAAGTAAAATTTTTTTCCTGAAATTTTCTAGCTAATTGCACCATTAGAAAGGAGAACTAATCGGCCTTGAACACCTGCTCTATGGCTTATATTGTGCTGCATGCAC
>NC_138369.1:102656005-102696228 GCF_054177405.1 Leptonychotes weddellii | reverse complement strand
TAAGATTCTATTTTTATTCTGACTTTATATTATTTTTTGGTGTTAAAATGGTTTCATTTTATTAAATGATAGTACATGATAGTTGTGGAGTTTGCTTTCATTTTTATTTGGAAGAATGTAGAAACCCCTCATGAGTCGCTGGAGGTTTGGGGAAGTGCTATGGTTTCATGGAATATAATATTATGGGAACTACAACTGACCCTCACAAGATGCCTTCATGGTATTTACTATTATCCCAACAGAACAGATGATAAATTGAGGCTCAAAAAAAAAAAAATATGTTCCAGGTCATTAACAAATAATGAAGAAGTGATGTCAAATTCAAAGAGAAACAAATTGAAATCAGTTGGGGGTTGATGAATTAATCTATCAACTTCATTGATTGAACTATTACAGAGTATTCTTCCCTGTCTTGGAAATATAAAACCATCTTTAAAAGTGATACATTGAATAATTAGTTTTGTCATACTTCTTAGAGTCAGTCTACATTTAAATGTGGCCCTTTGCATGCTGTCTTTGGAATGTCCCTTCTTATCTCTTTCAAAGATGGGTTTACTGGCTAGATTATAATGTGGATCTAAGTAACAAAAGGTGCAAGCAGGAGTTTAGAAGAGCCTGTTGTTTGAGAGGTATAGACTAATTGTCCTTCTTTGAGAGAAAGGCCAGAACTAAGTTTTAAAAATTGAAAAGAGGTTATTAAAATAAGGAAAATAATGGTACAAAATGAGAACTTTGCATGCAAGGTAATAAGCTAAATTTTAAGCTAAATCTAAAAACCATGATGACCATCACAGTGGGGGAAAAATAGTAATCAGTGAAAATCCAAGCAAGATGTAAGTGTAGCGAATGAGGCCAGCAGTCCATGATGGATGGGTCTTGTTTGTCTGAGAAGTTGTGCTTCAGGGCAAAAAAATCCAGTCTTGAGAGGCTAAAGTCTTAATATGGAATTCAGTCACAAAGGATAGAAATGGAAATCATTGAGCTAACTCACTAATAGTCACTGTCTAATTCCTAGAATTAGATAGAATTCCTAGAATTAGATAAAATGGAAAAAGACTATCCTGATTTTGGGGTAAAACTGGATATATTGCTGATGATGAAGAGGTGCAGGTGCAAAAGTTTTAATTCGGTTCCTAATTTGGACTAGTGGTTCTTAACTGATTTTCACTTTAACATTAGTTGGATTCTCTTTCCTTCTCTCTCTCTTTCTTTCTTTCTTTCTTTCTTTCTTTCTTTCTTTCTTTCTTCTTTCTTTTTCAAAATGTGCATGCCTAGAGAAACTTGCACTTCCATCTAATTGAAATCTCAGTGTAGAGGGCAGTTATTAGCCATTAGAACCACCTCCCTTTGGTGATCCTGATGTACATCCATTGCTAAGAACCTTGAGAATTTTGCAGGCCTAGGGAACTAAGTAACCCTGTAAAAAATAATCGACATTTCAGAGTACAATAGATACAGATTCAAACACACAAGAAATAGTTACATTGATCATTTTATTATTATGTTCTTACATTAAAGTCTTCTGGTAAACAAGATGCAACATATAATACAGTTGACCCTTGAACAACATAGTGGTTAGGGGCACTGACCCTCCCCCACCCCATCCTACACAATTGAAAATCTATGTATAACTTTTGACTTCCCCAAAACTTTTCTAATAGCCACTATTGACCTGAAGCCTTATTGATAACATAAACAGTCAAGGAACACACATTTTATATGTTACTTGTATTATATATTGTGTTCTTATAACAAAATATGCCAGAGAAAAGAAAATATTATGAAGAAAATCATAAGGAAGAGAAAATACATTTATAGTACAGTTCTTTATCAAAAAAAATCTGTGTGTAAGTGGACTGATGTAGTTCAAACTAGTGTCATTCAAGGGTCAACTGTACTTGCAAAATTACTTAAGAAACAGAAGGAAATTGGAAAGTGCTAATAGTGAAATAGAAAAGGAAATTACGTAGGTAGTACTATGTTGAGTATGAGTTCATCATGATTTCCATGTAGTGAAAGTAAAATAACTGATATTTATAACTGGCATTGCTCATTAAAAAGTCCATCAATTTGGATTATACATAAATATGTCTGAGTATAGTGAAGGGTAGGATAACAGTGTTTATGAATGAGGTCATTTATATTTATTTATTGTTATTTATATATTATATATTATTTATAGATAGCATTTTGAATAGACAGTCTCTAGGCTAGGTTAACAAATTATGAGATAATCTGGGGTAGGAGTAAAAACTGCTTATTGAGTTTTGAATGTTGAATTTTGGTCTTTCCCCAGGCTAGTGATATGTAGTATGATTCTCTCCTGATGCAGGGCAGGGGCAGTGAGCAGCAGTTCCCAGTCAGCCACATGATCATGAGGATAAACAACTGATAAACATTCTATACCCATACAATCATTCTGTTTTCCAATTTCATTAAGTACTTAATAAATTACATGAGATAACTCAACACTATTGTCAAATAGGCTTTGTGTTAGATGATTTTGCTCAACCGTAAGCTAGTATGTGTCTTGAACGTGTTTGAGGTGGGCTAGGCTAAGCTATGATGTTCAGTAGGTTAGGTGCATTAAATGCATTTTTGACTTGATATTTTCAACTCATGATGGGTTTTTTGGGATATAACCCATGGTAAATCAAGAAAGACCTGTATTCTAAGAGCTGTACCTGTCTGATAATTAAGATGTATACTGGCTCTCCTCCCGCACAAATAGGGTGGGAGGGGGTGCAGTGGTAGAAACGGCAAAACAAACATACAAACACTTGCAGAGTTTTGTACTATCCAAAGAAACCATTTCTATAAAATGTCTGTGTGACACCAGCAGTGCAAGGCGTGAACATTAGTCCTAACATGAATAGTGGGATCAAAATGGCAGTAGATTCAGCAGAATGGTAGTCAACGTGATGACAATAGATATATAACACTGGCTATGATTACAGCTATTTTTTACCCCCTTAGCTTTGGAAATTGATATTCTTCCTATAAGACCCACTCGTTTATTTTATTTTTATTTTTTTGGGAGGGAAATTGGAGGGGGAAACGAACCATGAGAGACGATGGACTCTGAAAAACAAACTGAGGGTTCTAGAGGGGAGGGGGGTGCAGGGATGGGTTAGCCTGGTGATGGGTATTAAAGAGGGCACGTACTGAATGGAGCACTGGGTGTTATACGCAAACAATGAATCATGGAACACTACATCAGAAACTAATGATGCAATGTATGGTGATTAACATAACAATAAAAATTAAAAAACAAACAAACAAAAGAAGACCCATGCTTTTAAACCTAGGGCATCTATAAATTTGGAATAAATGATAGAAGCACCAACTCATTGGTGCCTTCAGGGTATCTTGACATCATATCTCCTACTTTTAATATAAGTAGAAATCAGAACCTTCATAATCCAGAACACGGTCAATAGAATATTAAAATAGAAGTCAGATCTTTAGAGGACTCCTTATTGGAGCCCAATCCCCCCACATTGACAAAACTATTTTGAGGAGCTTCAGGGAGCTGGTTTTCCTACAAGTGGGAGAGATAGAGCCCCAGAAGAAGTGCTTTGTAGCTGACATTGATATCTCCAGAATGGAAAGAACCTATAAAACATACATCACATCCTTTTTTAAAAGTCTGAAGAGAAAAATGTACTTTATATATGCTTGATTATACTTTTATCATTAAAGAATATCCCTAGAAACCTAAAAACCTTAACTAAGAAAGGGGGTGGGGAAATTTAAAGAGTCTGCCAGAGTGATGAATCCCAAAATCTAGAGCATGAAAATAGCTACTTCAGTTTGGAAATCACTTCTTGAGAATAAGAAGTGGTTGAACTTAAGGAAATATCTGTGTGGCCAGGAGAAAAGTGAAATATGAGTGATGATAACAATGCAGTTTCTGTGCCTGGGAAGTATTAATGAAGAAAAATTGAGTAGTGGAAAAAAAAGAAGGAGAATCTTACAGCAGCCAAAGCTGGTGCCTGAAGAATTAATGATATTAATATTAAAAATAAAAATTATCAGTTTACTTAGAAACCATTTTAAGTAGAGTCAATTAGGCAATAGCATACCTTTCTAAACAACCTAGAGGATTGGCATCTACCATTGTTTTGCTTTATTTAACTTTTCTTGTCACCATAGAATGGAAATATAAGATGACATATAAATTAGTAAGGTGGCACTTTTAGGAAAAATGAGAATATTTTAGAATCATGTGACAGTTTCTTTTCTATAATTACAGAATATTCACACTTACTAGACAGTTGAACGCATTTTTATGGACTTATTTCCATTTTGTTCAATTATGCTACTAAAATTATAATTTGTTTTTGGAGGCCAGGGCTACAGCAAACAGAAAACCAAAGAAACAATGTAGGAATTCCCCATTAGTTAGATTTTCTTTAGACTCAAATATGATGCCATCTAAGTCATTGATAACAATTAACCACTCCAGAATGCTTTATGCTTTCCAATGTCATCATCAACATTAAGAAGACATTATTAACGGGGAGCCTGGGTGGCTCAGTTGGTTAAGTGACTGCCTTCGGCTCAGGTCATGATCCTGGAGTCCCTGGATCGAGTCCCGCATCGGGCTCCCTGCTCGGCAGGGAGTCTGCTTCTCCCTCTGACCCTCCTCCCTCTCATGCTCTCTGTCTCTCATTCTCTCTCTCTCTCAAATAAATAAATAAAATCTTAAAAAAAAAAAAGAAGACGTTATTAACTTGCTCCTAATGCTTTTAAATTAGAATTATTTACAAAGAAAAAGAATGGATATGGCCAGTAATAGCACCTTGCTATTACTTTCATGTTTTGGTAGAAGATACATATCTTTCTCAAGGATATGCTAGGAGCTCAGCTGAGTTGGGAGAGAGAGAGCTGAATGTCAAATGTGAGTGGCTACTAAAGCAGCAAACCAAAAATGAGAGTTAACCTTTCATCACTTGCTCTGATGATAGGACAAGGGTCTAAAACTTGCCATGGAAGTAACCCATGTTGGGTTCCACGCTGAGTGTGGAACCTGCTTAAGATTCTCTCTCTCCCTCTCCCTCTGCCCAACCCCCCTCTCAAAAAACAAAACAAAACAAATAAAAACAAAAAAACCCCTCATCTTTCATATTTGCTCAAAAGGGATCTTAGGTTTTTGTTTTACCTCCATTTCTGTAAACATCTAAGGAATAAGGAAGCACTGACTCCCACCCTCACCCTGCTCCATCTTCCCCCAGGAACAGTGGAATCGGCAAAGGGCAGGTGGATCAGCTCAGCGGTCGTTTCATTCTTGAGGGACGCCAGAAAAAAGGGCTCTGGGGTAGAGGGAAGAGTTATTAAGTGTATAAAAGTACTGAAGACTGAGTCATAGTGGAGAAAGATGTCCTCAGGATTTCTCCGTCTTTGAGGTTTTAGCAGAGGCACCTAAGTAAGATCTCTACCCAAAGCCTCATGATTGTGAATGCCTGCTTTTTGACTTCAGAGATGGAGAGATACAGAATGGTAAGTTTATACAATCTCTAACCATCAACATTCAGAAGTTCTCCTGTTTTGGGGCACCTGGGTGGCTCAGTTGGTTAGACGTCTGACTCTTGATTTTGGCTCAGATCATGATCTCAGGGTTGTGTGATTGAGCCCCATGTTGGGTTCCATGCTGAGTGTGGAACCTGCTTAAGATTCTCTCTCTCCCACTCCCTCTGCCCAACCCCCCTCTCAAAAAACAAAACAAAACAAATAAAAACAAAAAACCCCTCATCTTTCACATTTGCTCGAAAGAGACCTTAGGTTTTTGTTTTACCTCCATTTCTGTAAACATCTAATGAATAAAATATATTCTAAAACATAATTATGTAAATTTTACTTATTTTCTACTATAATTCCCAGTGTGTTCTGAATTTTTTTAATTTTAATTTTAAAATACAATTCTAACTAGTAGTAGCTGTAATCACAAATAGTAAAACATTGAAACACATATAGAAGGTGAATGTTTTCTTGAATCATTTTTTTTCCTGATTCAATAATTTCTGCGTATTTTCCACAAAGACTAGATTTATGGAGGGGATACAGTCTGTTTGATCTTATTATATTGGCACAAACAGAGTAATTATGGCTTTCAAAGGTTAACTAACCAAGACAGAATAAAACCAGGGCCTTGAAGGAACAAATTGATGTGAATAGATTTCACTCACTGGCTGCCTTCAGGAAAATGCAGTAACCAACTCTATCCTGACTGGATAATGATGCCACACAGGTTAGACAACATAAGAAGAGACTGTAGGTTTAAAATCCCAGGGGAAGGGCGAATGCAGGATAAAAATCTGTGAGCTCATTCCTGTAAGAAAATGTCAAAACACCATTGAGGAACTTGATGAGGGTACTAAGATATACATATTTTTTTGGATCAAATTTAAACAAAATTCAATACATACTATACATTTACAATTATTTTTAATGATTTACTAAAAAAACAAACAAACCATGATTTATATAGAATAACAGAGCTGATGGCAATTACTGTGGGAGATAAGTAGACAAAATCTGAGTAAATTAAACAATTTGTTTCATTATTTTTTTATTATTTATTAAGTGTTTTTTGAAGAATTGGAGATTGAACCCAAAGCTTAACCATAAATAGTAACCATAAATAGTAAACACAATATTAAAAGATATAAGGCCGGGGCACCTGGGTGGCTCAGTCATTAAGCGTCTGCCTTCGGCTCGGGTCGTGGTCCCGGGGTCCTGGGATCGAGCCCTGCATCTGGCTCCCTGCTCTGCGGAGGCCTGCTTCTCCCTCTCCCACTCCCCCTGCTTGTGTTCCCTCTCTCGCTGTGTCTCTCTCTGTCAAAAAAAAAAAAAAAAACTTAAAAAAATGAAAGATATAAGGCCAATTTTGCACACAATGTATTCACGCTTTATTGTTTTTTTTTTTTATGACAATCTACATTAGAACCTAAGTTATATTTTCTACTTAAAAGTAATTTTTCTGGTGGTTAGAATTTCAATGTATATAGATATTCTGCAATGTGTATGTAGCTCTGAGAGAATTCTTCCTTTGCCAGTTGTATTAGTTGCTCCTTTTCCTTTGGTAAAACTTGTGTAACATGGCTCTGACATTTGGTTCTTACTTAAGACTACTTACTTTACAAGAGAAAGAAAAATCCAGTCAGTTCATCCTTCCTTTTCCAAAAGCCCTTTAAGATTAGATAGATTTCTAAGCCCTTCAATGATATAAAAGTGAATTTGATATAATCCCCTAATTTTATAAAATATCCTATCCTTTACCATTACAAATATTGCTTATCAAAGTAAGAGTTATAGCTATGATTGGGAACGTATTTCTATTTTCAAATCAACATAAAAACATTCTGGGAAAAATCATGCTACTGTAGAACATATATGATTATATATCTATCTACCTAGTATAGATATATAATTTTGAGCCATTATTCAGCTAACTCAGACAAAAATATAGTCATGGGGTTGCATAAAATATAATATAGACATATGTGTCTGCTACTTCTTAACTACTTTGGAATACCAAATAAAGTATGTGTCACTCGTCACCATTTTGAGAATTGTTCTTTGGAGATTGTTTTCACCATACATTCCCAAGGATCTCTGGTATTTGCTTACTCAATCCAAAGTAGCAGTGTAGATTTCTGTTGCTGAAAGTGAAAAGTGAAAAGACCTGTCCTTGGTTCGGTTTTGGCTGCTATTACCCTCTCCAGTCCCAGTCATCCAGGGAAGTGCCCTCACCCTGACTGTACCCTAACTTTTGAAAATAGCAATATCCAAACCTAGACCAATTAAATACGAGTTTCAGGGGTGTGGTTAAACATCTGATTTTAAAAAACTCACCAGGTGACTCAAATTTGCATCTAGAGTTTAGGCCTACTGGTCCAGAGCATTCTCTTGCTTAATAATACTATGACAGCTCCCATGAGAGCTGGCTCAAGTCCTAACACAAGATACTGTCTCTTATATTAACCCTGATATTTTGGTTTCCTGGGGTAACAGTTAATGATAAACATTATGGGGGGCATCTGGGAGGTTCAGTCAATTGTCTGCCTTCAGTTCAAGTCATGATCTCAGCGTCCCAGATCGAGCCCCGCATTGGGCTCCCTGCTCAACAGGAAGCCTGCTTCTCCCTCTCCCTCTGCTCCTCCCCCTGCTCATGCTCACACTCTCTCTCTCTCTCTGTGTCTCTCTCTCAAATAAATAAATAAAATCTTAAAAAAAATGGCAGACATTATGGTTCGGATAAGGTAATCAGTTAGTCCATAGTACATTCTCCAATAGGCATGGCCTCAATCATTCAATTTTTAAAAAGCTGCATGTATAGCAGCAGGGAGTAGGGGGGACATTATACACTCTATCTCCTTACTACTCCCTACACCCCCCACACACACACACACAATGACACACTACTCTCTTTATGGTAAGAAAATTCTCTCCCTTTTTTTCTAAATTGTAATCAAGATGATACATGCATTTTGAATCACTAGCACACACATCTAGCCCGCTGCATTTGCATCCAGATTTAAAATGACCTCACAGGTTCTTCTTAGAACATGGTGCAGGCAAGCAATATACATTTGTTTTATTGAGGTACTTATGCTGAGGGACTTTCTAAAGCAAGTCTGCTTCATGGAACTATCACTTTAAAACAAAGCCAACACTGAAATTGAACAGTGACTATGACCAAGCAGGGCTCTAAGTGCTTGACATGTACGGACTCATTTATTCTTCAAAACAACGCTATAAGGTAGACTTTCTGAGGATCTTTGCAGGTAAAGAAATACAGTCGTTAAAATATTAATAACTTCCCCAGATTGTGGAGGTAGTGAAGGGCAGAGTCTGATGTTCAACCTGGCAGTCTGGCTGCAAAGCCAAGGCCTTACCCACTGTATTCTAGTCTCTTCTGAGCCTTCCCTTGTACAAACTACTAGCCACTTTCCAAACAAGTGCTTCTGCCCTGGCACTGAGCATTTCACTCTACAGAACTGAAATTCCAGGGAAATTAAAAACAAATGGTTAAAATGCAGATAAGATTTTTAAATTTTGGCTAAATAGCCTTCCATATGCATTTAAAAAATAGAGCCCAAGACTCCACGGTAACATCCCACTGCTAAATAACTCAGAAATAATCTGTGCTTGGTTGTTGCATAGTTCTGCTGTCAAAAAGTCCTGATATATTTCCTTCTCTCTTCCTTTACAAATTGCTTTTATATTTTATTAATAATGTCTCATCTTATTGTATTACATTTTTATGGTACCTCCACTCATTTGCTTTTTGGAAGTAGATGGAATATAAATAAGCAAATACCTAGATTTACAAAAAAAATTACCATGATTTATAAATTACTTTGATTTATAAAAAATTAAGTCAGTTATGTAGGAACATTCCTGCATTATGACAACCAAAAGTAGAGAAAAACTTCTTGATGATGGAATTTTTTATTAGTATTTTAAGTGGCTTGGTGTCAATTTACCATTGACTGATTTGGTTCCTGTGATTGAGCAAGGCTTTTTATATTTACAAAGAATAGAATTATATTTATGATGACACATTAATGTGGGAAAATGTCTTATTATCTCATTTCACTAGGGAAGGAACTAAATTTCAGAAGTTTAGTTGGTGTCAGTTCCTACAGCTACTAAGTAGCAAAATTAGTGGTTAGGACAAGATATTTTGATTCTAGACTGAATATATTTTTCACATCAGGAGTATAGATAAATGACTCAGCTATTTTGTGTGTGTGTGTGTGTGTGTGTGTGTGTGACATTTACTTTGCACATGCTGATAGAGTACAGGAGAAATTTCAAGCAGGGAAACCCAGAAAGGTCCAGGAGATAAATATTAGGTCAGAATTTGTCATATGACAAGTACAAACAAGGCAATGGTGGAATTGTGGACTGGCGAATTATACTGATGGAAATTTAGGCAAAAGTACAGATGACTCAAAGGTATCTAGTTACCATTGCTGAGTGGGTAACCTACATTATACATAAATGGCAATAATAATGCATGTGGATTATGACAGTTCATTTCAAGGAAACAAAGTCAACAAACACCACCCTTCTCTGCTCCTGAACACTCAGTATTTGAGAATTCTCAGTTTTGAGAATTACTAATGTGTATTTAGTGAGGTGATGGCTCTATTCAGTGTCACAGCCAAAGCTAGGAACTTTGTTTTATTTCAGAATTGTTGTTCTCACTCTCCTAGAAAAGTCCTTTTCCCCTTCTTGATCTGAAATATCATGAACATAACAGTAACCACTTTGCACATGTAATATAGTTAAGGTGTTAAGGTCTCCCCCTAGGCTGGTCCAGATTATCTTCTCACAGTTTTACGTATGTCTGTCATGTTGCTGATGTCTCACATTGTCCAGCTGTTCATATATAACCATCTGGATCATACACAACTCTAAATACAGAGGTGAAACAATAAGTAAAATTAAGTAAAGTCATCACTCAGCTTCAAACTGTTTGGTCTATTACTGAGAGTCCAGGAACTTCCTGTTATACACAAATATTTGGTAAAGTGATAGCCAGTATTGATATTTAGTCCCATAACAGTTGAAGCTACATTCTCCTAGTGAAGTTCTCACTGAATAGTTTGGATTTTATTTTGTTAAGAATATGTTCAGACTGCTAATCTTAGAATCAAAACACACAGATTAGGTCGATTAAATTTATAATGGACTCAATCAAAAATTACCTGAAGTATCAAAGCCCACATTAGAAATGGTCAGTCATTTCAATAGAACTGGGATTTTTTTTTTTTTTTTTAACTAGCTGGCTAGGATGTCCTCTTCTCTGATAATGCTGATAGAGCTGCTATTTATCTCAATTTTCCAACTCTGGTTTTATGGTAGATCTCTCTCCTTTTATAAATCCATTCTTCCTAAAGATGAATTAGAAGTTCAGTGGCATTGCAGTTCCCTTGGGAGGTATTTGGACTCCCTCAGGTGACTTTGCATTTCTTCGCTTCAGTTCATTATGCCTAATTTATACCTAGTAATTTCACTTTCTTTTTTTTCTTTCTCTCTCTCTCTTTTTTTTTTTTTTTTGTAATTAGTAGAAGAGAAGAGAGACATAGAGTAGCTTCCAAATTCTGTCAAAAATAATAATGGCAAACATAACCTTTTGTTTACTTAGTTCAGTTTCATGATATTTTATACTTTCCTCCCAGAAAAATTGTTTATAGGCCCATTAGATTCTGAGTTCCTTGAAAGGAGAGACCCTACCAGTAATCATCTTTGTATTCCCACTGTCCAGCATGACATGTATGGTAGGCAAATCTAAACACATGCACTAAATAAATATCTATATCTATCTATACCTATATACACACACTATCAATTATTATTCTTATTTTTTGGTCTCCATTGCTTTTAGTGTTTGTGTGTTTGCGTGTGTGTGTGTGTGTAGTGACACGTTTTCAGAAGTATTTTTAACATGTTTATTATATATCAGATGAACAAAATGTAGAGTAAAAACAAGAGTGATCTGCTGACAACAGAAGGAACTACCTTTTCAAGAAGAACAGATGGCATCACTTCTGATACTTACAGATACTTGTATAGCAGCTGGTCAAATTTGCATCAGTAAAGGAAAATATTTATTTATAAATAAGGATATGGTACTGCACACTGGAACTTCGGATAATTGCTACGTACATTAATTAGGAATTGAAAGTAAAAACAGCAGTTGAAATGTGTTTTGCAGATTTTAGCAAATAATTTAGAATTTTGGTGCAATATTTTCTACCCAAAGTAGTTTATTAAGAATTGCATTTCTTTCTGAAACTCAATTCTCTCAAATGTATATTTACCCAGAATGGTGAACACATCATATTATGACACAGACCAACAATATTTAATATTACAGGATAGCTTACGTATCATATTTTATCAAGTTAGATTCTTGTTAGTGACGTGTATTCACATAATTAAATTACACTCATGTCTACTATTAAAAATAACTACTAAGAAATGTCTTGTGATTCCTAGTATCAGATATTGTAACATCATGCTGATGTATTTTGATGAGATTAGTCTTATTTAATATATGATGAGACATCCAATAATGCCAGATGGACTAAGGCAGATCAACAAGTCCTGAGGGTATATAATAATCATGTAGAAGAAGAAATACAATTACAAATTATAATTATATTTAACTTGAGTTTCTCAAGGAAATGAATAAAACATAATTGCTGTTTAAGTATATACTTGTGGTTAATGAAAGCTGGTTCATGAAAGGAGAAAATATGAAGGGATATTTTACAATAAGCACCAAAGGCGAGGAAGTATGAATTAAAATAAGGAAATAAATTTGTGACAATAAATAAGATCCTAGATTCAAACTACTCGTAGAAATGCCAGTGATGATGCAAACAATTGTTTACCTCTAAACTCTGAATAAGATCCTGGGTACATAAACAGTTATATAAATGAAACACAATGCTTGAGTGAATTTACTGCTGAGCAACAGACAGATTTCCCGAATGTTTGGGTACATCTCCTATCATACAAATGGGTCATAGTTCCGTGAAATTTCATGGGATTTCTCACAAGCAAAATCAAATGCCCATAGGTTGTGATAAAACCTTGAAATTGTGATGGTAATACATGTTCTGATTTTTCTCAAATAAAAAATATAAATATTTTTTAAATGAAAGAAAAATGGTAACAACAAAAAATCTGTTATAAAAATTTTGTGTAAGGGGAATCGCGAGAAACCTTTCCTCCTGGTGCTGGACTGGAGAGAAACAGTGGCAGCTCTGGACCCATCTCCATTATTTCTACTATTGAAAAACAAGCCACAATATCAAGGGAGAAGGGCAACTGTTTTTGTCCTTTTATTAGTGCCCTAAGGGCAACAAATACAAGATGGCCAGCCACTATATAGATTTACACAAGATATTAGCCATTAATCTCTGTAGTTTCTAGCCCTGTAACTACTCTGAAACTGTTCTAACTTCTGACTTTAGTATCATTGTCTGCAAAAATTTATCTCTGGGTATTTGATCTTTGTTCTGCAATTCCTCCCTCCCTCCCTCCCTCTCTCTCTCCCTTCCTTCCTTCCTTCCTTCTTTCCTTCTTTTCCCTTTTGCCCTCCTGTTCCTCTAGTGGACAAGTCTAAAATCTTTGCTTTTGCTTATGAAGGAGTCCATTGTTTATGACAAGGAATAGCTCAAGGGCTTGGGGACCCTCCTGCTATTTTCTTTAGCTATTTAAAAACAAAAACAGACATTCTGGGGGGACAAGTACAGTATTATAGATGGTATATTCCAGCTTAACAAACAAAATTTCTGCCAGGACAATTGCATGATAATCCTCCACATTCTCTGGAGAGGATCTAGAGATCTAGAATCTGAAGATCTAGAATCTGGAGAGGTTTTGAAAAACTAAAAATTGGCTATACCCTGTCCAAATTTTGAAAAATCTGGTATCCTTGTTCATATTGCATATTGATAATGTTAGTGATTGGTCATGTGATTAGTCATATATAAAAAATACATATTATGTACATATATACATAGACACATATATACATCCATATATATATAATGTAGCTTTGATGTCTGTAATGCGACAGAAAAAAAACTTTAAATAAAAGATTTTCCACTTAAAATGAGAACTTAAATATCAAATGAAAAATTTATGGCTGCTTTGCCAGAAACTTTACAACTGCCTGTTCATATGTCACTAAGTCATTTAAAACTCACCGGGCAGAAGGACAAAGTTTCTAAAGGTAGTAGAGCTCCAAAAGCTGCTGCTTAAACATGGCAAACTTCGAACTTAGAAACTCCACTTTTGATACATTGAGAAACTGTTGTTCATTTTTTAAAATATGCTTCATGAAAGAAAATACATGGATAGGTTATTAAAGGAACTAAAAGAAATTTGACCAGACTGTGGGAATTACTGAACAAAATAATTTCTACCCCACAGTCCGTGTTTGCTTGGTTAGTGTTTTTGTGTCATCAAAATAAATCTGAATAAAAGAAGGATTTTAAAGAAATTCTATAGACTTTAATTATGCTTGTCAAAAAAAAAATCACAAAAAGAAACAAAAACCAAAACAACCTTAAAACATATTAAAGAGACCTGTGATTTGTTTGGATTTTTACAGAATTTTTGTTACAGAATCTTTACTCCCAAGGTAAGCACAGGAAGTTCTCTCTAATCAACTTTACCAGGAATTTGGTAGCAGATGGATTTCATTGAACTAATGCTTGTAAAGTTAAGAGAGACTGTCTAATTTTGATGTGTATTATGTCGGATAGTCTGAGGTCTTTCCTTCTTCAAAGGTGATACTCAGTCAACGGTAAAGGGTCTTTTAATAATTTCCACTTTGGGGCACCAGAACATTTGAAGCAGACAGAAAACGTTACTTTGTTTCTTTTATCATTCAGGAATTGTGCAAATGTTTACAGATTCCTATCCTAAGTAGTGCCAACCTATAATTCAGATTTCAGCCCAAATGTCACCAATTCTCAACCCTTTTTATAGATTTTAGGACAATGTATCTTTTCTTCATAATGTTACAGTTAAATTCTCATATATGTGTATTTGTATGTATGTATATATGTTAATGTTTGTTTATGTATGTATATAGATTACATATACTTAAAATCTTAATTATACTGAATTGGAGTTTATAATTTTCAACACTGAAACTTAGACTTCTGTAAGAGCTGAAATCAATTTGGTCAATACAATGCCTAGCAAAAATAAATACTTAATGAATATTTAATAAAGAATGGGTTTATGAATGAATAATTTATTTTTTTCTGTTTTTAGCACCAAACTTACTTATTTGACAGTGGGGCTATGACTACAGATACAACTCAGCTTCAAAATCAACAACTGGCTGTGTCTTTAGGTAGACATTTAGAAAAGTGCATTGAGTTGTTAATTCAAAACTGAGTATAAGGGCTCTCTTCATACAATTTACAATTTTAAAGATGCTGATGAATGAATTAGATTTAGTTTAGATATATTGATATTTAATAAAGAAGCTCTTTTACTGTTTTTGTGGTTATTGCTGTGTTTTATATATATATATATATATATATATATATATATATATATATATATACTTTAGGTGGCATATAATCAGATAGAAAGAAAACTTCCGTTCATGGAGTACTTTTAAGTATTTACAGAGGTTTGTGAGCTGCTTTGTGTTTAATGTGCTATAAATTCGTCCATAATTTAATGCCTTTTTTCTCTGTAAGTACTAACAACTCTGATTTTTATACTGTTTTTCTGTGCCAATATTTTAGTACATGTAATTCCCTGGTTTCCTGCTTCATAGTTTTTCCGTTCAAGCATACATGCTCTTGTTCACTCAAATGAACATTTGAAATAGAAAAGAAAAAAGGTCCCAGCAGTGCTACCTGACTTGTTTCCTCAGATTGAAAGAGACAGAAACTGACTCTTTAAACTTCTATTTAATAGTGAAAGCAAAGCATTCCTCTTTCAAGTTGGAGGCGGAGGAGGCTAAAGAAGTTTTTATCCTTGTAAGTTCTGGGACATTTTTTTCTGATGATAAGAAATCAACCTCTATTATGGGGAGAAGGAGCAACATGAGGCTTTTTTGTACTCCTAGGCATTAAGCCTGAGATGGAAGTGCCCTAGATGTAGAATAGAAAAAGAAAGGAAAGGTGATTGGGCTGCGGGTCTTCAAGGCGGCCAGAGTCGAAAATCATCCCGAGGTAAGTTTCAGGCCCGCGCAACGACCGGCAGTTTAGGGACCCGTGGAGAGTTTAAAGGATCAGTATGAGTCAGCTTTGTGGAGACCAGAGGTGGCTGCTGCCCAGGGGGAGTCCATCTGAGCTCCGAGTGTAGGCGATTATTAGGCTTTGAACCCTTACCAACATTTCACTTTGAATTTGTCACAATCTGTTATAAAGCCAGTATCTGAGGAAGCCCTTCCCAGCTCTGTGCTCTGTGTGTGCCATCTACCAATCTGACTAGAGGAGCTCTTAGGGAAAAATAAATAAACAGAGAGAGTGTATGTGTAAATAAATAATTTCTAAAATGTCCAGAACTAATGAAAGAATCTCCATATTTTAAAACCCTACCAATTGTCCAGCCTCCAAGCATTTAAGAAAGAAAGATGAAAGGAAGGAAGGAAGGAAGGAAGGAAGGAAGGAAGGAAGGAAGGTGGAAGGAGTCAAGCTAAGGCACAGCATCAAAAATCTTAAACCATCTGAAGTAAAGAAAATATTCTAAACTATTTCAGAATTTATACAATAAACAAACAAAAATAAATGGATTATATTAAAAGAAATTGCAGTGGTATCTTTAGTCTCAACATCTGAAAGACAATGGAGTACTGTCTTACAAATTCCATTAATAGGCTATGTTACTCCCACTAAATCCCATCAGTGGGAACACACACACACACACACACACACGCACATTCTCCTTCCCTCCCCCCCCCACACACTGGGAAGATAATATGAAGGAAGTGGGATTAGTGTAAACTAAATCTTCATCTATCAAAAAATAACATCAATACAATTTTTTTAATTGACAAATTTTTCTGAAAGTGTATTATAATTTTAACAAATAGAGATAAATACGAAAAAGAACATATGAAAGTAACTATAATAATAAATTTTGGGAACAACAGCACTGTGAAATAATGCAGTCTTGTTTTTCTTATAAATCTGTAATGCTGCTGATCCTTTAAAATTATACTTGTGGGGCGCCTAGGGTGACTCAGTCGTTAAGCATCTGCCTTCGTCTCAGGTCATGATCCCAGGGTCCTGGGATTGAGCCCCACATCGGGCTCCCTGCTCCGGAAGGCTGCTTCTCCCTCTCCCACTCCCCCTGCTTGTGTTCCCTCTCTTGCTGTGTCTCTCTGTGTCAAATAAATAAATTTAAAAAAATACTTGTGAATTATTTGATAAAAATAAATATTATATAAAATTATTAAATACTTATCAAATATTTCAGATTACATTTTATAATTGAATTATTTACTGTCTGAACCAAAAACTTGACCCAATGCTTTGGGTATACAATTATTAATAATATGATCCCTGCACTTGAGGAGCTTAAAATTTGGGGAGAATGGAAATCAATCACTGGATAGCTAGTTACATTAGGAATTTTCAATTGTAACACTAAGGGGCCTATTCTGTTTGTGAAAAGAAAGTGCCTGTTTATTTGCTATCATTTGGCATAGAGTGATGGGTGCAAATTCCCTTTACTTCTCTTTTTAGTTAAGTAATTTATTTCTGATTATTAAAAATGATGTCACACTGGTTATAATTTATAAAACTATAATAATGCATACATGTAAGACTTGCAAAATAATCATTGATTTACTTTATAGTATATTTCTGGATTTTTCACAACCATTCTTATTTGTCTTTGTTGATATTTTTATGCTTACATTCGTATATAAACATATATTATTTTCTGGTACAAATGTACCGCACTAAACATAATATCTTGCTGTTGGTTTTGTGTTTTATTTTCTATTCTTTGGAAAATTTTATGTATAAAGTTTAAAGTACTTGTAATTCTATGATTTTATGTATTAAAGAGTAGTTGACTGAAAGCACTGTTAATGATCATTTGCTTCCTTTAAATATTTTGCTATTATCAACAATATTGAAATGAACTTTTGTAATTATTGCAAGTGCTTCTATGTGACACTGCTTAAACATAGAGATACTTAATTAGATTATGAATGTTTTAGATCTTGATACATAATTGCTGAATTGTTCTAAGTGGTTATAGCATACTGTGTATCCTCGAGAAATGAGATTGATATTTTTGCCAAACTCTGCCACAATTGTTCATAAATCTGATCAGCTAAAATAATATATTTTAATTGTTTTAAATTAAGTGTAGTTATTTAGTTAGATTTGTATCTATATCTTTATCTACTATTGTATTTTTTAATATAAATTGGCCACTTTTATACCTAGTCATTCAATTTTTCTGAATTTGCCGGAGCTCTTTTTTTTTCTCTTAAAATTTGTCTTTTTAAAATATTGTCTTCAATATGTTAACTGTCTTTCAAATTTATTCATTGCATCTTTTGAAGTTTAAAAGATGTTTAAATATAATCATTTTCCTTTATGTTTCAATCTTTAGAGTCAGGCAAAGAAAAGCTTTCCACAATTCTTTTTTTTTTTTATTTAAATTTTTTAAATGTTTTTTTTTTAAGATTTTATTTATTTATTTGAGAGAGAGAATGAGATAGAGAGAGAGCATGAGAGAGGGGAGGGTCAGAGGGAGAAGCAGACTCCCTGCCGAGCAGGGACCCCGATGCGGGACTCTATCCTGAGACTCCAGGATCATGACCTGAGCCGAAGGCAGTCGCTTAACCAACTGAGCCACCCAGGCGCCCGCTTTCCACAATTCTAATTATAAAAATATCCTTGCATATTTTTTTCTAGAACTCTTTTTGTTTGTTTTGTTGTGGATTTTTGTTTGTTAGTTGTTTTGGTCATTAGCAGCAGTCTAAATTTAAATCAACATTCTCCAATTTAGAAATTGAAGGAATAAAAATAATGGTGCAAAGAATGGATCTAATATTCCTTTCTCTCCTATAGCAATATTATAAATCTAACTAATTAAAAACCCAATTTAAACTTTTTATAACCCAGAGAACATTATTGGCTTACATCTCTTTTTTTTTTTTTATTTATTTTTTTTAAGATTTTATTTATTTGCGAGAGAGAGAATGAGAGACAGAGAGCATGAGAGGAAGGAGGGTCAGAGGGAGAAGCAGACTCCCTGACGAGCAGGGAGCCTGATGTGGGACTCGATCCCGGGACTCCAGGATCATGACCTGAGCCGAAGGCAGTCGCTTAACCAACTGAGCCACCCAGGCGCCCTTGGCTTACATCTCTTAAGAGTCCAGTGGTGGGTCTGATCTCAGTCTGACCTTCATCTCAGAGTTCCAATGACCTTCATTCTCAGGGTTCAAACAATGCTATTAGAAGAGTCTTTTCTAAAATTTTCACCTCTTGGGTGTTTCATGTGTCTTGTTTTATTTCTAGTGAATTTTATAACTATAAAATGGTTATTACATTTTTATCAATTTGAAACCAAAGTTGCTAGCATCGTTTTGCTGTTGTGCCAGTTAATATTCGTAGACTCCTGTTAAATATAAGTACACTGAGAACATCAAATATGGAGGAAACAGCCTGATAAAGATAGCATCCCACTAGTAAAAAGAGTGATACTCTGAATCTAGGCTAGACCACTGTCACCCTGGCTAGACCTGTCCTAGGGGTTGGACCTTGACGGCCGGACTCTTGTCATTTAATAACTGTTCATCTAAGACATCCAGTAACTTGTTTTTCTTTTTTGTTTTAGAAGTAATCATGTTTAAAAAAATACACTGAAGCAAAGGAAAGAATATTTAATCACTGAACAGATGTAAATACTGTTGATATTTCAGTGCATAACTGTCCAGTGTTTTGAATACATACTTTTTAATTTTTTTTATCAGAAGTGAAGTCATCCTCTACCCCTACTTGTAACCAGCTTGTTTCACAACATGTTATTTTCCTGTGTCATTAAATAATTACATCCAAAAAAATAAAATAAAATTTTCATGTCTTAGTTTTGCCTTGGCTTCATTTTAGGCTTGTGTCAACCTGGCTAATGAGTCTTAAGTTTACAGCTTCTAGTTTCAAATCCAAAGGAAAAGAAATGATTGTTTCCATAGCTTGAACAAAAGTCCCAGGATTAATTCTCATTGACTCATATTGAGTCTAAAGCTCATTCTCAAAGCAAACATGGTCTGGGTCATGAGATGTTGCTGAGTGGGCTTCTCCCCCTTAAGCTGCATGCACTACCCCTAAAGCTGCTTGAGAGTAAAGTTGGGAGAAATTCTGAGTAATTTTACAAGAGAAAAGAAAATGGATTTGAACAGCAAGAAAAATAATTATCCACTACTAAAAACTAATTATCCTTTCACTCTTTTAAAATGCAATGAACCATTTCTAACACTGATTTGAAATGACATTTAGCACAAAGACTAAATTTCTGTGTGTTGGACTTCTTTTCCCAAGCTCAGAAAAACTGTTCTTCTAGGTTGGAATGTTGTTTTATTCTGCTGGGCACCTTGATAATGACTAGATATGACTACACTGTTTGAATTGTAAATATCAACAAAATAGCCTTATATAGTATGGGTAATAGATGCTATCTATGACCTGCTCATATTCTTTAGCAGACACTGATCTTTTACATCTTGTCCTTCACATATCATGTAAAGTCATGTTCCTTATGGGTCAATGGCTTCTACTGAAAACACCAACACCTCTTTGCCTAAGATATTTTCCTTTCTACAAAATTTTCAGTTCATATATAGTTATCTGAAGGTGCCAAGGAGTTAATGACCCGAGGAGCATTCCTCAAAAATCAGAGGCGTTACTAGATAAATAGTTCAGATGCCTTGCCCTAGGGTGGGACAACTCAGAGTATGCTCACTTTCTCAGAAATCCCTACTTGGATTGAGTCTTTGTTGCCCACAGCAGAATCTGCTCGTTAACCACCTGTATTGCCTTCTTTCACTTCTCTGTCTCACTTCCACACTATCCCACCAGTGTTTCCAGGAGTCACTTCCCAAATCAACCGTGTGAGCTCATATAATTATCAGCTTCTCTGAAAATCCAACCTAAAACTGCAGGATTTTACTTATTCAGTCAAGATTGCACCACATAATTTGCTGCACAAACCTGGAAATTTGCATAACCCATTAGTACATAAAGCCCCAAACTTAATGTTCAAATTTTATGCTGTCAATGTTATTTGCTGAAGCATGAATTTATAGGTTAGTGACTTTCTTTCCCCATGCAACAAATAGTGACATCAGAGGACCTGCATGGTGTAACACCTCCCATTCCTCTTTAGTTTTCCTTGAGCAGAATGTTAAAAGGGTACATACATAATCTGGAAGTTGATAAAGCAGTTCTTAATGCTGCAATTTACAAATTCAGATGTGTGCAATACATATGCCAACTCTCATGTAAATACATTTGTCAGGGCTCCCATTTCAACCCCAAGCTTTTGGAAGACCCAGTCTTTTTTTTTTTTTTTTTTATCTATTCTTGCACTGTAGCTCTCAAATCAATTGCTTTAACTAGTGAAATTTTATTTTATTTATTTATTTATTAGAGAGGGAGGAGGGGGAGGGGTAGAGGGAGTGGGAAGAATCTCAAGCAGGTTCCTCCCAGGGTTTGATCTCACAACCCTGAGATCATGACCTGAGCCGAAACCAAGAGTGGGACGCTTAACCACCTGAGCCACCCAGGTGTTCCAGACTACTGAAATTTTAATATTAATTTGAATACATGGTATGCATGTATTCTTTTTCAACATTCTGGCTATTTTAAACATCTGTCACTCGATTTTAATCTTATTATAAGTTCATCAAGTTAAAACAACAGTAACAAATAACAAAAGCAAGACTATAAAGATTCTGATTGAAAATGTATTAATTTTATATAATAAAGACAGAATGATGAAAATCTTTACTTTAAATCTTCCTATCCAACCTCATGCTACAGTTCCTCTTTTGGTCAGGCTTTGTTTTATGCTCTTAAACAGCATTATTTTCATATATCCTATATATGTTATTTCTTTCAAAGCATTTTAGATTTTGTTACTATCATATATCATTTCCCTCTCATTTTCTAACAGCAATGTATTTATATTAAACAATCTAAACTATTACTCCTAGGACCCCTTGCTCTTCCTCTTCAAATCACCAAGGAATTGATGTGGCACCAAAGAAGAGAAATGCTGAAATTTTTATTTACAATTTTACCACCTTTTGTATAAATGCACAGTTCTTATGATTACAGAGCAAAACTCCAGGGGTTAAAAGGTGCATATGTACTTTCTTTTGGTTCATTCATTCCATTTGAGAATGCTCCCTTATAAGCATCTTAGCAGAGATCAAGCTTAAATAAGCATGTGCTCCGCAATATTCTTAAGTGAATCAGCCAAAGAAAGGATTTTGAGCAGTGTGAGAGAAGCATTTGGTGTCTGATTTTTACTGTGAGCAGGATTCTCCTTATAGAAAAAAACAAATGTCAGCTGTTGAAATGTCAGGTTGTTTTGATTTTATGATAAATACAGAAAGAAAACCATAATTACGGCAGCGAGTGACCAAGAGTTTAACAAGGTAAGGGCAGTCCACCTCAGGCTTAATGCTATCCTGTTTCTTCAGTCCTTAGGAGGGATCCGCTGATAGGGAAGGCAGCATTTTAGAGAACAAAATCAGGGACTGCTACATTTCAGAGCACTGTCACTGACTAGGGAATTCATATAACGTATCACTCTGGGATGAGCACATAAGTATTTGTCCAAATATGACCAAATGGGTCAGAAATCTGATACCCAAACAGCTATGGAAAAGCTCCATCAACCCTTTGTTAGCTACTTTGGGGATTGTTTAGGATATAAATTCTAGTAATGCTCTATCTTATTCCTTGAAATAAAGGGTTCTTTGATCCATTTGATTACTTCCCATAGATATAGTAATACTGAATATAGTCTGATTTTTTAATAAGATACTTTACTGCAAGGAATGTCATATTTCTAAATAAAACTGAATGACTTGGGTGCCTTTTAGGTGGCTAAAAATAAATTTCAGTGATTTTAAGAGCCTCCTTCCTCTCCCTTGATACCTAGAACCTTGCATTAAGCATATAATATTTACTATTTCAGGGGTGCCTGGGTGGCTCAGTCGTTAAGCGTCTGCCTTCGGCTCAGGTCATGATCTCAGGGTCCTGGGATCGAGCCCCACATCGGGCTCCCTGCTCAGCGGGAAGCCTGCTTCTCCCTCTCCCACTCCCCCTGCTTGTGTTCCCTCCCTCACTGTGTCTCTCTCTGTCAAATAAATAAATAAAATCTTAAAAAAAAATAATATTTACTATTTCACACACATAAAGCCACAAGCCCCATTCCGTTTGGGCTTGGACTAGCTGCATACAGGTACAGCCTGAGGATAGTTCATCTCAGTCCCAGGCCCCGTGACTGTCTGTCTCTCTCACTCCTGGGTTTCCGAGTTAACATCTACTATGGATACAGATTTGCCTTCCTTGAATGTGCTATTTCTGCCAGTGTCTCTCTCTTGCTTTCCCAGGTCACACAGGAATCTAATACATTGACAATAGTACCATGCACAACACTGTCTCCTACTAGAGCTCTACATTTTTACAGCAAAGGAGATGATACAATGGATGCATGGCCATTGGACCCATTAACTTTTCTTGTATATTCCAAACCCCAGATGCAGCTAATCTAGTAGAATATGGGGTCCAGGATTAGAGCTTCCTCTTCAAGGGAATGCAATAAAGGTTTCACTGAATGTAAAGCCACAACTAATACCCAGTCGTCTCGAGATTCTTAATGCTGATAATCCAGCAGGCACAGAAAAAAGTTGCTATATTGGCAAGAACAATTGAACCCTGATTTCCATCAGGAGCCAGGATTGCTGATAGACAGTAGAAGCATGGAAAACGATGTTCTAAAATAGAGGAACTAAGTGGCAAATGTACAATTAAAGCAATCACTGTTTGACAAGGGTAAAGAACATAAGAGCTCAGATCCCTTGGTGATAAAGACAAACAACACAGGACAGTTGGAATGCTGGCTGAGGGTGTAAGCAAATACAAATGGGTGATGGAAAAGAGACATGAATATCTTTGCAGACAAATACAGCAGTGAAGATTTGTTCCCATAATCGACTTACTTTAAATCTTTTCAGAGACTGACATGGACCTTCCCCTTTGCGGCAATTCTGTGACGAATGAGACTTCATAGAGCATATGGGTGTATCTGAGTTATATCAGAGTAATTGATATGGAACCTCTCCTGAGAGCTATTTAAGACGCTCTTGGCCTCTCAGTTTTCTTTCTTCAGCTGCTGCTCCTGTGACCAGTGATGTGACCCATGTTGCAAAGCTTCTCTTGCTTCCACCCTGGACTTTGCTGTTGATATTAAAATGCAGTTCTTGCATTTCCTCCATTGGAGCTATTTATGCCCCATGAGGACAACGTTGACCAACGGTGTATAATTTTCTCTTTTATTTCCCTGAGAGTCAGTCCTGAGATGCATTTTAGATAGCTCTTTAAGAGGTCCTTTTAGAACGAACAAGCAATTATTGGCCGACTGCATTGTACGTCTTTGTACTGGCTCCCTCCGTTCCTGCACCACATGGCTTCCTCACTCTTGCTCCTTGGATCACATTTTACAATAAAGTTGTTTCAGACTGTGCTTTCTGAGGAAATCACGCTCCCACAGACTCCAAAGCATACCCCGTGTGAGTGATTTTTAAGGTTGTGCATTGGTTTCCAGTCCATGAAAGATAGTACTGAGCTGCTCATTGCTTGGGTCTATGTGGTGTATAGGGGATTAGGTGGTTCTACAGCTCAAGGAATCTGCTTCCTCCACATGCTACGCTTAGAACCAGCATTTTTATTACAACTTTCAGGGTGTTTAATGACCAATCGCCAACAATCACAGCCTTTAGCTCAGCTTTCAGGCCAGTGTCCTCTGTGGTAATGGGATACATTTTCAGCCACTCATCACCTTGTCTAAGAGGATTCAACTTTCTCTGAGATCTGGACACTTGCTCTCCTTCAATTCTTGGCAGCACTCAAGGATAACTTTGCGCAATTTCCATGAACATAGCCCTTAAACATGTAAGAACTTTCCAATCTATCTTGGGATAAAAGTCAAATTTTCTAAGACTTCAAACTTTGGCTATTTTTATTCTCTCCTAAGGAGCTTAACTTGAGGAAATAAGACAACTAATTTCTCATCTTTTTTACTTCACAAGGTTTGAGGGTAAAACAATATTTATTTATATTAGGTGAGTGAGAAGAATATTGGACTTTGAAATTAATATGATATGACTTTTGTATCTATTTCTCACTTAATTGTGTGCCTCTGGCAAGAATGAATCTTAGTTTTCTCTCATTTAATTCAGAAATAATAATATCTACAATATAGGATTGATGTGAAGATAACAAACAGTAATATTTGTGATAACAATTTGTTGATAATTTATAGAAATGTAGGAAGTGTTCGTCATTATGCTTACGTAATATTCATGTTGACATAGTATTGGCTATATTCAAATATTTTTTCAAAAAAAGAATGCTATATATTAAATAGAAATGCATTTTAATATAACACAATAACAGAGTCTATCTCTGATTCACTTAAAATGATGACAAATGTGCATCCACATCTCACTGAACAAGGGCCAGAAGAAGGAGGTGCCATTGAAAAAGTTAAGGGTGATTTTTATACATCATGTGAAGATCATCTAAAGTATCAACAACATGCATTATGCTATATAGCATTAGTATGTAGTCCTACAATGCCAACATTAAAGGAAAATAGACATGCATTAAAACATGAAAAATAGGGGCCCCTGGGTGGCTCAGTTGGTTAGTGACTGCCTTCGGCAGGGTCTTGATCCTGGTGTCCGGGGATCGAGTCCCACATCGGGCTCCCTGTTCAGTGGGGAACCTGCTTCTGCCTCTGACCCTCCCCCCTCATGCTCTCTCTCTCTCTCAAATAAATAAATAAAATCTTAAAAAAAAACATGAAAAATAGAAGTACTGTTCTCTATATTAAAAATCATTCTTTTCCTATCTGGTTAGACTTTAATATTTACTCTTAGCTTTACTTATCTATAGAATGGGAATGAAAACATCTACCTCAGAAGGACTGATTTCTTCTAAATAATTTCTCCCATGTGGAAATATGATACACGCTGAAGGAATGTTTACTAAGAATTTGTAGTGAAATGTTTAAAGAGTATAAAGTACTAAGAAAATATAAAATACAATTATCTTTTAATGTAATAACCCTTAATGTATTGTCCACGATCAAAAATCTTAAGTGGGATTATTAAATAATTGGACCATATAAAATGAACTTAAAACATCAATTTTTTTTTACATGCACATTTATTTCTTTGATACACGACATTTTCATTACATTCGATCAGTAAAGAGGATACAGGAACAACAACGGTAAAATGGATTCGTCTCATTTCATTATTACCCACTCCCGACCAGCCTTACTACTTGAATGTAGGCTTTCATTCTCATTTTCTTTAATAGCTTTAAGGGCAATCCAGATATTCATGGATGAGAAATGAAGTGGACTGCACTTTTGACCTCATGAAAGTGTCTAGAATTCCTAATGATTTGTGGATTGCAGATGGAAAAGCTTGAAAGGCAACTTTCTGCACCAGTTAGGAAAGACAGAATATGCCTTGTGTTTTGTCAACTGCATAATTAAATTTGACTCTTATTTACGATGTTCAAACCACTGTAGAGAAAAAAAAAGCAGATTTTTTATTTTTTTATTTTTTTATTTTTATTTATTATTTTTTAAAGATTTTATTTATTTGAGAGAGAGAATGAGATAGAGAGAGAGAGAGCATGAGAGGGGCAGGGTCAGAGGGAGAAGCAGACTCCCTGCTGAGCAGGGAGCCCGATACAGGACTCGATCCCGGGACTCCAGGATCATGACCTGAGCCGAAGGCAGTCGCTTAACCAACTGAGCCACCCAGGCACCCCAAAAAGCAGATTTTTTAAAAGCACATGTTATGTTCATTGAATGTCATCATTCGACATGGTCTAAATAGATTATATTTTCTCTTTTATCAGTATTTTTTAAAAAGGCAGGCAGGCTTTCTACAAGAGAAATTGCACATTGCATAGATAACCATGGAAGTTAAGAGAGATTATTTTTCCCTGAAAATGTACATTACATACCATATCTGGGTTATTTGGAAATAAAATGGTCAAAGATAATTTTAAAAAATAAAATTGCATTGTCTCCAACATGAATGATTTTACCTCTTCTTTGGTATTACGATCCACTAGCAAAAAAACTTTTTACTTTGAAAATTTATCAAACTTATAGAAAGGATTCAAGAGTAGTACAGATGACTCCCATATACCCTTTATCTAGATTCATCCGTTGTTATCATTTTGTTACATGTTTCCCTTTTATCTGTCCTGACACACACACACACACACACACACACATACACACTACCATTATTATTCCTTATGAACAATGTGAGAATTGGTTGCCATGATCAAAATTTTAGCAAAAATATTTCTCTTTGCATGAAAATTTGATCTTTGATGAACTCCCTAACTCTGTTCCTCTGGTTACCTGATAAATGTCGAAATGTCAACAATGTTACTTGATGCTTATGGCAAAGAATGATTTCTAATTGATTCACTGCATGAATCCTTGATAGTAAACCATATTTCAGGTTACCTGAATGTGTTCACTCTTATGATTGGCACATCCTTTCCAGGGACCCTGGAATCACTGCTAATGGAGTTTTTATTGGAGATATCGGGCCTGGGGAGCTTGATGCTTTTAGGCTCGACCAGCTCCTGCAACCTCCTGATTTGGAGTATGTATCGGCCTTTGGTATGTTGGACTGCAGCAAGGACTCCTGGAAAAGAGCAATGTCTGACTCCCCTTCTGGCAGCCTATGATTCCCATCCTGTGGCTTCTGGTTACAGCGGTGCCAACTGTGGTCCATGAGACTCTTGTGAGTCTGACTGATTAGCTGAGTCTAAGAAGAGCTTCGGATTACAAATGTCATGCCCCTTGATCCTTAAATGTTTCAGTGTGTACTTCCTATAAACAAGGAAATATATTTTACATAACTATAGTATACTAAACGAATTCAGGAAATTTAAAAGTGACACAATAGTTTTATCTAATTTATAGTCTATATTCCAATTTTTTTCTATTATCTCAATAATATCCCTTTGATAATTTTTTCACTTTGAGTACAAGATCCAGTTCAGGATCATGTGTTGCTTCTGGGTGTCATCTTTGTTTATTTTTCTTTCATCTGGAACAGTAACAATTATTTTTTGGTCTTTCACACCATTGACACTTTTGAAGAAGGCAAACTAGTTATGTCATAGAATGTCATTTAGGTGGATTGTCTGATTCCGCCTCAGGGCTGGATTCAGGTGAAATATCCTCAACCAGAAAATTAAAAGTGATATTGTGTTTTTTTCAGGGTATCACATCTGGAAAGCACATCACACGCCTCTGCTCTGCATTGGTGATGTTAATTGTGCTCACCCAGTCAGATGGTTGTTTTCTCCATTATATAGTTACTTTTTTTCTCCTAACTAATAAACTGTTTCTAGGGGTGTACTTAGAGACCATGCAAACAGCCTACTATCCATGAAAATCTCAACCCTCAGAGATTTAGCAACGACTGATTATTTTTTTCCTAAATTTACTATGATGGTTTTAAACTAAACATATGCATGTATATATGTATCTATCTATCTTCTATCTATCATCTGCTTCTTATGGACTTCAATATGTTCCCCCAATATTCATATATTGAAGCTCTAACTCTCAGGGTGCCTGGGTGGCTCAGTTGGTTAACTGCCTTCGGCTCAGGTTATGATCCCAGGGTCCTGGGATAGAGCCCCGAATCAGGCTCTGTGCTCAGTGGGGAGCCTGCTTCTCCCTCTCCCTCTGCCCCTGCTTATGCTTGCTCTCTTTCTCTGTCAAATAAATAAATAAAATCTTAAAAAAAAAAAAAAGAAAAGAAACTCTAACTCCCAGTGTGACTGTATTTAGATACAGAGCCTTTAGAGAGATAATTAAGGTTAAATGAGTCCCTAAGAGTGGGACTCTGAGCTAATAAGACTATTGTCTTTATAAGAAAAGAAAGAGACATGAGGACATTATATGCATAGAGAAAAAGCCCATGTGAGCACATATCAAGAAGATGGTTGTTTGCAAGCCAAGAAGAGGGGCCTCAGAAGAAACCAAACCCACCTAGGCCTTGTTGATTTTAGGCATCTGGCCTCCAGAACAGTGAGAAAATAGATTTCTGTTGTTTAAGCCACCCAGCCTGTGGCATTTTGTTATGGAAGCCCATGTGGCTAATTCTCTCTCTATCTTTTCTAGCTAACTATCTATTTAATATCAATGTGGACTTAAACATTGCTATTATACTATAGAGTTATAATTTACTACTACTATTAAAACTACTACTGTCTTGCTTAGCTTGAATTTACTAATTATAGTTACTACTTAATACTGTCCTTGTTTACTGCTGTCCTCATATAATTTACTACTGTCCTTCCTCAATTTGAAGGGAAGATTGTTGCAGGTTTGGCATTAGCTATGAACCCTAAAAAGGAAAAATTTAAAGAAAACCATACCCAGACATAGCTTAGTAAATACACTGAAGGTAAAAGACAAACAGAAGATATTTAAAGTTTAAAGAAAATAACTTAAAAAAAAAGAAAATAATTTCAAACAGAATTTTATATCAAATGAAAAAATCTTATAAAAGTAAAGGCAAAATAAAGATAAATCCAGATAGGTACCACCTTTCTCCACTGAACCCCAGTCTCATCTTTGCCATAAATCGAGTGAGGATCTCTTTCTACACACTCTAAATCTGTTCGTTTGATCTATTTGTCTGTATTTGCACTAATACACAATGCCTTAATTACCACACCTTGATGATAAATGTTCATATCTGCTAGTATAGCCCTTCACCTTTTCCATCCTTTTTGAAGATTCTCTTTTGTGGTAGGTTAAAGATGGTCACAGATTCTTTTCAAATTTTCACATAATGGGGTGGAGTCTATTGCCCCGAAGTTTGAATCTTGGGTTGGCCTTTGAGTTATGTTGATAAGGAAACTGTAGAAGAGACTGTGGGAGACATTACTGTGTGTTTGAACCCAGGTCTCATGAGGCCTTGCAGCTTCTATGCTTGTTTTCTTGATGCCCCTCGACAGCCAGGTAAGGAGGACCAGCTCCCTGGAGGGTGAGACACCGCGTAGAGAGAGAGGCCTAGCCCACCTCCATCCAACAAGGGACTGCTACCCTTGGGGACCATCTAGTGTCTATAGAGCCAACAGCTTACTCTCACAGCAGTAACAAGTTCAGCTGAGACCAACTAAAGTGCCCAGCTAACCTCATCCAAATTGCTGACTCACAAAACAATGAATATTGTTTTAAGCTCCTAATTTGGGGGTATTTTTAAAATGTAACAATTCATAATTAATGTACCCTGGTTGTTCCTGACCCTTTGCTTTTCCAAATAAATTTTAGATTCCCCTTATCAGTTTCCACAGAACAACAACAGTAACAAAAATCACTAGATTTGGCTTGGCATTGCATTTAATCTTTTACAACAATATTAGAAGAGTTGAAAATTTTACAATTTTAGGATAATATCCATATTTCCCAAACAGTGTTTCATTGAACATTATTACTCTTCTGAAATGCTCTAGTGCTCAAGGAAGAAACAAAAGCCATGTATATGGCTAAACAAATGTGAAAAATCCTGAATGCAATATATAAAATATTATAGGCACATGAAGATATTACAGATCTTGGAAGTTTCTGTGAGAATAAGGAAAACAGTTTTACCTAGCATAATGGAACACTTCTGAAGCTGGATCCTGGGGGAGGGAATAAATATATATATATATATTTTTTTTTTTTTTTTTTCTTTCTGGAGGAGCTAAGAACTTTGAAGCAGAGTTTGAAAAAGCTTACTCATATATTAATTCACGTTTCCATGATAAATGTTCAAAGTAGCTGTGTGTATATTTTTAAAGGTCACAGAAGTACTTAGAGATGAAGTAAAATATTTGTTATTAGTAACCTGAAATTTTAAAACAAAAAATTCAAAATTTTGAAGTCAGATAGAAAAATAGAAGGGAGATAAAAAAGAAAGTACCATGAATTCAGAGGTTTAAATCTGTGAAGACATAGAGAAACCCAGGGCAGTCTATTGCCTATTTCAGTGCTGTGTGTCTTTGGCTGCTTATCATATTGTTTTTCAATAACTGTAAGTAACATTTCTGAGATAAATAAACTATGGATGTAACTTTCTAGCCAAAACCTTTGGTGGTTCTAATGACAGTGTAAAACTCTCTAAAGCAGCATTCCCCAAACTTTTTCATATTATCCTGCATGTAGAAAATAATCACATTTATATGGCACATGGGCAAATGAGGTTACCTGGGGCTGGTAGTGACTCTACTGGGACATTTGGCCATCCTAGGACCTGTTCAGATCCCTGGGAGCATCAGTCTTTCAGGTACACTGATTATACCAATTTCTCTTTCCTCTTCATTAGGAGAAAATAAATCCACTTTCCTTAGCCTGAAATTAGGTGATTTACACTTTCATGGTTACTTTTTTTAAATAGAATTTTTCTTTATTTTCTTAACACTATTTGTATAGAAAACAGCTGTTTTGGCACTTCTTGAGGGGAAGAACTTTTTCTACATCTTCTTAGTGCATGGATCCTAGCAGGATGCCTTGAACTTGATACACCCTCAATGAGTATATGTTGAATGAATTAATGATTAACTCTTTTGGAATCCTGCAAATAAAAATACCACGCAAAAGAAAATTGAAAGTCCTCATGTAATTTCTTTTCTCATCTCTGCCAAGAAGTAAAAGAAAAATTCCACTGCATATATTAGCTCAAATATAATATCTTTCACTTTATCCTGGACCTTTCAACTAGCATACTCAATATAGTGATATTATATATGCATCTAAAATCACCTTTTAAATTATTTTCACAGCTCCTTGAATGATGCCTGCACATAATAAGTACTCAGTTCATCTTTGTTGACATATTGAATCAAATCTGATCTTAATTGTTAATGTCTAATAAGACTGAAAGTTCATGATCTTTGCAATATGAGCATAGAGGGGACTTATTAGTATTCAAATCATCAGTAGACAGCTTGAGTCAATTAAAGCATACCTTTCACAATCTGCAAAGAGATTAAAATTCACACTACTTTACAAAGTCATTAGTAAATAAAAAATATGTTTGAAATTTCTTATCCTCTGACACAAACTGATGGTAAATATCAATTTAACTATATTCAGAAAATTTATATTAAGCACATACTATGAGCAAAGCTTTCATCTCTACATAATGGAGTCTATAAAAGTTGAAAAGCATGTTACTTTAAACAATGCTAATTTCATATTTGAAAATTTAGTATTTTTGTATAGATATATAAGTATATCCACTTATTTATTTAATTATTCATTATGCAAACATTTATTGAATGTCACCATATGTCAGGCACTGTGTTAGGTTCTGCGTATATTAGAGAAAACAAAACTGACCAAGTCCTTGCCACCATATTAGTAACACTTTTGTAGGGAAGACAGTAAAATAAAATACGAAATATATAGTATATCCAGATGGTCAACCTCAACTATTATGTTGTGATAATAATTCTGAAATCACAGTGCTTTGCACTGACTCAGGTCAGATGTGGTCCTACTCTAACAATCTGGGACAAAGATTCTCATGGCAGACCAAAAAGTGCAGGGAACTGAACAAAACTATAAACTGAGCAGTAAAACCTCTGACCTAACTGGAATACTACCACATCTGTTCTCATTTCATTGGCCAAACAAATCATGTAGTAAACTGTGATTTCAATAAAGCAGGCAAGTATATTCCTTCTGCAGGATGGTACTGTAAATCATATGGCAGCAGGCAGGGATGTATAATCCTCTTACATGGAATTGGAGTGAATAATTGGAAAAAGTAATTCAACTCCTGCTCATTGTGTAAGAGGAACTTCTGCCAGGAATGGGGAGGGGTATTATTGTTATATACAGTCTCTAAGAAAGGCCTCAGTGATAAAGTAACATGAGAAGAATCATGAAGAGAGTAAAGGATTGAGCTGTGCCAATACCTAAATTAAAAATATTCCAGGCAGATGAACAGCAGAGCCCAAGGGGCTAGAAGAGAATGAATAAGGAAGAAGAACAGTAGGTGATGAAGTCAGACAGGCGGGGAGGTGTTTAGTTTTAATAAATGATTTAAAAGGATAACTGGACACTGGAAATAAACAACAGTGGAACCATGGAGACAAGTTAGGAAGCTCTTCTAACCATTTCAATGAGAGATCAGGAAGGTTTAAACCGGAGTACAGAGACGCAAGTTGTGAGAAGTCAAAAGTTTCCTAATGTACTTTGAAAGTAGAACCAATACATTTGGTTGGTGAATTGGCCCTGAGATGGGACAGAAAGGGAAGAGGGAGATTGTCCCTGAGATCTGTGGTCTGAGCAACTAAAAAGGTAAATTTGGCATTTAGTTAGATGAGGAAGCTATGGGAGGAGCACATTTGATGAGAGTAAGTCAGGAGTTAGTTGTAGACTTTGGGATGTCTATCATGATCATAATCCTAAGTGTTTAAAGGAGTCTGGCATTCAGGGTCATGCTAAGGTGGGCATTACAATGGTACAGGGGTAATGTAAATCCATTATCCTGGATAAGGTCACATGAGGAGTTGAGTGTCATCAGAGAAGAGACCTGAGGATAGAACCCTAGCATGGTCAAGTACTAGTAGTTCATTTAAGTTTCAGTGAGTGAAATGATATAAACATATCAATATTACAGATGAGGCAACTAAGCATTAGAAAAGTTAATCAACTTTTTCCAATTGAAGAAGGCTGAAAATAAGAAATGCCATAACTTATCAGAGAGGCCAAGAATTAGTGTAAGAGGAAGAATGGTTTTAGAAGAATAAAAATCAGTTCTATTTTACACATGGACATATAGATGTTATGGATGATCAGACAGAAACACAAAGAAAGAGTGAATAGGAGAGAGCACATATAGTTCAAAACAAACAAACAAGCAAACAAACTTCTAGGGACACAGAAATGTTAAAGCAAATAGTACAGTGAAAATCTCTGAAATAAAGAAAATAAATATTACTTAGATGTTCTATTAAGAGAAAAAATAGAGCTAAAAAAGAAACAGATGCAGGATTGTTATATTTAAGGACTAAGGAGAGGAAGAAAAAGGAGGGAAGAAAAATTAAATGGATGAGAAAAAACAGAGCAATGAAATATATGGCAGGCAATGATTGTTGGTAGTATCAATGGGTGGTTAGAAACAGACACAACAATGACACAGATGATAGATTTAGTATATAAATATACTAAAAGTTATTATAACTATATTACATATTTTCAAGAAAGCATATGAAGCATTTACCATATTTAAGTAGAGACATGGAAGAAATAGAAAAGATCTAAGCAGAACTTCTAGAGAGGAAAAATATGTTTGAAATTTTTCAAAACTTCACTGTATAGGATTAACAGCAGATTAGAAAATTCAGAGGAAAAGACTAGATAACTTGAAGACATAAAAATTAAAATGATCCAGAGGCACCTGGGTGGCTCAGATGGTTAAGCGTCTGCCTTCGGCTTAGGTCATGATGCCAGGGTTCTGGGATTGAGCCCCGCATGGCGTTGGGTTTCCTGCTCAGCGGGGAATCTGCTTCCCCCTCTCTCTCTGCCTGCTGCTCTGCCTACTTGTGCTCTCTCTCTCTCTGCCAAATAAATAAATAAAACCTTTTGAAAAAGTTAAAATTATCCAATAAAATGTGCTTATTTATCATTTGTAAGTCTTCTTAGATGAAATGTCTATTCAATTATTTTGCCCATTTCTTAACTGGACTTTTTTAAATTGAGTTGTACGTTTTCTTTATATACTATGAATACAAGTTCTTTACCACATATATGATTTACAAATATTTTCACTCAATCTGTGGTTTGTCTTACTATTTTCTCAATTGCGTGCTTTTATGAGAATACATTTTTAGTTTTGATGAGATCAAATTTATCATTTTTTAATAGATTATGTTTTTTCTCTTATATAAGAAAAATTGTTGTCTAATCCAAAGCCACAGTGATTTTCTCTTGTTTCTTCTAGAAATTGTATGGTTTTAGTGCTTATGTTTAGGACCAAGCTCCATTTAAAATTAATTTTGTATATGTTATAAGGCCAGGATTTAAGTTTAATTTCTCCAAAAGTTTCCTTTCTGCATTGAATTTTCTTGGTACACAAAAGCCAACCAACAATAAAAGTAAAAGTTTATTTCTGGACTTTTTCTATTCTTATGCAAACATCACCCTGTCTTGGTTACTGTAGCTTTATATAGTTTTGAAATTGGGGAATGTAAGTCTTCAAAGTTTGTTATTTGTTTTTAATTTTTTTTTTTGGCTCTTCTAGTTCTTTTGCACATTTATGTAAATTTTAAGATTAAGAATGACTTGTCGATTGCTACAAATTAGCCTGCTTATTTGTGATTAGGATTATGTTGAATCTGTATATCAATTTGGAGGAAATTTCCATCTTACTGATTCGAGACATGAAATGTCTTTCCACTTATTTAGACATTTAGATTTTATTAATTCCTCTCAGCATTTTAGTGTATAGGTATTTTTTTTTTATTGTTGTTAAATTTGTTCTTAAGTGTATTTTTCTTTTTGGTGCTATAGAAAATGGAATTGTTTTCTCAATTTTATCTTTTGGCCTGTTTTTATTGATAGTATAGAAAAATCACTGATTTTTATATATTAATCTTTTCCTTTGCATAGTTTCAAAAGCCATTTATGAGTTAGGGTAGCTTTTTATTGTTGTTAGTTTTCTTGGGATTATCTATATACAGGATTATGTCATCTGTGAGTAAAGACAATATTATTTACTCTTTTCTAATCTAGATGCTCTTATTTTTTCCACCTTGTCATAGCATGGGTATACTGTACCTGGTATTAACACTAGAAAAACTTCCAGTATACCAGCAAAACTTTCTCTACAACATCGGATAGAAATGACAAAAATGGCTACAGTTGTCTTATTCTTGAATTAGGGGATAAGTTGCCAAATTTAGCAAATAAAAATACAGAACACTAAGTTACATTTGGATATATCAGATAAATAATAAGTTTTTTTTTAGTATTAGTATGTCATGTACAATATTTGAGACATACTTACAAATAGGACATACTAAAATCATTGTTATCTAATATTTCAGTCTAAGTATCTTCTATTTTATCTGGCAATGCTAGTAGAGTAAAACATTGGGTCTTTCTAGGGGCGCCTGGGTGGCTCAGTTGGTTAAGCGACTGCCTTCGGCTCAGGTCATGATCCTGGAGTCCCAGGATCGAGTCCCACATCGGGTTCCCTGCTGTCAGCAGGGAGTCTGCTTCTCCCTCTGACCATCCCCCCTCATGCTCTCTCTCTCTATCTCAAATAAATAAATAAAATCTTTAAAAAAAAAAACAAAACATTGGGTCTTTCTCAGTAAGTATAATTTTAACTATATACCTTTTGTGGATACCCTTTATTAGGTTGAGTAATTTAATGCTGCAAGTGTTTATCATAAATGTCTGCTGTATTTTGTCAAATGTTTATTGTATCTATTAAAATAATTATATTCTTTATTCTTTATTCTGTTAATAAAGCATATTACATTAGTTGATATTTAGATATTAAACTAATCTTATACCCCTTGGATAAATTCCATTTGGCCATTGGGTAGAATTCTTTATATATGTTGCCAAATTTATTTGTCAGTATTTTGGTTCGGATCTTAGAGAGTGGAGCAAAATATTTAGAGTATTGAGAAAAAAAAAAAAACAACAACCTAGAATCCTTTACCCTTCAAAATTGTCATCCAAAGGTGAAGAAGAAATAAACTTTCTCAGACAAACAAAAATGTAAGGAATTCATTGTCAGTAGACCTGTCTTGCAAGAAATGTTAAAGGTTTCTTTAGAGAGAAGGGAAAAAAATAGGTCAGAAACTGGAATCTACATAAGCAAGGAAGAGCATTGAAGGAATAAGTAAAGGTAAAATAAAAACTTTCATTTTTCAGATTCTTGGTGGATCTAACATATTAGTTTATTCAAAATAATAATGGCAAAAATGTAGTGGATTATTTTTCTTATGTATATATTTTATGGATATATATGTATATGCATGCTTATATATAAGTGAAATGAATGACATCAGTGATACAAGAAATGGAGAAAGAATTAGGACATTTTGTTATTATAAGGTATACGCACCACATGTGCAGTGATATAGCAATATTTGAAAGCAGACTTGGATTAGCAATAAACATATATTGAAAACTACACTGTAGGGCGCCTGGGTGGCTCAGTTAGTTAAGCGACTGCCTTCGGCTCAGGTCATGATCCTGGAGTCCCAGGATCGAGTCCCGCATCAGGCTCCCTGCTCGGCAGGGAGCCTGCTTCTCCCTCTGCCCCTCCCCCCTCTCATGTGCTCTCTGTCTCTCTCATTCTCTCTGTCTCAAATAAATAAATAAAATCTTTAAAAAAAAAAAAGAAAACTACACTGTAACCACGAAAAAAGTAAATCTAAGAAAGAAGGGAAAATTGAATCATATAAAATGCTCAACAAAAGACAGAAAAGAGTAGAAGACAAAAATAGGAACAAAGAAGAAGGATAACAAATTGAAAACAGTAACAACCATGGTAGACATTAATCCAACTATTTCAATAAAAAACAGGACCCAACTATATGTTGTCATTTTAAATACAAATACATATATAGATTAAGTGTAGATGGAGGGAGAAACATATAACATTCTAACACTAATCAAAGAAAGCAGGAAAAACTATATTAATATCAAACAGAGCAGACTTCAAAGCAAGGAAAATTATCAGGGACAAAGATAACAATTATATAATGACAACAGTTCTCCAAGAAGATATAACAATCTTTAATCTATGCACCTGACAACAGAGTATCAGATTATGTGAGTCAAAACAGATAGAACATCAAGGAGAAAAAGATGAATCCATTATCATAGTTGGAGATTTCAACACTCCAGTATTAGAAATGGAGAGATCTAGCAGGAAGAAAATCAGTAAGAAAATATTTGAACTCAAAGACACCATCAATCAACTTGATGTACTTGGTACCTATAGATTACTTCATGCAAAACAGCAGAATACATATTTTTCTCAAGCTCACAAGGAACATTTACCAAGATAGAACATATTCTGATCCATAGAACACACCTTAACAAATTTAAAAGAATAGAAATCACACTATGTCTGTTCTCATATCACAGTGCAATTAAATTAGAAATCAATAACAGAAAAATAACTGGATAATACCAAAATACATTGAGATTAAACCAACACACATCTGAATAATACATGAGTCAAAGATGAAATCTCAAGAGAAATTTAAAAATATCTTGAACTAATGAAAAAGAAAACACAATTTGTCAGAATTTGTTGGATGCAACAAAAGCAGTGCTTAGAAATTTATAGCATCAAATGCATATATTAGAAAGGAAGGAAAATCTAAAATCAATCATCCATTTCTACCTTAGAAAACTAGAAAAAGAACAACCTAAATACAAAGTAAGCTGGAGAAAAGAAATAATAAGAATTAGAGCACAAATCAATAGAACTGAAAACACAAAATCAATACAGAAAAATCAATGACACCAAAAGGTGGTTCTTTGAAAAGAAAAATAATATCAATAAGCTTCTAGCCAGGCTAACTAAGAAAACAAAGGAGAGAATACAAGTTAGTAATATCAGAAACAAAAGACGGAACATCTCTACAGATCCCACAGACAATAAAACATAATATTGAAGTAGAAAAACAAAAGTTGGAAAACTGACACTAACCAACTTCAAGACTTTCTAAAAAGTTGCAGTCATCAAGACATTTTGGTAAAAGAATAGACAAATAAATGAATGGAATAGACTAGGGCACCCAGAAATACACCACAGAAATATAGTCAACTGATCTTTGGCCAAAAAAAGCAAAAGTAATAAAATGGAGCCAAGATAGTCTTTTCAACAAATGGTGCTGGAACAACTAGGCATCCATTGGCAAAAAAAAAAAAAAAAATCTAGACACAGACAGAAATTAACAAAATTAAATCAAAATGGATCATAGACCTAAATGTAAAATGCAGAACTATAAAACTCCTAGAAGATAACTAATAGGAGAAAATCTAGATGACCTTGGATATGGAGATGACTCTTTAGGTATGACACCAGAAGCAGAGTCAATGAAAGAAATAATTGATAAACTGGACATCATTCAAATTAAAACTTTTGCTCTACAAAAGACAATGTCAAGAGAATAAAAAGACAAGCCAAAGGCTGGAAGTAAAGATTTGTAAAAAACACGTCTGATAAAGGGATTATCTAAAATATACAAAGAACTCTCAAAGCTCAAGAATAAGAAAACAAATATGCTTTAAGAATAGGCTAAAGTCCTTAAAAAATTCCTCACCAAAGAAGATATACAGATGAAAAATAAGCATATAGAAAGATGCTCCATGTTATATATTATGGGGGAAATGCAAATTAAAACAACAATGAGATACTATTTACACAGCTATTAGGTGATTAAAATACAAAACACTGACAACACCAAATCCTAGTGAGGATGTGGAGCAATAGGAGCTCACATTTATTTATTTATTTATTTATTAAAAAGATTTTATTTATTTATTTGACAGAGAGAGACACAGCGAGAGAGAACACAAGCAGGGGGAGTGGGAGAGGGAGAAGCAGGTTTCCCGCTGAGCAGGCAGCCCGATGAGGGGCTCGATCCCAGGACCCAAGCGAACCGAAGGCAGATCCTTAATGACTGAGTCACCCAGGTGCCCCTAGGAGCTCTCATTTATTGTTGGTGGAAATGCAAAATGGTACAGTCACTTTGGAAGACAGTTTGACAGATTTTTACAAAACTAAACACACTCTTGCCATATGATCCAGTAATTGCACTCCTTAGTATTTAGCCAAAAGTGTTAAAGACTTATGCCTCCACAAAAGCTGCACACAGATGTTTATAACAGCTTTATTCATAATTGCCAAAACTTGTAAACAACCAAGATGTACTCCAGTAGGCGGATGGGTAAACTGGTACATCCAGACAATAGAATATTAACTGGTATTAAAAAGAAATGAACTATCAAGCCATGAAAGACATGGAGGAACCTTAAAGGCATATTACTAAGTGAAAGAAGCCAATTTGAAAAGGCTTCATACTACATGATTTCAACTCTATGACATCATGTTAAAGACAAAACTATGGAGACAGTAAAAAAATCAGTGGTTGCCTGGGGTTGGGGAATGGAGGGGGAAATGATAGGCAGAACACAGAGGATTTGGAGGGCAGTGAATATGCTCTGTATGATCTGATAATGATGGATATGTGTCATTATACATTTGTCAAAACCTATAGAACATACAATACCAAGACTGGACTGTGATGTAAACTATGGATTTGGGTGATTATGATGTGTTAATGTAAGTTCATCAGTTGTAACACATGTAC
>NC_138369.1:102638099-102655505 GCF_054177405.1 Leptonychotes weddellii | reverse complement strand
TTTGCCGATTTGGATGCCTTTGATTTCTTTTTGTTGTCTGATTGCTGTGGCTAGGACTTCTAATACTATGTTGAACATTTTTATTTTGTTTTACTTAAAATGTCTCTTTTCAACTTTTCTATATGGTTGAATTTTTATTCTAATTGCAAAATACTTTTCTTTACAATTTTTTAATGGCAGTTATTTTAGAAGACAAGATTTTTTATGTTTGCAAAGTGAAATAGATGTTTAGAGAGGTAAAACCTGGTAATCTATGTCTGGTAATAGATGTTTAGAGAGGCAAAACAGTGATCTAATTTACTTTTCATGGATTGTATGTTTTTGCTTTGGAACACTGATTTATAAAGTTGTAACAAGCAGAAATGTACTTTTAAATAAAGTGCTAACAACTAAATTTAACTTAAACTTAATTAAACCTAACTGAAGTATTACAATTATAAGGCATATATTTGATAGTAGAGATTTATTTTAAGCTTTGCGCAGTGGCAGTATCGTAGCCAATGAGGTTTATCCGAGGCGCGATTATTGCTAATTGATAGTAGAGATTTATTTTAGAATCATGAGAAACTGGGGTTCCTGGGTGGCCCAGTTGGTTAAGTGTCCAGCTCTTGGCTTTGGCTCAAGTCATGATCTCAGGGTTGTGAGATCAAGCCCTGCGTCAGGCTCCATGCTCAGTGTGGAGCTGGCTTGGAATTCTCTCACCCCTCCATTCCTCTCCGCCCCCGCCTGCCCCTTGCGCACATGCACACTCTTTCTCACTCTCTCAAAGAAGTAAATAAATCTTAAAAAAAAAAAAAAGAACCATGAGAAACTAACAAAATAGGATAATGTCTTATTTTGGTATATGCTGAATATGGTTAAGAGTAAGTGTGGCATGTTAAAATTACAATTATATTTTTAAGCTCCATTTCCAGAGAACACATGTATTACTTGGCAACATATAAAATGCTAACTACAGGTAAATATTTCATCTTTCTATGTTTTCACTTAACATACTACAATATTTTCTACTGAACACAACTAAATATTCCTCCTAAATATCAATGATGAATTTCTGTTAATAAGTAATTGCTAATTAACAAATGAGCACAAATCTCATGACACGTTTAAGCTTATAGTGTGGTGAAATGAGCTAGAAAACAAAGAAACAAATAAATAAAATACATTTGTAAATTAATGTGTTGAAATAAGAAAGGGTTATGCTGACTTAGATGATGCTTTCATTAAAACTCTTCTCTAACTTGCTAGTATTTAAACTGACAATTGAAAGATTGAAAAATACAGAGGGAGATTATAGCAGGCAAAGGGAACCACAGCATGGGACAGTCTGAGGCTGGAAAAAAGCAATGTGTCTTCATAACCCATAAGCAGTGTGAACAAGGTGGTAGCCATTGTAGGGTGAAGATGTTTGGGGCAGATAACACTGGTGTTAGAAGCAGTGGTGAGAGATTTGATTTTATCTAAGAGTAACAGGAAGCCATTGAAGTGGGAAAGCAGAAATATGACCATGTCCAATTCATTGTCTGTTACAAAGGAAGAGATCTCTCACTTCAAGGAAACTATAGTTGAAAGAGTCCCAGACTAGAGGAGGTATAAAATAAAACTCTCAAAAACACCTCAGGAAGTAAAGAATAAGCATTTAGAATTTTAGAATATATTTTATCTTCAGGGCACCAAAAGCAGATGACAACTGTTCCAGTTTTTCTCTTGAGCCTCTCTTCCCTACTACCTGCTCAAGCTTTCGAGTGGCCAGATACAGCCTGTGAATGGGGGAAAGGAGTAAAAGAACAAGTTACAGAAACAGGCTTAAACTTCATGGGGAGAAAAGGTTTCAATTAGATGAGAATTTTTAATTTTTTATTCTTATTTTTAATTTTTTTTTTAGAGAGAGTATGTGCAAGTGGTGGGGGGAGAGGCAGAAGGAGAGAGAGAGAGAGAGAGAGAATCTTAAGCAGGCTCCATGCCCAGCATGGAGCCCAACTTGAGGCTTGATCTCACGACCCTGAGATCATGACCTGAGCTGAAATCAAGAGTCGTTGCTTAACCAACTGAGTTACCCAGGTAACCCAAGAATTTTTTTTTTACTTTAATAAAATATTAGAGAGCCATAATTTCACTTGCCTGTGAGTGACAATAAAGCAATGGACCTATAATCGAGTCTATTCTGGGAAGTGCATAGCTAGATATCACATACAAATAGCTAGATATCAGCATACAAATGGAGAGATAGCCTCGATATGGCCCAGGAAAGTCCTTATCTAGGCTATCTCTCCATTTGTATGCTGAAAGTGTAGGAAGGAATTGGTCATTTCACAAATTGGAATTTAAATAACTTTTTGTATTATATAAGCATGAGCTAAGTTTCTTTGAACTCTAGGTTCGGTATATTTATAGAATGTGGCTGTCATATCAAGTCCACTAGGACATAAGCCCGAAGACAGGCTTTGCCATTCTTTCTCTCTTGCTGCAGCTCCAGTGCTTTGAAGAGTACCTGGAACACAGTATGTTAGTTAGAATTGAATCAGCTCAGGTCGCCTGGGTGGCTCAGTTGGTTAAGTGGCTGCCTTCGGCTCAGGTCATGATCCCAGAGTCCCGGGATCAAGCCCCGCATCGGGCTCCCTGCTCATCGAGGAGTCTGCTTCTCCCTCTCCCTCTGCCTGCCATTCCCCCTGCTTGTGCTCTCTCTCTCTCAGACAAATAAATAAATAAATAAAATCTTTAAAAAAATAAAAAAACAAAAATAAAATAAAATAAAATTGAATCAACTCAAGCAGACTACATAGGATGGCCTTATTCCTATCATCTTTAGCAATTTTCAAAAATGAAATCCTCTTACTGTGTAGTTGAATTTGGTAGTTCAAAATATAGCTGAGATCCTTTAAAGAAGAAATCTATACAAACTCCCCTCTAAAATATTTTAAGACAACATGATTATTATAGCAAAACAGAGAAAAACTGCCTCATCAGGAATTTATTCAGACATCTTCTGGGAAAAGTACTATTTGTGATTTTATAGAAAATGTCGACTTACAAAAGCCACAGTCCAACCTTTATGATCTAAGAATTTGTCTGACAAGAGTATTAAGACCGTTTTTAACTCGTGAGAAATTCATTCCAGTCCCTTTGGGAAAATACTTTGTATGATACCATGAAACATATAAACATGTTCAAGTCATAATGCTCAGGAGTTTAAGGATTTAATGGGAAAATTGGAGAGTTGTGAGCATCTCTAGCAAATTGGCAAGGTAAGTTCATTTGATTGAGGGTCCTCTGTAAGAATTAGTCTTTAAGGCAGAGAAATCCAAGCAGACAAGCTGATTAAACAACAGTGCCTAACATCACAAGGGTGCAACTTGGTGATTGTCATTCAAAACTGTGTACAGCCCAGGTCCAGACTTGGAGAGAGTAGAGCTGATAAAAAAAAATGGAAAAGCCTTTTTACTAAACCTCTGTAAGTCACTGGTGCTGTGAGCAATACTTTTGTGCTCAAGTGGAAAAATCAGGTTCTCAAGGGAGAAAGCTCTGCCTTTTCACTTCTGCATCAAATAAAACATGGCTTTTGTACAAAAATACTGCTTCAATTGATATTGAAGGAATCCAAAACATTGGCAGTAACAGAAGTGTTCAGTGCAGTTTGGCAATTGCTGAAAGATTCAGCATAGTCCAGAGGAGGCAAAATGCATGACCGGAGAAAGTTATTTATGGCAGAAGTCACAGTAGCTGTATCTCTTGGGATATTGCCATATCCCAAAATGGAAACCACACTTGGCATTTATGGAATATTCAATGCAAGAGGCCAAAAGGGGGGGATTTCAGAAGAAAATTGGCTGAAAACATGTGATAGCTGCTGGGGATGTATGAGAAATGCTAAATATATTTACATGAGGATTTCACAGGGATTACTATGGTAGTTGGTGGCTAAAGGAGTAATTTAAATACAGGTTTCAGCTTAAACTGATAGGTATATCACTTGGAATATACAATTTATTTATTCTTTGTATATGTTTTCTTCTTGAAATCCTTATTTCAATGAATGACACCATCAGCTACTGTATTCCTCAAGTCAGAAAACTTGTTAAGCTCTTCTCCCACTCCACACCCAGTGCTAGCACCAAATACTGTAGGTTCTACCTACTAAAAATGTCTTGGCAAAGGCTCTCATTTAAGCCTTTATTATTTCTTGTGTGAATTGCAACAGAATTCTGAGTAGCTTCCCTGCCTCTAACACTTTTCTCTATCATGCTCCCTGAGATCATTGTTAAAAACCAATTCTCATAATTTGAGTTCCTTCCTCAAATCCTTTAAGATCTTCCTAATAATGTCAACATAAATTTCAAATTCTCAACATACTATCAAAATTCTTTCAAGAACTAGACCCTGCCTATCTTTTATAGAATGCCTCAACATGCATAATTTTCTGAATATGCTTTACTCTTTCTTATTTAATAATTTATACAAATTGGTCAGCTGTGTTCAGTTATCAAGCATACACATGCCCACATCCTTCAATTTTTAGCTTAAATATCTCTACCTCTAAGAAAGTTCCATCTTTTTATCCCCATCCATAATAATAGCAAGACACTTTCCAGTATAAGTAGAAACACAAAGTAGTTATAAAAAACAGATTGGGGTTGAAATCAGAGCTCAAGTTTTAAGAAACTTGTTTCTCTATCTTTTTGGCACAGCTCGCTTCTGCCTGGTTACTTCCATGAATTAATTTAGGGAATTAAAAGTGTCATCAGAAGGCTCCTCTTCTGGACCTCTTGTCTTTGCTGGTCTCTGTTTGGTTACATTCTTTTCCTATTGTGGGCAATATTACTGCTGAAAAACCCACATTCATATCATTCTAGCTTAGTAATGTCAGTTCTGTCCCAGTGCCCATGTCTCAATCTCAATACCAGGGAAGACTTGTATAGCCTGACAATCCTAGACCCAAATACGGTGTCCTTGGAATTGAAGGTGATTCTTGGCACTCTTAGGTCATAGGCTTACTCCAAAGTGGTAAAGCATTGCAGTAACTGACAGTGTCCTAAGAACCATATGGAGTATAGATGGACATAATCTAAATAAATCAGAAGATTAGATGGATTGACATACACATACAAAGTTACAATAGTTCAATGGCCCCTTTTTCCTCCCAAACCTGGGCTAGTCATATACTTATGCTCTTGTGGTAACTTACATACACCTTTATCATGGTGCATATCTCATTGTGCCATGTTTTTTGTTTTTTTTGTTTTTTTTTTTTTTAAGATTTTATTTATTTATTAGAGAGAGAGAGAATGAGAGAGAGCACATGAGAGGGGGGAGGGTCAGAGGGAGAAGCAGACTCCCCGCCGAGCAGGGAGCCCGATGCGGGACTCGATCCAGGGACTCCAGGATCATGACCTGAGCCGAAGGCAGTCGCTTAACCAACTGAGCCACCCAGGCGCCCTCATTGTGCCATGTTTTTAAATTTCTCAAACTCTCTGAATATTCCTCAATGATAGATTATGATGATGATGATGATGATGATTTTATTTCTGTATCATCAATGCTTTGTATGGACTGGCAAAAAAATAGGCATTGCACAAATATTTGGCAAATAAATATGTGCCAAAATCATAGCTTCTGCACCATGTTTCTCTCTTAAATTGCACTTAATTGTGATCTGACTTTCTATTTGATTTTTGTCTTTTATTGAACAATGGAAAGGGCTAATTTTGTGTTTATAAAAGTAATTTATTGTATGAATTATATATTGCATTTAACATAATCAATTTCATCATATTTAACAGTGACTTTCACCAGAGACAAACATCTTTACAGACCCTAATATTAAAAATGTTCTTTTTATTAATCTCAGGACATCAGGGTAGGAAAATATGCATATTGCCATTTAATTTACATGATGTAATGCATATTAGTTTTGTTTCTTTGTCAGTATCTACTTTGAATAACTCTAAAAAAGAACATGAGACTAGCCAAAACCACATCAATTTTTTTGATTATATGACAGGAAAAATGCTTGTGCATTAATAATTATTGAGTACATTTAAATCATTATTCATTTATGGAATAGCATTAATTTCTGAATTGTGTGACACCACATATGAATGATTCACGGAAAAGCAGAGTCTCTTGAAATCATTTAGTTCCTCATTATATCAATCTGTCATTCACTATTGCCACCCACAGATACTTCTCAATCTGAAAAAAAGCCATTATCTGTCAGATAACTGGATGAGTAAAACAAATAAGATGATAATTTTAGAAAGCTTAAAGTATTAAATTCTCAGAAGACTAAAAAAAATTGAGTTATAGCTATTTTGAGGCTATTAGCTATGGAAAATTTTCTTTTTTTTTAAAGATTTTATTTATTCATAAGAGACAGAGAGAGAGGCAGAGGGAGAAGCAGGCTCCCCGCTGAGCAGGGAGCCCGATGTGGGACTTGATCCCAGGACCCTGGGATCATGACCTGAGCCGAAGGCAGACGCTTAACCATCTGAGCCACCCAGGCGCCCCAGCTATGGAAAATTTTCAGTTATTTTTCCCATTCATAACAAATTCTGTTTTTCATTTTTTAATGTCTCATTTACTTTAAGGCAAACTAGCCTTATACCAACAAAAAAAGTTTTTTCTCAAAATATAAGAACATTTTGGAGCACCTGAGTGGCTCAGTCTGTTAGGCATCCCGCCCTTGATTTCGGCTCAGGTCATGATCTTGGCTCAGGTCATGGTCTCAGGGTTGTGAGATCAAGCCCCACATAGGGCTCCATGCTCAGTGGGGAGTCTGCTTGAGGTTCTCTCTCTCCCTCTCCCACTGCCCCTCCCCTCCTCGCTTTCAAATAAATAAATCCTTAAAAATATATTTAAGAACATTTATTATCTATTTAATGACAAACTGCTAAACATGTTTAATGAATTTGCTGGCTTAGACTGTAATCACTGATTCATCCATTTGTGTAATGTACATTTACTAAGCAAGATGTAAATTGTACTATTAAATGTTGGGCTATTCAGTTGATATAAAATTTAATATCTATTGAATATGTGTAATAGTTACTTTCAGTAATGTTTATCTAATTTTGTAATGATTATAAGAAAATAATAGGTATTCATTAATATATTTAAAAAGGCAGTCCAATGTAATGGATTCTTTAAGAGCTTGTCTCCAGAACTCTGGAGACAAAGAATCCTCTTCCTGTTATCCATGTGCAAGACATTGAGAAACATTCTGCACTTCAAATTATTCATGTCAAACTAGAATGGTAATAATGATACCTAACTCTAAGATTATTGTGAAAATTAGGTTTTAATTAATATTGGTATATTTTTCTGTCACTGTATATGATGAAGATAGATACGGTAAACATTTTCTACTAAGTATCAAAAGAGGAAAATATGGGACATTCTTTATAATTGCAAATGTCTAATACAATAAGCAATTAGCTCATTTAGTATGAATTATTTTACAAAGTAGATGGTTGCCATGGTCTCATTTTAAGCCTCAATTCAAAAATGAAATTAAGGGGCACCTGGGTGGCTTAGTTAAGCACCCAACTCTGATTTCATCTCAGGTCATGATCTCAGGGTTGTGAGATCGAGCCCTGCACTGGGCGTGAAGCCTACTTAAAATTCTCTCTTTCTCCCTCTGGGCCCCACCCCTCCCTCTTTCTTTGAAAATAAAAAATAAAATAAATAAATAAATAAAAATGAAATTAAAATATTTCCAAAATTAATTTTAAGGATCAAAGTGAGTGACTTTTTTTTTAAAACTGCATTTGTTTCTCTTTATTCTATCTACAGATTAAGATCTTCCCTCAAGAGTCACTGACAGAATTCACTAGCATCTGAATCTCCTTGAGAATACTGGTTTAGGATTAAGATGATATTAAGCCATGTCCTTGACCATGTTCATGAACTCCGAGGGACATAACACTGAGAAAACAATAGCAACAACAACAAACAGGGCACCTACAGAATTATAGATTTATGTAGGACAATGTGAAAATGCTTTTATCTAGTCTGGAGAAGCCTATGCATTAAAAAAAGCTATGAGTCAATTATATATGTGGACTAATTAGTACACAAAGTGGCTCAAAATAAACATGTACACAGTTCTGGCTTCAGGCTTCATATTGGATGATGAAAAAACTGTTATTAGAGGCTGGAAGGGCAGTAATTTATATTATTCAGTGGTAAAACATTTTGTAAAAAGTATCACTTGTGATGATTTGGAAGGCAGACAACATTCTTGAATAAGCTTTTTAACTATATTCAAAGAGTCTGGGAAACAAGATATAAGGAATGCTTCTAAGTTGCCATGAGTATCATTTGACAAAGTATTACCAGAAAGAAATGAACTTAGAAAATAATTGCAAGAAAAAGTAAAAGTAAATTAGAATTATTCTAGAAATTACAGAAATATGGAAAATTGGAATATGAAACTGATTCTTCTCTCCATCCAGTACCAGATAAAACTGAGATCTTTGAGCAAGAAAGGCCAATTCAATTCATGGAAAAGATGTTTGAATCAATTAAGCTTGTGCTTAATAGATCTTTTCCATTGTACAAAATAGTTCAATTAAAAAGAGACTAAAGCAATGGCTCTTCCACGTTGGCTCACAGGTTGCTTCAGGATCCACAGAGGGACTGAAGGCAGCAAGCATATTACTCAAGGCACCAACAGGCATGACTTCTCCCGGGTCCCATGGCGGATGGTGCTGGTGGTAGGACAAAGGCCGAATGAGACTGTAGCCAACTCCATAGGGAGACAAAGCTGTTTCTGGGTCAGTGATCTTGCCACCTAGGCACAGACCTGCTTTCTTACAACCGCTCTCCTCAGTCTCAGGCAACATCAGGGCTTCATAACCTCCCACTTGGATCTCTAAGATCCCACAAGCCACTTTTATCTGTGGATGGCTGCTACATTATTGTCGCTATGGGGCATACGAGAATGGGGCCTCCAATTTCACCATCTTGCTGATGTCCTAATTATATTGTTCAAAATTATTTTCTTTATCACTTTAAAGGAGGATTATATATATCCACCCTTTATTTTTTATTTATTTATTTTTAAAGATTTTATTTATTCATTAGAGACAGAGAGAGAGAGAGAGGCAGAGGGAGAAGCAGGCTCCCAAGGAGCAGAGAGCCCGATGCGGGACTCGATCCCAGGACCCTGGGATCATGACCTGAGCCGAAGGCAGATGCTTAACCATCTGAGCCACCCAGGCGCCCTCTATCCACCTTTTAATATCAGACTTGGACATGTAACTTGCTTCGGTTAAGAAGAGGTAAGCTGCGGTGACCTATATTACTTCAATGCAGAATGTAAAAGGCCAACACATAGCTTACCAGAGTCTTCTTTCTTTTCCCAAGATTGACAGTGTTTAAGAGACAGTTCCTATTTTAGCCTGGGTCCTGGAGTGAACATAAATGACAAAAGCCATTGCAGATTTTTTTCATTCTTTTTAAGACAATATAACTTAACCTCAGTTAATTGACACTCAGGGAAAACAGCGTATATTGCCCACTTTTATGCCAAGCCTAAATCCAAATCTTACATAGTTTCGGTCTCATGTAATGAAACAAATCCATATCACAATAGCCAAAGAGAAGAACCAAATGAAAATAACTTAACTAGATTTTTGTCCAATCCAGCCTGGTTAAGGTTACACTCCAGAAAATGTGGCCAAATCTGTGAAATTGTACTTGATCAGCCAATATGAATCCTTGCAATAAAATATGGTTTCAGATAACAGGGAGGAAAAGAGAAATGCCATACAAGCCGTACTTATCATTAATAATCTCAAGTACAGACTTTCCATATGAATACCAGTATAGTGTCTCCAAACAAACAATTTGAAATATTTTCTACATTTTGGATTGTTAAAATTACTTATATTCATGCTTCCTAATTTTAATGCAATTTTAATTGTGAAAGGCATTTTCTATTGGTTACTTGATCAAAGTCAGTGCATGCTCTCAATAAAAATCCTTAGCACCAACTAGTACAGGAGTTTCATTAAATGGTTTATAAATTCACAGATGCTCATTATCAAGTCCTCATGGGCTCTCTTTTTCTTCTCTCCTCTATACTCCATTTAGTAGAGATTTCTTCTGCCTGCACACTTTGCTACCATTATTCAAGACCTCCATATTTTTATACCGAGACTTAGCACTCTCTGAAGTCTGCGTATTTTTTTTTCTTTATTAACTCTGATGGGATGAACCTGTCACAAAATCCTAAGAATATTTCCTTTATTCGACCTTCAATAGTAGAAGATGTGGGTGGTACAATTCATAAATATTGATCTTTACTGTTACTCAGTCAAACCAAGAAATCCAGAAGAACATGAAAAATTGTCCTTAATTTCAGATTTGATTTAAAAGTTTAAGCCTTGGGGTGCCTGGGTGGCTCAGTTGTTAAGCATCTGCCTTCAGCTCAGGTCATGATCCTAGCGTCCTGGGATCGAGCCCCACATCGGGCTTCTGGCTCAGCCAGGAAGCCTGCTTCTCCCTCTCCCACTCCCCCTGCTTGTGTTTGCTCTCTTGCTATATCTCTCTCTGTCAAATAAATAAATAAAATCTTAAAAAAAAAAAAAAAAGTTTAAACCTTGTATAGTCTATAGATGGTAAAAGTCAGTCATGGCTCTTTACCGTATTCAAATGAATGGGCATAGGACTCTGGTTCTAATAGAGAAAATAATGATTTACATTTATAAAGGACTGATAATAGGTGTGGCTAAGCCTGCAATGAGAATCAATATTGTGTTCTCTTCTTCCTTCAGGATTCACAGCAGGACACGGTTTTTCTGCCTTCCTTCAAGTTAATGTGGCCATTAAAAAAAAAAAAAAAAGTTAATATGGCCATTTTCCTGGGTTCTGCCAAATGGAATCTGACTAGAATTGAAGTGGCCTGTTCCAGATAACCTGTAAAAAATGTTCCATGCGGAGGTCAGTTTCTTTCCTCATCTGCTTGTGGATTTTCATGAAACTAAGGTGGGCAAAGCGATAACAACAGAACTAACAGAACAACAAAACCTAAGAGATACTGAGCCACCTTCTACAAGTCACTTACTCCAACTGCATTGAATTAAAGTGTAATTGAGAAATAAACTTTAATTATTAAGGTACTAATGGCCATTGGAATTTTGAAATTGTTAAGAAATCAACCTTCTCTGATTAATAGAATGCTAGAAACTGCTCTTAAAGTACTTTATCTTTTATCACAATCGCTGCTCACAGCAATCAAATGAAGTAGAGGCTCTATTTGCAGATAAGGAAACCAAAGCAAAAAGAAGTTAAGTTTTCCAAAGTGCCAGAGATGATGAGTGCCAAAATTGGACTTGAACCCAAGAAGCTTGTTTCCAGATCCAGCTTTTTTAAACATTACACCATCTCTTGAGATATTCCCAAAACACCAACTCTTGTAACTGTCAGGGGAATTTCTATTTAGTACCCTTTCTCCCTTTCACCCCCACTCCCCTTATAGTCCCTAAATCACTTTAACCACTCTGTTTCCTTTGTTGTGTGCCACATCATTTGCTACTTAGTCATAGGCATTCTGCTCTGTCAGATTCCAATGTTGGATGAAGCTGGGGCAAGACAGGAAGGACTGGAAATTCTTTAGATGCAGAAAAGCAGTCTCAACATCACATTTCTTCACTGGGTGGTATAAATTCACAGGAATTTATAACACTTACTTGGCATAGTTTCCAAAATTTTTTCTGTGTATCTTTCTATATGTAAAGATGAGATTTACCATAATCTCTTTCCCTCATTAAGGGAATGTATACAAACATAATTAATTTATGTTTCACTTGAGAAGATTTTCCTCATTACCATTCCAGACCAAAATGCAGTCAGTTGCCCATGTCTGGCTAATTATTACTCTAACCCTCACCCACAATTATTGGTTTGCTGATGGACACTTGAAACCAAGTGGATCAATCTGTATTCCTGAAACTTTTGCCAAAGGATTATTTTTCAGAAAGGAGTTGGAAGGGCAATAGAGGAATATACCTGCCAGTGTTAGTCTTGCTGGTGATGATGCAGAGAGCGTTCCTGAAAACAACACTAACAAGGGAATCCAGATATGAAGATTGTTGACCTTGGATCAAGATATATTTGAAGCTGTCCACACCTCCTTAGAATTCTAGCAGATTAACATCTACTTGGTAATATTCGCTAGATATCCACTAATATCCATAGCTTGATAGCGAAGTATAAAAGTCAATACCTTGAACTTGGTGCTGGGAGAATGCAATCTTAGACCTTGAAGGTAGAACTCCTCTCTTTTTGTAGGAACTTCCAATTTTGCTTTTGTCTCCACCTTTCAAATTTTATTCAGGGTCATTCATTCCCAAAAGTTCTGATTCAAAAATACATATAAGAGGCATATTTCTGAAGTAGTAACAACAATGAAGCTAGAGAACTATCAATCTTTTGAGTTTGAATCTTTCAGGAATGGGGAAATCTACCTGCATTTTGACAACATTAGACAATTGCTGGATTTAGACTGACAAATAGACATGTTTTCCTTGGGCAAATGATAAACAAATATGACAAACTTTTTGCTTTGCTTTTTGTTTTTCTTTTGATTTTGCTTTTCTTGCTTTTAACCCCAGGCTGTCTCATTCCTTTACCTTGTGTTCTAGACTATAAACTAGAACCCAAGTCATGCATTTTTTTCCCTTGCAAATCAAACATTTTCAAAAAGTAAATGAAAATAGGGCACCACAGAAAGTTAAAAGGATTTTTTATCAAGTGTCTTTTGCTTTCAAAGTGATGAGGACATATATGTTAGACCAGGTGTTGGAACTTCTCAGAGGTTTTGCAAACACAAATTAATAAGCATGATAAACTATTATTAATATTATAGACTCTACCACAACAAGACCATTGCCCTTGCCGAGTCATTAGCAAGCCCCAATTTATCCCTGGTTTCTACCTTTTCACTGGGGACAGTCTTTGTCAATTTCCTTATCCTTAGAGAGGGAGGTGATTGAGATCACAGTAAGCTAGTAATGCATCCATAGTGTCCATAGGCCAGTGCAGTTCCTTTTGCCCACAGACTGCTATCTGTACAGAAGTCGGCATTGCGGGAGCTGTGGCATCATAGAGGATGAAATTCTTCTGTTCCTTCTCAGGCCAAGCCTACTCAGGATGCTATCTTGTCCTCTGTATACTTCCTTCCAGTGCTCCGTGACTTAACAGATCTTACCATGGCATGAAGACCTCTTTGGATCTGTGTGGTGGATGTGAGGAATGACAATGTGCATTCTGGTAGTGGACTCGCATGTGCCAGTGCCTGCTACTTCCTCAGGGACCTTTTTATCTTCTAGCTTACTTGTCACTTCGCCTCACTTACTTTTCTATCATACTTTTTAGACTTTTACTATGTATTGTCTTATATTTTTTGCTTATTATTTTACGTGAAATATTTAACCTTTCCAATTAAAATGCTAGATATTTGAATGTATAAATCACATCTGACTTCTCTAATGTTCATTTGAAGTGCTTAAGACAGAGTTTCAGTTACGAATGATACGAGGGGAACAAAGAGTAATGAGCACTAACAGTCGTCACACTACTGGGCACTTACAGAAGGATGGTAAAGGTTAGTTGCATTTTGCTATTCTTTTATTGTATTTAATATCCATTCTCAAGAAAACTATAGAACATTTCTTGACCATAGAAAGTCAAAATTTTGATATGAAAAATTTTTTAAAGATTTACTTATTGGGGCACCTGGGTAGCTCAGTCGGTTAAGTGTGAGACTCTTGGTTTCTTCTCAGGTCATGATCTCCCAGTCCTGGGATTGAACCCCGTGTCGGGCTCAATTACTATAATTTTGTGTAATTTTTTATATTTATTAAATTAAACAGAATTATCACTAATCTTCAAAATTTCAGCCTAACAACCCATTTAGTCAACAGAAATATTAAATTTTACTGGCAGTATGACTTATATATTCAACTTTGCTTATTTCTAAAATTATGTCTATCCAATAAATATTAAAATGTATGATATATATCTACATATCTAATATCTAATGTATATAATATATATGATGTATATATGTATATAACTTAACACTAAATTTAAAAAGAGATTTTTTTAAAGCCACAATACAATAAAATAATACCCATTTTTAAAATGCTTTTAAATAGAAAAGTCTTAGGTTTTAATACATACATTGTGATAAACATTACACTAAAACATTTTCCCAGATTTGTAGATATGCTTATTTAAATATGTCTAGAATATATTCTTTATCCTTAGGCAATACATTCCTTGAGGGCAAATCTGTCATAATTTAAATATCATTAGAATAATTTACAATAAAAGGAGCCCTGGGCAGAAAAGTAATTAATGAGTATAGTTCACTCATGGAACTAATGTTGAGATAAGTAGAAATCTCAGAAAAAACTGAAATACAAATTGTCATATTTATTCCAATGTCTCATGACTTCTAATTTTCAATGTGAATTTATCATTATCTGTCTAATACTCAAAGGCACAGTTCATTTATTCAACTTATATTTTCTGAAAGCAGAGCTCTAACATTGCACTATTTTAGTGAAGGTGGTTGGAGAAGATGCCTCTGAGAAAATGACATTGAACAAAGACCTGAATGAAGTAAGGAAAGAACCATCCAGATATCTGGGTAGACAGTTCCTTGTAGAGAGAATACCAAGCAAAGAGTTTATCAGGTGGAACAGTGTTAGGCAATTTTGACTCTTATCAAAGACTAATGATTCACAGTGCTAAAGTACATTGCCTTCTGAATCTTTATTCATCTAGTCATTATTGTCTGAATTTTGTCTGATGTACTTAATACTGTTTTAGATATTATTTAGCAGTCATATAATATAGTTTGTTTTCTTTTACAGTGGAAAATAAAATAAGTAAAAAATATTTTTACTTTTAAAAGGCTTGAAGGCTTAATTTTTAAGTGGTATTTGAATATTATATTCGGTTATTAAATGAGGGAAATGAGTCTTATTCTCTACTCCCTTGACTCCCCTCAGTCATGACTCTGTTTCTTTATTCCCAGTTCTCTTACTTTGTCCTTATTTTGTCACTTCCTCTCTGAGTATCTTACATTCAATTTTCCTAAGAGACTAAGATTTGATTGGGTCAGTCACTATGGAATATCACTTATCTCTCTTCTGTTGATCCTATAGTTTACTGTCTTTGCATAGGAAGTTGATTCTTCTCTAATTCATTTTCCCTTAGATAAGAGGGTCATATCAGACCAAACATGGCATGCTACCTAGAAATAACTGACAATACAATTTGAAAAGATCTAGAAAAAGAGAAACTACAGGATCCGTGTAAGAGAGACACCTTTCCCAGACTGACAGAAAAGGGGAACTCCACAGAAAATAACCAAGTGGTGTCCTGAATTTCCTTGAATATAAATCACTCTCTCATATTTAAAAGATCTGTAGAGATTATTCTCTTTACTGGGAAAGCCTTTCTTTTCTTCTCTAATCGTTACCTGGGATTCCAGAGTCAATTCTTGTTATTCATAGTAGTTGTATTCTATAATGTCTCTGCAAACACTGGATTAGTGAATACTGAACAGTTGCTCCCAGAAGAAATGCAGGGTTAGTTTCCTGTGAGCCTTGGGTCACAATATTTTCATCAACTAATCAATACACAACCTTCTTTTATATGTGTTTCTGTTTAAAGATATCTTATTTAATATACTTACAACAAACAGGACTATAACTTATTCCTAAATGAAGCTTATCAAAATATGTAGTTTCTCCAGAAGCACATCAAAGCCTTCTTGTGCTTTGGTACACTAGAAAACACTTCAACATTTGCTTGGAGGCCACTTTAAACAGTGAAATCACCAACAAAAAGCACAAAATTATGTAGAAATTTTGGCTCTAAATAGACCATGAAAAAGAAACTCGTTTACAATGTGAGAGCTGCAACAAGAAGGTAGAGCATGCCTTGTTTAACCTTGGTTGGGAACACAGGTGCTAAGCATCTCAAATTTTTTGTCATTCGACACACAATCTTGAGTGACCACAAAATCATCATGTTAATTTTGGGATTACAGATAAATTTTAGTGAGTAGGCAAATTTGCAAATACGGAATTAGCAACTAATGAGGATCAACTTTTCTTCATGACTTACACTCATTCTTCCCCGATTCTCTGTTTTTTGCTCTTCTTCCAGCCTCTTATAAAATTAGTTGGTCTTTCCTACATGTGTCACAGCACCTCGCTCACAGCTGTTAGTACATTTAACTTCGTGTATGATTAATCTCCTTTTTCTGAAGACATACAGTCATCACTTTGAAAGCATAGGTCAAAGATAAGGAATTTTGATATTCTTAACGTGTATTCACATATATTCACATAGGATGCATTCATTTAACATCTGTGAAGAAAGAGAAGGTAAGAGAGAGACAGGGAAGAAGCTAGAATGGAAAATGAACAGTTCATTCTTCATAAGCTGTTAATGCAAAACTCTCTCAGTAAATCTTTGTGTTTTACTGCTATATCACAATGTGCCCTCCAAGAATTCATTTTAATTCTCTATTTCATTTTTCCATCTTTGAAATAAGAAAAATAGTAATTTTTACTTATTTTTCAGAAATGTCTGAGGATATTCAAGAGGAAAATAAAATGCTTTTGAGCTCATCGGAAGGTCTTACTGAATTTGAAGCCAGTGATATTGTTAGTGTTACAATTATTTTTGCCAAGGGAACTTAAGAGGCTATATAAATAAAATCTTCTGAAGTTGTTCATTTTTCTCAAAGTGGAATAAAATGCAATGAAAGTTTTTCATGTGTAAGCAGAAAGTCTTACAAAATGAGCCTTCTTGGGTTGGGGAGGAAAAGAAAAAATAACCCAAGCTTTTATATTATATCTTGGCACATAGGCAGCCCATCACTGACACCATACTGTGTATCCTTTTCTGAGCGCAGACACAAGTGGTTTGCTTTGGTTTGGTTCTCTGGACTGAGTGGGACTGTTGCCTTCTGAGAGTCCCTGCCTAAAATATAGAACTTCATGCAAGATTTAATATGCATATACAGAGTACCAAACTACTTCTGTCTCTTTATTCCCTGTTTCACTAGAAATAAAGAAGCTAGAATAAGATTAGAAGTCCCTGCTGTTCAGCTATACCTTATTACGATCACAAAAAGAGGAAATGAACCAAAAAGTGGTTCAAAAAGGTGATAGCCGGGGGGCGCCTGGGTGGCTCAGTCGTTAAGCGTCTGCCTTGGCTCAGGTCATGATCCCAGGGTCCTGGGATAGAGTCCCACATCGGGCTCCCTGCTCGGCGGGAAGCCTGCTTCTCCCTCTCCCACTCCCCCTGCTTGTGTTCCTGCTCTCGCTATCTCTCTCTCTGTCAAATAAATAAATAAAAATCTTTAAAAAAAAAAAAAGG
>NC_138369.1:102596169-102637599 GCF_054177405.1 Leptonychotes weddellii | reverse complement strand
GCAGGCACTTCCTCTTGTGGAATGTTTAAAAAGTTAGCCTACTATACTGTTTTGATTATTATAGTTTTGTAATAAAGTTTGAAATCAGGAAGTGTGATGCTTCCAGCTATGTTCTTGCTCAGAATTGCTATTCATTCTTTTTTTTTTGTAAAGAAATGAAGCCATCTATTCCTGACCTTTTCTTGATTGGGATGTTTTTGATTACTGATGCAGTCATCTTACTAGTAATTGGTGTATTGAGATTTTCTATATTTTTATGATTCTGTCTTGGTAGGTTGTATGTTTCTAGGAATTAATACATAGCTTCTTGGTTATCCAATTTGGGTATATAATTATGTATAGTAGTCTTTTACGATCCTCTGTCTTGGTGTCAGTTGTAATGGCTCTTCTTTCATTTATAATTTAATTTATTCAAGTCCTCTTTCTTTTTTTCCTGATAAATCTAGCTAAAATTTTAACAATGTTATCATTTTAAAAAATGAGCTCTTATTTTCATTGATCTTTTCTATTTTGTTTTTGGTCTTCATTTCATTTATTTCTCCTTCCTACTACTAGCTTTGGGCTTACTTTGCTCTTTTTTTTTTTTTTTTAAAGATTTTATTTATTTATTCATGAGAGACAGAGAGAGAGAGAGAGGCAGAGGGAGAAGCAGGCTCCCAAGGAGCAGGGAACCCGATGCAGGACTCGATCCCAGGACGCTGGGATCATGACCTGAGCCGAAGGCAGACGCTTAACCATCTGAGCCACCCAGGCGCCCCTACTTTGCTCTTTTTTTATGTAGTTCCTTGAAGTGTATAGTTTAGTGTTTTTTTTTTCCCTTAATGTAAACATTTATTGCTGTAAACTTCCCTTTTCACAAACTGTTTTTGCTGAATCCCGTAAATTTGGGCTATGTATCCTTTTTGTCTTTTATTTGTTTCAAGATATATTTTTAATTTTTTTTCTTTGACCAATTGATTGTTCTTGATTGTTCAATGTGTTATCATCTTGAATTGTTGACTGGTGGGATTGTCAAGTATACATGCGTACTCATGAAAACACCAGTGTAAATGAAGTCAATAGAAACCCAGATCTGATTCAATGCAGTACATAGAAAGCTTCTCTGAGTTCTGTCTAGATATATAAGTGTTTCCCACTCCCTTTTATCAAAGAGTCATTTATTTATGATACGGCTCTCTCTTCATTCACTTCTATCTGTACACTATCTCCTTACCAAAAGCTGCTCTTGGAATTTACTTTCCCATCAAATGGCAATGCTAGACAGTCAACAAAAATGGTCATGTTGGTGATTCAATCTCCCTTGCTTTTTCCTATTTTCTACAGAACAGAATAGGTGGTGATTTCTCCATTTACTTTGTTAACTTTTCTTACTTTAAATTCTGATATCTGATTGATACAACTTTACACTTCATTACATATGTCTTTGTCAAAAAACTTCAAATTTGAGGGGTGCCTGGGTGGCTCAAGCAGTTAAGCGTCTGCCTTTGGCTCAGGTCATGATCCCAGTGTCCTGGGATAGAGTCCTGCATCAGGGTCTCTGCTCAGCAAGGATCCTGCATCTCCCTCTCCTTCTGCCACCCCCTCCCCTGCTTAGGTTCTCTTATTCTCGCTCTCTCTCAAATAAATAAATAAATAAATAAATAAATAAATAAAACCTTCAAAAAAAGCAAAAAACAAAAGCTTCAAATTTGAAATAGGGTTTGACATATGATTGCCCATGTCCTATCCCACAGAGTGACTTCATAAGGATAAAAATATCTCCCAAATTACTATACACAAAACCGTTTCATCTTAAAGTTTCCCTGGGACAATGTTCTCCAAGTGTCATTCCTAGAGCAGAAGAATCAGCATCAATGTAAATACAGAGCCCTAACCTAGATGTATGGGAGCAGAATGTTGGCTGTGAGACCCAGTATTCTGAGCTATAACCAGCCCTCCAGGTGATTCTAGTTCAAGCCAAATCTGAGAACTGCTATATTAGAATACCAGAGACAATTCTAATACAAACATCATAAAATGCATAAGAAAAAATTAATGAAGTTAAATTTGAATCATTATAGTGAGGGAGAAATGTCAGCAATTACCAGAGTCTAAGGAAAAGAAGACCATGACTTATTAATTATTAATTATTATTAATTAATTCATTTAAAGTTATTTATTAGGCATCTGTGATGTTTAAGTCACTGGGGCTATGTGCTAACTATATACTTGAAGCTGTATGCTTCAAGATTACAATGGAAAATAGCAATACTAAACACAAACACCACACAAGAAAATATAATTACACATTTTATTAATTTTATATAAAATATTTTATATAAAAGTATAGGTTGCTATGAAAGAGTTTAAAAGAAAGATGTAATTTAGACTCAGGGATCAGAGAAAATCGTTCTGAGGAATTTATAACTTTTTAAATGACCTAAAAAATAACCCAAAGCTTCCAGACAATAGCGGTAGAGTGGTGGAGGAGAGGAGCATTCTAGACAAAAGGAACAGAAAAACGTGAAAAACCCCTCCGTAGGGAAAGATGTTCATCTGCTCAGAAAAACCAAAGTAGATGTGATGAGGCACTATCTAGATTTCCCCTTCAGGATGGAGGCACAGGCCTGTGCCTTTTGTCTCAATTTGGTACCACTCCCAAGGGCCTTTCAAGTTCTCATTTGGACCACCGTAGGCTTTGGTTTTAAAAGTATCCCAGTTCAACTACTTTTGCCCAACTTTGTGCTTCCTTTACTTCCTTTCAATTCTAATAAACCTCCGAAGCACATGTATCTCTCTCGACCTATTTCCAGGAAACCTGACCCAAGACAGGAAATAATTCATTTTTACCAGAGGGGGGTTAGAAAGGGTTAGAACAGTGGGAGATGTGGGCACAGACAGGCAAAGACAAATGCAAGCCCATGCTTAAGGTAACTCATTTTGTTCTAAGTGGAATAGAAGAGGCCATTTTAAGGGGTTTTTAACAAAGGACTTACCAAATATGATTTAAAATAATCACCCTGGACACTGTATGGAAATAAAATGGGCAAAGCTTTCTTCCCACATATGGGTGTAAAATAAAGGAATTGGCATCCCTTTCCTGTCATGATGATATTATAATTTTAACACCCTGTGGTCCTTCATACTTAGAATTCTAAGTCATTGCCTTTCTTAGAACAAGAATAAAGTCATTTCATAAATGAGGTTTCAAGTTCCTTGGAAAAGACTCAAGTTCTAACTCTGAATTCTCAGGAGCTATTTTTTTTTTTTAAGATTTTATTTATTTATTTGAGAGAGAGGGCACACGTGGGTAGAGGGGCAGAGGCAGAGGGAGAAGCAGGCTCCCAGCTGATGCTCAGCCCATCATGGGGCTTGATCCTGTGGATCCCCCTGGGATCATGACCTGAGCTCAAGGCAGATGCTTAACCGACTGAGCCACCCAGGCGCCTCCAAATTCTCAGGAGCTATTATCACGATTCTGAATACATAGCAAAGGCTGGATACGGAAGTTAAAATAAAAGTTGCTTTGGGCATGTGAGTGGCCGGAAAGGCTTTGGCTCTCTCCAGGAGGCCTCATCTGCCCTCATCATTTCTGAGAGTTCACTGCAGCTGCCTGGAGTCAGTTCCTTTGCCGCAGCAAGCATAAGGACTGGATGTATCAACACACTAAGAATAGATTTGTCTCATGAGAGCAGGCTCATATTAAGCAAGCCCCCAGAGACAGATGTTTAATGCCTGACTGAAAGGTAGATCAGCACATTTTCTCTCCTTCAGCAAGCTATACTAAAGGCCTAAATATGACTAAGATGCTATCTGAACACGTGCTAGTCTACAAGTCAAATTACAATCAGAAATGTGTTTGGTAAGCACAGAATGAAAAAAAAGGAAAGTCGCTGTGATCTGCATGTGTAAAAGCATCCTTCTACTAAGACAACCTGATTCATTCATATCCAAAATATGTTTTTTTCTGCTTATTAAGACCAGACAACAAGTATCTTGGTGCTTAAATAAAAATGTGCAAAATATGCTTTCCTGATGTTTCCAGATTCAAGCAGAGTCCTCATTAAGAAATACATTTTTTCTTAATTATGTTAATTACTTTAATGAGGTTTTAGTCAATTCTTGCCAGAGTAATTTCATGCCTTTAGAATGATTTTCCCCTATCTATGACCTGACTCTCTTTATGATAATTTAATAATTTAGCTCAAGATGTTTATGTTATTTCTGTTATTTCAGGGAAGGGAAGCTTATTATTTGGGTAGAAGTTAATTTTTGTCATTTTTTTTAACCACTGTGTAGTGATTAAACTCTAATACTTGAGAGTGACAATTCTATTGTATAGAAGACAATATCTTTTGAAATCCTTGTGTTAGGAGCTAATATTGGCTAACGATATTAATTACTCAGATAGATGAAGAGTGAGGGAAAGAACTTCTCTATAGGGTAGCACATTATTTATTGAACATTAATTGTCTCAATTTGTTAATAGTTAAGAAAGCACAGAACCACCTATGCAAAGACTTAGAGATATACGTAGATTAAAAATATGGCTTCCAGAAAAACTCTTGGAAAATAGACAGTTGATCCTTTTTGCTTCTAAATTTCCTTTTATCACAAGAGTGAGAATAGTGGTCGCTATATTATAGTGTATATATTTATGCAGGATAATAATTAGGTTATCTAATATAGTTATTCCATTACCAAGTTGAAAATAAAGTAGAATTTCATCCTGTAAGCTTAGATGAAATGTTTTATTCTCAGTAAGGTCAATCATGAATTTGGACAAGTTCAGTATTTCAGTGCTAAATTTTAATTTTGGCCAGACATTAAAGAAAAAAAAGAAGTCCCTAGTGAAAGAAAGCAGCAGGAAGAATAGAAGTGTGGTGGAGTAAAAGAAATAGGACATAAAAGACTCTAGTTCTATAATGACTGGGTGACCTGGAGTTACCTAGCATTTCAAATTAGTAGATTCCCCAATATAAAATAAAGATAATAATATGTGCACCATCCAAACACTTGCCTATTGTGGCTAGTTGAAATAATGTAAGTGAAGATAAAGACTTATACGAATGTTAGTGAAATGCATTATTATTATACATTTTATAATTTATATATTATACATTATTATAGTAACAAAAATAAATTGTTACTAATATAATAATAGTATTCACAATATTTTTACTCATAATAATGATAATAAAATTAGGACATCTTGATTATCACAACTCCAGACTTATCTAGTGAAAGGAAAATGAGATGAAACTAGGATAAGTAGAAAGTAATTCTTTATTAACTTTTTTTAATCATCAAAACAAATACTTGAAAATTAACCCTCTTGCTTCTTGATGTTTTCAAAATCAGGCTCTATGTTGACAAGCATATTTATAATAAAAGTGAAAAATATTTGTTTTAATCTTTTTGTCATTTGTCTTGGCTTTATTTTTGTTCATTTTAATATTAAAATTGAAGAGCAGGGTGTAACGCTGGGTCCGACACTGATCTGACAAGATTAGCTGCAGGAGAATGGACAGTGAGGTACTGAGAGATGGAGGGATCTTGGATTCGATTGATGGTGCTTGGCGAGAAGACAAGCTGCCATATGAGGATGATGTAATACCACTGAATGAGCTTCCTGAACCTGAACAAGACAATGGTGGCACCACAGAATCTGTTAAAGAACAAGAAATGGAGTGAACCGACTTAGCCTTATAATAACTCCATGAGAACGTTCTCCCCATAGGAAACACCTGGCTCCTTTTTCATGGATAGATATTTTAAAAATACATAGGTACAAAATATTTTCTTCTGGTCTCCTATTTCAGATCTGTCAGTGATAAATCCGCACTGAAAAATATACACGCACTTAATTTGTGGCAGCAAAGTGCAATGTGAAAATGCTCACCAGAATGAGAAACTGATGGAGATTTCTCAGGAATGCAGAATATTTGGCCACTTGAACCTAAAGTTCTTCATTCACTAGCTTGTGTTTGAACGTGACTGGTTAAACATTTGCCTTTAACTCTGATTTCGCTTTACTATCAGAGTCTAACCTTCCCAGCTACTTACATATGTCCTGTGATACAGGTGATTGAAGATATGAGAGGGAAGGACAAAGACAGGAATTCAGGCAGAAGGAGATTGTGAACTTCTCATATGGTGCCACTTTGAGGAGCTTTCTGAGCGGCAACATATAGCACCTGCCGGTATATGAAGAACCCATTCACTGATTGCTGGGATTCCTAAGATTTCCCATGGCATTTTCAAACTTTGGATAAGTTCACAGATTAAAAGTTATCTGGCAGTTATCTCTGCTCTCCCTGCAAGTTAATTTGGTGCCACTGGAAAGGACCTTTGGCTAGCTGGACCACTAGTTTTACCCAATAACAAGATTTCGTATTTCTCAAAGCACTTTCAGATATAACAGAAACACCACAAAGTCAGTATTTAGTTACACATTTGTATAAGAACGTGTATTTTGAAAAACACATTCATGGACATTTATCTCCTGGAATTACTTGCCTCTGATAATTGGTATCTCTTGTTTTCTTACCTATGTTGTGAACTCTGGAAAGAGGTCCTGGCTTATCCTTCTGCATCCCTCATTAAAAAACGAGAAACACTGAAAAATAAATATATAAAATAAAATTCAAGAGCAAACACCTTTTCTTTTTGGCTCTCCATTTTCTGCAGGCACACGCACACTGATGTCAACTTTAATACAAATGCAGAACAGATTTGTTTTATATAGCTTTGCTGCCAAATGTAGTGGATACAAAGCATTTCCTTCTTGGTTCACTGCTTATGTCTAATGCAAATGCTGTGATAGCTCAGCAAGATACCATAAGGCATAAATGTCAGATTGATTCAATTGATAGTATTTGTAATGCTGGGTTTTCTTGCATTTGAAAGCATAGATGATGAGATGTTCAAAACATGGCTGAGTCAAGCAATCTCCCATAGAAATGGTTCCATCAACGTTGCCATGTGATTATTCCTCTAGTGTCACCTCACATAACCACCGCCAAAATAAGCTTTCCAAACACATTTCATCCTGCTACTCTGCTGTTTAAGGAACTGTAATTGATCCATACTGCTTACCACTTCAAGTTACGAATCCATATTCCATTTATTTATTGAGTCAACAAATATTTATTGAGCTCCTACTATCGGATGAAACCATTTTAGGGGCTAGAAATACAGTGGTGAATAACACAGAAATGCTCAACAACCTTGCATCCTATTTATCTGATTCTCTAGATTCTATACCTAGTATATCTAACTCAAGTCTATTATAGTTATTCCATTGATTCTTTGTATAATCCTGACTGCTCTCCACTTACAAAATGTAGATTGTTTTCAGTTCTCTGACTTTCTTTTTTTTTTTTAATGCAGCTTTATTGAGGTTAAAGTGAAGGAAAAAGTTCTTCTACGACCCTTCAAGTTCTTCCAGCTGGACTATTAATTAAATTTATATGAGGCAGATTAACATGAGGAAAACCCCCCCAAAATTTTATTACATGAGCACAGGGACCCAATAATGAAATTGAGAACTAAAGTAATTACCAAGGCAGATAGTTTTTATAGTTTTTAGATAAAGGGACAATAAATCTGTAAAGAATTGACAGGGCAAAGAAAACTCAACTTTGTGAGCTTCAGTTGGCAAGGAATTCTAAACAGAATTTTGGCTGGGGTGGTAAATTAGTAAAAAGTAGAAGTGTTGTTTATACAGTCATCTAGGCCTTGGGTTTCCTATCTCTGGTCATAAAGTGTTTCTTTACCTCATTGTCCAGGGAAAGTACCTTTCACAAATGGAAATTATTTCCTGCTTTTAGGGGATTGAGGGCATTCTGAGTGTCCTTCTTGCACAGGCTGTCTCTTAAGTAACTTTTATTTAAAATAATCAATATGCCAACGTGGCACATTTTGAGGCAAACTTGGAGCAGGACATTTTACCCCTTGGCCCCTACAATGTATAATTGGCAAAATTGTAAGATATTTAATATTTACATCATGATTACTTAATATATGTATACATTGTGAAGGAATCTCTCCATTAAGTTAATTACACATCCATCACCTCACCTATTTATGTTTGTGTGTGTGTGAGAGAACACTTAAGTTCTACTGTCTTAGCAAATTTCAATTCTATAATATAGTGTTATCAACCATAGTCACCATGTTACACATTAGATCAGACCTTATTCATCTAATAGCTGAAAGTGCACCCTTTTCCCAATCTTTCCCTATTTTCCTCACCACCCCTCAGCCCTTGGCAACCACTTTCTACTCTCTGTTTCTTTGAGTTTGATTTTTTTTTTTTTTTAAGATTCCACATAAGTGATACCATGAAGTATTTGTCTTTCTGTGTCTGGCTTATTTCACTTAGCTTAATGCTTTCAAGGTGCATCCATGTTGTTGCAAACAGGAGGATGTCTTCCCTTCACATGGCTGAGTGATATCTCATAGGAAGTTGGATTTTGTTTGTTGTTAATCTTAGAATTTTTGCTTGCTTCTTTTTAGTAAAGATTGAAAATCAGATTCATGGGCTCATAGCCTATATTACTGAACGTAGACTAGTGAGGATGTGTCTCAGCTTTGTTAAAGCACATGTGAACTTGGTTATGAGGTCTCATTTGTAAACATTTCCTTCTCACAAAAATTGCCCAGTGTGCAGTTCTGTTTTATCCTATATGCATGCGGATTTTTGTTTTTAAAATAGGGTATGTAAATGTGTAAATGTTCTTAATAAGAATGACTAGAGGAAACAATTTCTTTTTCAGAGTTTTGAATATGTCATTTGGCATTTGGAAAAAAAACAACAAGCAATTGTTTTGAAAAATGAAGTTCTGACCTAGTTCTGATATTTACGCTTTAAGGAAAATTGTTAAAGTATATTTCCATAAAAATGAACATTTGCTTCTAGTCAACCTCAAAATACCCTTGAATTCCTAATGATAAAGTGAATTTTAAAATAGTTCTGCTGAATTCTGAATATAGTGCTATATTGAAAAGACCACATTTTCCAGTGTGATTAATAACCATTTTATAATCTTCATTGCATTTCTTTCTTTATGAGCAACATCTATTTCAAAATATGGCATAACTGGAACTTCCCTGTTGAATTGAGTCAATAGCCAGATAAGAGCTACAAAAGAAAGTAGAAAAGAGGCAAGAAAATAAAGAATGTTGTGGAGTTAATTTCCCATAGAATTCTTTACCGGTTGAAGATTGCCAGCCTAAAAGACATACTAACTTTCCTAATGCTGTGGTTCAAGGGTTTTATTCCATTGTGCTTTTAAAAACTTTCCTTGGAACATGTATAGTACATTCCATCTTCAAAATAGTTTAAAACTGTCAACTAGCTAATCCTCACAACACCCCTTTGAGGCAGGTAACCATTATTATTCCCATTTTACACTTGGGAAAAAAGGGTAAAATGGTTAAAAAAGAATAGTGACTCAGCCAGAGCCCTGAAGCTGAATTCTAACCTCTTACACAGACCTATCCTCAATCAAAGTTTTCTTTTAATAGCTATCCTTATAATCATGTTGGTTTAGTTAAATCAAATATTCTCTAAGTAGTAGTTGAGCAACAACTTGATACAACACTTAATTTCTGGAGAAATTTGATCTTACATCCACAAAGTAGTTATAAAGTAATACACACAGGTGTGTTTGTGCAGAAGCACAGAGACATGCATGTGTGTGTATGTGTGTGTGTGCATGTGTGTCTGGAAGATGGTTGTGATGCAAAATGCAAACAAATGATCATTCATAGCAATATGTTTTAAGGTACATAAGCAGGATGAAATGATTCAAGAAAGAGATGCCTTCTACCTAAAAATGATCAGTGAAATTCTCAATGAGCTGGTGCCATTCGGATTCTTCATATTTTGTAAAAATCTTCACCTTTTATCTTCAGTCCTACCATTCTAGATGCTTAAACCACTTCTCCCAACCATTCCATCTGCTGCTAAAGTCAATACGCTCTCAATTCTTCCTATAAATCTGCCAAACAATTTTCTGACATCCAAACTTGTTTATATAGTTTTCCTCGTTTAAAATTCTTCGAAGGCCCATCAACACGCAATCTTTCTGAAAGACATATTCTTCTTAAGTAGCCTTGGTGATATTTGTTATCAGTCAAATTTAGAAAAATGGATCTTCAAGGATGAAATCTAACTTATTTTTTATTGAAGCAAGCTCTCTCTATTCTTTTTCTTTGTCTCCAGGTTCACTGGTCCTTGCCCGTCTATCATAACAGCAATGGTGCTTTTGCTCTATGCTTTTACATACCTTTATGATTCACTGGCCATGCTCTACTAAAATCATTTGTTTATGGGTTCATTTCATTACTAAGCTGTCAGCCACAGAATATAGTACTATCCTTTCAAATAGTAACTTAGTAAGTACCTATTTAATGTTACTAAAGGAGTGAATGACCCAGTTGAATATAGCAGTACTGTGCACTCAAAAGTGTAGGGAATGTCTCAAATAAATGTCCTTAGAGATGACAAGTTCATGACATAATTATAAAACAGCACACAATTCTGTTTGGCAGGAACCAAGTAAGGAATAAGGACAGGGCAAGAGAGGTTATTTGGGATCAGATCACAGAGAATTTTGCATAGTAATATCTGTACCCAGTTTCCCAGTTTTCCTATCATTCAGTCTCTTTTTTACTTTGGTCTAAGCATTCTCTACCCCATTTTTTGAATTCAATAAAACATCGGTTATTCCTTCTAATTCCATCTGCCTGTATAGATCAGGTCATTCTGTTATTGTCACAAAATTACTTCTTAACAGATATCTATTAACTGATTCTCATTAATTTATCCCATATACACAGACTACTAGACTAATCTCCCCACAGTACATCTCTTATCATTCTTTGCTCTAAAGAACCCTAATGATTCTCTATTATCTGCACAATACAAGCTGGGTTAATTGATTTCTACTTTTTCTTTTCCTTTATCTACATTTGCCTGAATAAAATGAACTGCAAAAAATTATTGAACTGGGAGAAATATAATGGAGTAATATTTAAAAGAGTGATTATTTATTCTTAAGGTACATTTATTCTTTATGTCAAACCAGTTGAAGACATATCGTGAAGAGGGCAGAATTTGTAAAGAAAAGAAAATATTACAAACCCAAGGTTTGAAAGGTTTATTAAGAGAATATTTAACTTCCTAAACTACTTTGGGATTAAGGCTCATTATTAGGTCTTTTCCTTCTTGGCACAAGTAATACAAGTGTTTTCAGTTAACCTATTTTACTACTTTAAATTTAAGAAGACCAGTTATGAAGATAGTTTTTCTGTATATAAAATCTTTAATAGCTGTTAATCACTTCCTATTCCCTTATATGTAATGAAGTTTCTTTTTTTATTTTTTTTTCCTTTTGCTGCTATCAAAATTTTATCTTTGTCATCAGCAGTTTGAATATAATTGTCATGATGTGGATCACTCTGTCCTTCCTGGAAGTTTTTGAGATGCTTGGATCTGTAGATCAATTTTTTCCTCCACTTCAAAATGAACTTTTAATTTTAGACCAGTTTTAGATTGAAAAATATATTGGGAAGTTAGTACAGAATATTCTCAAATAGCAATAGAGGGGCCAAGGACAGGCTGCTCCAAACTGTACCACCTTGATATATCGATTATTTTAATAAAAGTTACTTTAGGGGCGCCTGGGTGGCTCAGTTGGTTAAGCGACTGCCTTCGGCTCAGGTCATGATCCTGGAGTCCCTGGATCGAGTCCGCATCGGGCTCCCTGCTCGGCAGGGAGTCTGCTTCTCCCTCTGACCCTCCTCCCTCTCATGCTCTCTGTATCTCATTCTCTCTGTCTCAAATAAATAAATAAAATCTTTAAAAAAAAATAAAAATAAAAAAAAAATAAAAGTTGCTTTAAAAACCATCAATGCAAGAACACTTAGACCTTCCTCTGTCCCTGTGAAAGCAGGAAATAAATCTTTCATATGAAAAGTACCCGCCATGTTCTAAGAAGTAAAAAGAGTTCCTTATCACCAGAGATAGAAACTTCAAAGCCAAGAAGGCTATAGAAATCTTATTTTTTTCCTACCTCAGCTGAAATTCTGCCTAGAATCCCCTACTAATTAAAGCTGCCAAACACCTATTTTCTTGATCTTGTCAATTTCTCACAAATTTATTGCCTCAGTGCCTAAACACTGTAAGAAATGCCTGCCTAGGGCGACTGGGTGGCTCAGTTGGTTAAGCGACTGCCTTCGGCTGGGGTCAGGATCCTGGAGTCCCTGGATCGAGTCCCGCATCGGGCTCCCTGCTCGGCGGGGAGTCTGCTTCTCCCTCTGACCCTCCCCCCTCTCATGTGCTCTCTCTCATTCTCTCTCAAATAAATAAATAAAATCTTAAAAAAAAAAAAAAAGAAATGCCTGCCTTGCTCATTTCTTTAGGTCTCAATTTCTATTGAGCCTCTATGTGCAAATAATAAAACATTGGGTTTTTTTCTTCTGTTAATCTGGCTCATTTAAAATGTAATTATTAGTCCAGTTGGAAGACCTTGAAGGATAGAGGAAGAATTTTTCTTTCCCTACAGCCCACATTCAGTTTCCCTTATTATTAATATCTTATATGATGCATTTGTCACAATTACTGAACCAATATTGACACATTATTATTGTTAACTAAAGTCCAAACCTTATTCAGATTTCCTCAGTTTTTCTTTAATGTTCTTTGGTTATCTCCTATTCAAGATACTATACACATTTAGCAGTTATGTCTCCTTCAGACTTTTTGGTTTTGACAATTTCTTAGGCTTTTTTTGTTTTGATGACTGACATTTTCAAGAGTTACTAGTCAGATATTTTGTAAAATGTCCTTCAGTTGAGATTTGTCTGATGCTCTTCCCATGATTAGACTGGAATAATATAACTTGTGGAGAAAGAGTACAGAGATAAATTACCATTCTTATCACAGTGTATTAAGGGTATAAATTATCAATATGATTTGTCACTGTTGATATTAACCTTGATCACCTGGCTTTAGGAAATGTTTACAAAGTTTCTGCACTGTAAGGTTACTCTTTCCCCCCTCCCTTTGTGTGCTTTGGAAGAACATTGCTACAGGTAGCCTACACTTAGGGCAGGAGGAGTTATTGTCCCCCTCTCTGAGGGAGAGAGCTTAAAGAAATTATTTGGAATAATGTGCTTTCAAAATCAAATCCAGGAAATCTTTAGCCATTGTTTATTCAGATAGTTTCTTCAGTCCCTTTCCCTCTTTCCAGTCCTTCTAGGCCTCCCATTACATCTGTGTCGTAATGCTTACGATTGTTATACAGGTCAGGGAAGCTTTGTTGATTTTACTTCAATCTTTTATCCTCTCTGTTTTATGAACTGACTAATTTCTATTGATCACTCTACAAGTACACTAATTTTTCTTCTGCAGTATCATGTCTACTGCTGAGTCAATCTTTTAAATTTTTCATTTTTGTTTTAGTTCTTTTCGACTCCAGAATTCCTATTTGGTTTTCTTTTTTTTTTTTTTTTTATTCATGAGAGACAGAGCGAGAGAGAAAGGCAGAGGGAGAAGCAGGCCCAAGGAGCAGGGAGCCCGATGCGGGACTCGATCCCAGGACCCTGAGATCATGACCTGAGCCGAAGGCAGACGCTTAACCATCTGAGCCACCCAGGCGCCCTCCTATTTGGTTTTCTTAGCAGTTTTTTTCTCTGTTGGAATTTCCTATTTGTTGAGTTATTATCGTTATAACTTGCTTTAATTTTTGGAATTTATTTATAATAACTTCTTTGAGGTCCTTGACAACCAAATCCAACATCCACATCGGCACAGAGTCAGTTTCTATTGGCTGCATTTATTCTTGAATATGGGTCACATTTTTGTATTTCCTTGCATGCCTTATAATTTTTAATTGAAAACTGGAAATCTTAGATACTATAATGCACATAATATATCTATATTATGTTTTTTTTGTTGTTGTTGTTGTTCTTTTTTGCTTTTTTCTTTTTTGACCTCGACTGGACTGCAGAATGTGTCCTCCTTGTGGTGTAGAGTTGCTGATGTCTCTGTTCAGTGTTGTTGTTGTTTTTTTTTCTTTCTTTTCTACTTCTTCTTTATATTATTATTGCCTTTTAGCCTGGCTTACTAGTGGTTGCATAGATTAGTGGTCAGTGTTTTGTGCAGAGCTTGTATTCAAACATTTTCATCCCTTCTGTAGCTCTCATTTCCAGAAACTTCTTGCTAATTTTTTTGTCTGCCTACCCCAACTGAGACTGCTGTCTTAGGACAACAACGCTGTTGTTGGTTTTATTTTCCCCATTCTAATTTTCTACCAAGTTTGTCCTGTGTACCTGACAGCACCACAAGATTTCGCGTACCACCACAAATCAGTTTCCCTCCTCTAGAAGCAAAGTTTCTGCTCTCTTCCTCTCTTATCCCTGCCCCTGTAACCTCCACCTTTGTGATCTAACCAAACTGAAGCCGTTGGTGGGAGGAACTTCACACAAGTTGGTGCAGAGTGCTGTTCTTACCCAAAGCTCTAATAGTTTTCCAAGAATATACTCTATTCTATTTGTTATCTGCCTTTAGTAATTTACAAAACCTGAAAGGATGATTTTTGACAATTTCATTCAGTTTTGTACTCTGTGTGTGTGTGTGTGTGTGTGTGTGTCTAAAGACTCACCAGCTTCTTCACACTGTTTTTTTTTTTTGGTCAGAGAAAAAGAGAGTGTGAGCACAAGCATTGGGAGTGGCAGGCAGAGGGAGAAGCAGGCTCCCTGCTGAGCAAGGAGCCCATGCGGGACTCAATCCCAGGACCCCGGGACCATGACCAGAGCTGAAGGCAGACACCTAACTGACTGAGCCACCCACGTGTCCTTCACACTGTCTTAATGAAAGTCCTTCTCCAATACTCAAACCACTGTTCCTTCAAGTGACTCTTTTTCAGGGGCGCCTGGGTGGCTCAGTCGTTAAGCGTCTGCCTTCGGCTCAGGTCATGATCCCAGGGTCCTGGGATTGAGCCCCACATCGGGATCCCTGCTCAGCAGGAAGCCTGCTTCTCCCTCTCTCACTCCCCCTGCTTGTGTTCCCTCTCTCGCTGTGTCTCTCTCTGTCAAATAAATAAAAAAAATCTTAAAAAAAAAAGCCACTCCTTTTCAGGGATTAAAAAGATATTTTATTTTGCACAGTGAAGGAAACCGTCAACAAAATGACAAGGCAACTTACTGAATGGGAGAAGATATTTGTAAATGATATGTCCAATAAGGGGTTAATATCCAAAATACATAAAGAATTTACACAACTCAACACCAAAAAATACCAAATAATCCAATTAAAATGTGCAGAGGCCCTGAATAGACTTTTTTTCCAAAGAAGACATACAAATGGCCAACAGATAAATAAAAAGATTCTCAATATCATCAATTACAGGGAAATACAAATCAAAATCAAAATGAGATACCACCTCACACCTGTCAGAATGGCTAAAATCAAACACACAAGAAATAGCAAGTTTTAGCAAGGATGTGGATAGTAAGGAACCTTTGTGCACTGTTGGTAGGGATGTAAACTGGGGTAGTCACTGTTGAAAACAGTATGGAGGTTCCTCAAAAAATTATAAATAGAGTTATAATATGATCCAGTAATTCCATTACTGGCTATTTACACAAAGAAAATTTTTAAAAATTAAAAAAAAAAAGGAAGCTAGTTAAATGCTTTCAGAGTGAATGGTGTGTGAACATAAACAATAGCAATGTGGATGGGCAGGAAGAGAGATGGATAAAAGAGAAAAAAGATATTTTTATGAATATTATATCTTCAGAATCTGTTGTGCTGGACCCTAAAAATTATTCTCTTAGAACTAATAAAACTCTTCTGAAGTATATAAAAGATAAAAGCCATCCAATATGACTTAACTATAGCTATAGTCCATGCAAACTATATTGTATAATTTAATATTAATAATATATTACAGGATTTTTTCCCAGGCCACATGCCATTTTAAAATGACCTATTTTAAGTAAAACCCTGATTATCTGTTAGTTATATGAATTTCTTATTTACAAGTATCAAGTCTCAGTCACTAAGGAATTTATGTTAACCTCACATTCAACACATCATTTAAATAAATACTCTTGGGTAGTAGATAAAATAAGTATATCTCTAGCACAAAAATGTCTATGGGTAGGTAAGAGCATGACAAAAGCAGAAAATTCAAATTACATATTTCTAAGTGACAAGATAGAGTGACTAACATTAGACTTCTCATTTATAAATTTTTCCTAGAGCAATGGCACTTAAACAGGGCAAGAAACCCCAAATTTCACCTTTTTATATATTTTTAGTTTCTAGACAAAAAATAATTTTACAGAATATAATAAAAAGCTTTAGCAAAAATGTTACTAGCAACATATATAATCTTTTAGCATTTTATATGAAATGCATATTAGATTATATACTAATATTTTTAATGTTCCATAAGCTTCCAATAATTAATTATTTAGTAATTTATTTATTGGGTAGAATATCCCATATTATTTAAATAGTATTATGTCAACAATGAAATGTCCCTCGATAAGCAAATTTGGAGATATGTATGAATGCATCTGATTTGTATTGGTATATGGAAGAAAAATATTTACTACTCCACAAATTTTATGTTAAATTAATAACCAATATCAACTTCAAAAACTAATAACCAAATTAACAGCTGTTTTTTAATCAGAAATTTAAAAATTACAACTACTTAAATACCACACTGTTAATACTCTGAAAACAAAACAAAATACCCTTCATGAAAACTGTATAGCTTTAAATTTTCTGCACCTGTGGAGTAGGAGGTTTAATGCTTTTCTTTGTAACCTGACTTAGAGACTTTGCTAATTTTTTAAATGAACTAAATTAAATATAAGGACATTTAAACTGTTATTCCTCAATTAGATTATTATGATGAAAAATTTCTTGTTTTAGTCAATACCAGAATCTAAGAGAAGATATTTTACATGGAAAAATAATAGGATAAATCATTTACAATGTTTCGTTGATGGTAAAATTAGTATTTTTCCTACTTTAAAATCAAAAGAGGTTTTACAATTTAAGGTATCTTAAAGTTATAATTGGTGGTCCCAGTATCCTTAAAGTGCTCTGTGATCCATTTTTCTCGGTAGGCCAGACCTTACAGTGGAAACTGTAGTCACTCAGCTGGAAAACCTAAATGCAGTGGGAGTAAGTGCATCCCAGATTGGCAGGGGCCAAAGGGAGACACTCGATCACCAAAGGCAAGGTAGGCATGGTTACCATAATGGGCAACAAAGTCAAAGCAGCAGTCAGGTACTCTGACATGTGCAGACCTACGCCTTGGGCTAGTTAATCATATTGTTCCTAGAAGTAAAATAGATAGGAAGCCTACTAAATTCTTACTTGATCTGTATAAGCATAAAAGGTCTAGGTCAAATGAACAAAAGTCCAACTTGAATCATGAAAACAGAGAGTCGTGGCCCCCCAATCAGTTCTCAAACTTGAACTAGTTTACCCCTTATACGATGGGGAGGCCCAGGTTCCCTTGAGGAATGACCCTAATATACTACAGAAAATATATACCATTAATCTTTCTCCCAGCCTTCCCCATAGGGACCTATGACCTTGGACCAGGGTAACTGTACACTGGGGAAAAAGAAATAATTTGACCTTTAGGGGACTACTGGACATTGGCTCTGATCTGACACTGATTCCAGGAGACCCAATGTCACTGTGGACCCTAAGCAGAGTAGGAGCTTATGTGTCATGAGATCAATGGAGTTTTAGCTCAGGTCTATCTCACAGTGGACTCAGGGAGTCTCTGAATGCATCCTGTACTTATTCCCTCAGTTCTAGAGCGCATCACTGGTGGAAACATATTTAGCAGCTGGCAGGATTCCTACGTAGGTTCCCTGACCTGCTGAGAGAAGACTATTATAATGGGAAAGGCCAAATAGAGCCATTATAGCTGCCTCTACCTAGGGAAATAATAGATCAAAGGCAACACCATCCCCCTGATGGGATTATAGAAATTAGTGCCACCATTAAATACTGGAAAATTGCAGGGGTGGTGATTCCCACCAGAGTCCTATTCCGCTGGCCTATCTGGCCTGTGCAGAAGACAGATGGATCCTTGAGAATGATAGTAGACTATGATAAGCTTAACCAGGTGGTGACTCCACTTGTAGCTGCTATACCAGATGTGGTTTCATTGATTGAGCAAATTAATACATCCTTTGGTGCCTGGGTATGTAGTTAATGATCTATCATTTTTTTTCTCCATACCTGTCCATAAGCTCTACCAGAAGCAGTTTGCTTGCCATTGGGAAGCCCAGTAATTTATCTTCACTAAACGACTTCAGGGATATATCAACTCTTGACCCCTAAGTCATAATTTAGTTTGTGGGGATTTTGATTGTCTTTCTCTTCTGTGAAATATCACATTGGTCCATTACATTGATGACATTATGCTGATCTGACCTAGTAAGGGAGAAGCAGCAACTACTCCTCTCTTGTTGGTAAGAAATTTGCATGTCAGAGGGCAGGATATAAATACAACTAAAATTCAGGGACCTTCTACTGTAGTGAAATATCTAGGTTCTTGTGGTGTGGGACATGTTGGAGATATCCTTTCTAACATGAAGGAAAAAAGTTGTTGCTTTAAATCTTTGAACAACCAAGAAAGAGGTGGTACAATACCTAGTAGGTCTTTTGGAATTTGGAGCCAACATATTACTCATTTAGGTGAGTTACCCCAGCTCATCTACCAAGCAACCTGAAAAGCTGCTAGTTTTGAATGGTGCCCAGAGAAGAGATGGCTCTGCAACAGGTGCAGGCTGCGGTGCATGCTGCTCTGTCACTTGGGCCATGTGATCCAGCAGACCTAATGATACTTGAAGTATCAGTGACAGAGAGAGATGCTGCTTGGAGCCCTTGGGAGGTCCCTACAGGTGAATTTTAGTATAGGCCTATAGGATTTTAGAACCAGGCCCCGCCATCATCTGCAGATAAATACTCTTCTCTTGAGAAACAGTTCTTGGTCTCTACCAGGCTTTAGTAGATACTAAATGCTTGACTATACACCACCAAGTTACTATGATACCTGAGCGACTTATCATCAATTGTGTGTTATCTGACTCACAAGGCCATAAAGTTGGGTGTGCATAGTAAGACTCTATGATCAAAATGAAATGATACATGCATAATCAGTTCGTGGGCTGCGGCCAGTGGTTTAGCTGGATGGTCAGGGAATTGGAAAGAACATGAAAATTGATGACAAAGAAATCTGGGGAAGAGGTATACGAATCGACTTCTCTGAGTGGGCAAAAAAAATGTTAAGATGTGTGAGCTCCATATGAGTGCTCACAAAAGGGTGACTTCAGCAGGGGAGGATTTTAATAACCAATTCAATAGAATTATCTGCCCTGTGAATACCAGTCTCTTTTCCCAGTCACTCCTGCTATCATTCAGTGGGCTCATGAAAAAATGGCCATGGTGGCAGGGATGGAGGTTGTGCATGGGTTCAACAACATGGATTTCCACTCGCCAAGTATGATCTGGCCCCTGAAATGATACCATTTCCTGGCATGATTAGCCAACTACTGGTAACAGGTTGAGTACATTGGGATAGACAGTTACTCTGGATATGGATTTGCTTTCCTGCATTCAATGTTTCTATCAAAATTACCATCCGTGAACTTAGAAAATGCCTTATCCACCATTCTAATATTCCACACAACATTGCTCTGATAAAGAATTCACTTTATAGCAAATTAAATGCAACCATGGACCTGTGCTCATGGAATTCACTGATCTTACCATGTTCCCCACCATTCTGAAGCAGCTGGATTGATAGAAAGGTGAAATGACCTTTTAAAGACTCAGTTACAGCACCAGCTAGGTGGCGATGCCTTACACGGCAGAGGCAAGTTTCTCCAGAAAGCTTATGTGCTCTGACTCAGCATCCATTATATGGAACTATTTCTCTGATGGCCATGATTTACAGATCCAGGGATCGAGGCCTGGAAATGGGAGTGGCACCACTCACTATTACCCCTAGTTACCCACCGAAATATTCATATGTTTGATTATGGGGAGTTACTCTGTTCCTGTTGGATATGTTAGGCAACATATAATATATATATTGTTAGCAAAGGTTAAAAGAAACACACATGAATTAAGAAAACATTTCACTAAAGGTTTTGAATAAAAGATTCTGAACTTGAGGCAGAATGACTAGAATAGAGTATTTCTGATTTTTTTAAAACATTTCTTTATTTACTTTAGAGGGAAAGCACTAGCTGAAGGGACAGAGGGGGAGGGAATGAAAATCTCAAGCTGAGCTCGGAGCCATGGTGAGAGGGTGTGTTGCTGGATCTCATGACCTTGAGATCACAACCTGAGCTGAAACCAAGAGTCAGACACTCAACTTACTGCACCACCTAGGTGCCCCAAGTATTTCTGATTTTTAGATCTCCACCTTTTCTATTAAAACAGGCTATCTCCTATTAAAAAATGCATCCAATCATACAATTAAACTTTATACCTGGTTAACTGGAAAAAAATAGCTACTCTATGGTAATAACCATAGTAGTTGATTCTTTAAGACTCATTCCATCCCAAATGATATCCTAAGTCATTCATGGTGATCTTTCTCTTTCTTTTTGCTACTACCTGGCTTAGGAATAGCAATGTGAGCCATTTCTTGACAATGAAAATGGAAACAAAGTGCACTGGTTGTCTTCTGGGAAAATTTTCTTTGCTCCAAAATAAGAAATACAATAGATACCAAGAACCATGCTCTTTTTCCACTTGAAAATCAATAAGGCATTTGTAAAGCCTCTCTGATCAACAAGTTTAAAGAAGAGTAGGCTTAACAAAGTGCAAAAGCAAACAATAAAGATAGCACAATTGAGAAATGGAGTCTATATACCTTTGATAACATTACTAGTTCATCAATTAAGCCAGCTTTGGATCACAGCCATAAACTGGACTTCTCATCAAGTGATACAATAGATTATTATTATATTTTAAGCTAACTTGAATCATGGTTTGGTTACTTACAAGTGAAATTATGTAAACTTATATAATTATTTTATTATCTATCTGTGTATATTTTGCTCTGTTCCATACAGTATGGGACTATGTATAGTTCACTATATACCAAAAATAAAGACTGAGTAAATTAAATATAAAAATATGCTTGCAAATTCTACACTTTGGAAAAATATATTTTCAATCGAGCTTCACATTTTGATTTCATCCTCTTGGCATAATAAATGAATAGGTCAGATTTAAAAAAATAAGTCACTGGAAATCGTGACTGCCAGAAAAAAGTAGGTTGTTTTAGGTCATGTACAAGTAATTCACTGGCGAAGAATTAAGACAATTGGACTCTTTTAAGGCTGTAATTATCTCATATTAGTATTACAAATGTTTTGATAAAAATAAGCATTAAGTGCCTGTAAAGTATCTGAACACATTACATGTCAAATTTTTTAAAAGGTAATTTTAACAGTATATACTCCAGGCCTTATCAAAATTGTTACAATCATTTAGGACAGTTGTCATTTAGACAACCCCAAAGCCTACAGAAACAAGTAAGTATATATACCAATGAAGTGGGCTGGGTGATGACAAAGAGATTTTAGAGAATTCAAGGCCCATTTAAAGGGATCAGCTTCTATGTAGTTTAAGTAGAGAGTCCAGTTTTCCCAAAGACTTCCTGTAGACTGTTACTTTGGTGACCTCCAATTAATCACACTATTATTCATGTCATTGTGAAATCACCTTCCACAATAACTCTGGAATTTGCCACGTGAGTAGCTTTGCCCAATGGGATATTTTTAAGTGTGTCACAAGTAGAGTATTTATATAAAACTAACAAATTCTTGTACTTAGGGGCAATTCTCTTACAATGTTTCCTTTTGGAAACCCACCATCATGATGTGAAGCAGCTCAAACAGCCAAGTGGGAGGTCCACACACAGAAACCAAGGCACCTAGTCAATAGCCCCCAGCTGAGCTCCCAATCTTACCCCTAGACTTGGCCTCTCAGCCTACACCACCTGGAAGAACACCACCTATTCAGCCACAGAATTATCAGATATAATAAATTGTTCTAATTCACTAAACTTTGTGGTGGTTTATTACACAAAAAGATGTAATTGAGACACTCCTTAGTTCAGATTTTATGTGACCTCTTAATTTAAAAAAAAATATTTTCAGAATATGAGTGATACCGCGGCAGGAGAAATACAGAATTTATAACTTCTAATCTAGTTCAAACTTCCCATTTTCCTGAAGAAACTCTTGTCCTGGAGGTCAAGCAGTAGGTTCCCAGAATTAGTGGCAGAGCCAGGGTATAGTATTAGTCTCAACAAATACGTGAGTGCCTAGCGGAGGTTTGATACTATATTTAGACTAGATGGATTCACAGATCGGTCTTCCAAGAAAGTCTGGTAAAGTTAAAAAATATGTAAACAATCATTGTACACTATTGTAGATACCATATGAAATCATTTTCAGTATTCTTCCCATTATCCAATTCTACCCACTTAAGAGAATGGTTTTCTCAGCTTGTTGTGTAAAAATTAGAAGAAGAAAGATGGCTGGTGAGATGCTGGAGTCGGGCCTAGAGTAGCAGAAGGATGATTTATTTAAATTCTTTTATGTAAGATTTAAAAAACGCATGATTAGCAATTTAAAATCCATCCCTTCCACGTCATGAGGTATACCATATTTGTGTTCCTTCGATACTGAAAAAAACTTCTATATGTGTACAATGTTTTAAAGAAAAAAAAAATCCCTGCAGAATACCAATTCCAAAGCATACCCTCACATCTTACCGTATGTACATTTCATTCTCAACATCCTTCTTATCAACTAAATGTAAATAATAATTATAAAGTCTTCTCCCCCTCCTCACTGGATAGTGAGCAGTAGCTTAGAATAGTCTGACAGTCAGCAAAAACTGTTACACAATCTTCTGTTACGAGACACACGAGGAGATTAAAGCACAGCCCTGTCAGTCTGCAGAAAAAGAACATGTTGCTCATGGCTGGTTATTCTCTTTTCAGAGCCCTGAGCTTCTCAGTAAAATCAGTAGAAGTAAATACTGGCAGTAATGCATGGGACTGGCAGGGATACGGCAGCCCCTGTGGAGAGGCTGTGTGCACATGACATACAATAACAGCGGCATCCGCGGGGCGACTGCTCGCGCACTGGCTTCGCTGGAGAAACTGATCAAGTGGTAAGAATCAAGTTTAGGTTTTCAAAATACAGGTGCTTGGTTGCTCAGAAGCATAAAGGGGTGATTACAGGCAGGTTATTTAATAAAATGTTTAGAGATGCGTATCTGAGGACAAATAACATGAGAAAGGGGAAAAACACTTTGATAGACCAAAAAAACATTCAATTTTTATTACAGAAACTGATTACAGAGTGATGAGAGATAACGTTCCCTCTCTCTCTCTATCACTAGAAGATGTATGGTGAACAGTGATCACTAGATCTTTTATTCTTTGCTTTTCTTACTGTCTTGAGATATTTTTAATATTTATTTTTGTTTTTTTCATATTTATTACTTTTTTTTTCAATTAAGCTTCCTTGGAATAGGCTACACATAAATATTTAGATGTGATCTAGCTTAAAGAATTATTTTCCCAGGGCTTCTGGCCCCCAATACCACTTCCCATCAAAATGTATTTGTACAATAACATTTAGTCTAGCGAACATGTAGGAACCATGGTATTTAGCGTTAGAGCGTGCACATCTGTATGCTACAGAACAAGGTACAGAACTGGCTTCTGCTCTGAAGCTCTACTTATTATCATTATATTTTATTTGTGCAAGACTTACACTTGCACTTTCAAATATCTTGTAAGTAATAAATAAGTAATATGTCATTTTCCAGATGATTTACTTGTTTCCTAGGTTATATATAACTAATTTTGAATTTGGCACAAGCTGTGAAATTTTAATATAACCTCATTTACCTTTCAATCTTTGGCCTGCTATATTATGGTATCTCACCGCTCAGTTGTAAAATGTCTAAAGAGAATAATGCAGCATGACCAAGTGGGGTTTATCCCAGGGGTTTATCACGTGAGCAGTTGGTCTAACATTTGAAAACTAATTAATGAATTTTTCCATGTTATCTGATAAAACAGGAAAAACCACATGAAGGTATCAATAGGTTCAGAAAAAACATTTAAGAAAATTAAAATTCATTTATAATAAAATCTTTCCAAAAACTTGAAATAAAAGGAAGCTTTCTCAATATGATAAAGGAAAGCATAAAACATCATATGTCACGATGAAAGATTAAATCCATTTCCCATAAGATTATGAACAAAGCAATGATTTCCACTCTACCATTTTATTGAACAATCTAGCCGGGGCAGTAAAACAAGAGACATAAATACAAGGCATCTATGTTGGAAAGGACAAACTGAAACTCCTCATGCATAGATGACTTAGTCATTAATGCAGAGACAATCTACAAACAAAGCTGCTAGAACTAATAAGTGAATTTAGTAATGTTTCAGGATACAAGATCAATTACAAAACAATTATATTTCTATATACCAGCAATAAACAATTGGAAATTGAAGTTTTAAAATACCATTTATTAAAAATGCCATTTACAATAGCATAAATTATTAATTAATTATGGCTAAAACTCATAAAAATGTTAAATACCTATATACTGAAATTATAAAACATTGGTAAGAAAAATTAAGGAAGACCTAAATAAAGAAAGAAACATATCTTGTCCATGCGTAAAAAGACTCGATATTGCTAAATTGTCAATATCCTAAATGGATAGATATATTGATTCAATATAATCCCTATCAAAATCCTAGCAACCTCTAATTTTTTTCCAGTAGCCTCTATTTTTGTGTGAAGAGTCAAGAAAATTCTAAAATTGATATGGAAATTAAAAGGTCCCCAATAACCAAAATGACTGAAAAGAAAAACAAATGTTGAGGACTTACACTGCCTGATTTTAAGATTTATTATAAAGCTATAGACACTAGAATATTGGTATAAATAAAGATAAATAGAGAAATGGAACAAAGGAAATTACACCACACCTATATGGTCTAGTGATTGTTTTTAAAACCCTCAAAACAGTTTAACCAGGAAAGGATAATCTTCTAAACAAGAAGTGGTAGAAAAACTGCATAGTAATATCTTTAAAAAAAGAAAAAAAAATCTCTGTCCCTAACTCATACAGAATACAAAAATGTACTCAAAATTAATCTTGAATATAAATGTAAGAGTTAAAATTATAAGACATTATATATTGGCAAAAATCTTAGTGCCTTGGGTTTCACAAAGATATATAACAAAGAATGTATAAAATATAAAAGAAAAAGTCAGTAAATTGTACTTTATCAAAATTTTAAAATTAGTCTTCATAATACACTGTTATGGCAATGACAAGGCAAGCCATAGATCTGGGAGAAAACACTTGATATATATATATATATATGTCTATAAAAAATATACCTGACAAAAGACTTGTGTCCAACATATGTAAAGAACTTTCACAATTCAATAACTAAGATCCCAATTATAAATGGTCTAGATTTTGAAGAACATTTCAATGAAGAATAAATATAAATGATAAGTACATGAGAAGATGCTCAACGTCACTAATTATTAAGAAATCTAAGTGTAAATTACACTGAGACACCACAACACACCCACCAGAATGGATGAAGTTATAAAGACTAATCATACCAAGTTTTGAGAATATGAAACAACTGGAACTTTCATATATTTCTAGTAGGAATGTAAAATGTGCAAGTAATATGAAAAAACAGTTTTGTACTGTCTTAAAAATTTAAACATACATTTGCCATACAAACCAGCAGACTTATAGATGGATATTTATAGCAAATTTACTTCTTAAAAAAAGGAAATCCAAATACCTATTGATAAATGGATAAGCAAATTGTAGTAAAAGGAACAAATTGAAAGACTGACAAAACAAAGGGTTGATGAAGATGGAGAGCAACAGGTACTTACACATTTCTTATGGTTAGGAAACTTGGTCTAACCACTTTCAAAAAATTGATGGTACTTCTTTTCTTTTCTTTTTTCCTTTCCTTTCTTTCCTTTTTTCTTTCCTTCTTTTCTTTTCTTTTTTCCTTTTCTTTTCTTTCCTTTCCTTTTCTCTTCTTTTCTTTTTTTCTTTCCTTTCCTTTTTGTTTTACCTTTTAAAAAATTATTAAAGTATAGTTGGCACAGACAGTATTTCTTTAAGATAAATATACAGCTACCCTATAAACCACACATTTACCCAAGAAAAATCATTGATTAGTATCAAAAATTTTTATAATAATGTTCATTTCAGCTTTATTTATAATAGCCAAAAACTGGGGGTCGGGAGGGGAGGACTCAGGCTAAAATAGAATGCACTTGCTTGGATTCAACTTCAAGCAATGATTTGCCTCCTGGCCTTAGGAATCTGTCTCAGCTTTTAGACTGATGTCATACTCTTCTCAGGATGGCCCTGGCAATTAACTGAGCGAAGTTCTAGTCTCTGAGGTCTTCTTTAAGCAATATACATCCAATGTATGAGCAAGGCAATAGTAGCCAAGGTTACAATCTTTTGGGAGCAACCCCCCAACTAATGAATTACTAAGGACCTAGATGTCTCTTGGCAATGCAGGGTTCTTCTACTGGACTGTCATTGTTTGAACCTTCCTTTTTTGTGGTTGAGATAATAGTCCAATGATTCTTCCTTCCCTTTTCTTTTAGGGATTAGTTCACAATATATTTTTTGCACATCTAATTCTGTCTCAGTACCTGCTTCCCAGAGAACTCACCAACTACAAACCCATCCATCAATTAGTAAATGATTAATAGATAGTAATTTATTCATATAATGGAATACTCCACAGCACTAAAAACAAACCACTAATACACAAGCCAATATGGATGAATCTTGCAGATATTTTGATGAGTAAAAACAATCAGACACAAAAGAATATACGATGTTTAACTCCATTAATACAAAGTTCAAGAAGTGGCAAGTCTAATCAATGGCGAAAGAAACTAAAATAATGATCACTGATGGGCTGGGAGTAAACTGGAAAGAAACACATCAGACATTTCTGGGTTATAAAGATGTTATGTTGATCTAGGTAATGGTTCATGGGAGTAAACCCACGTAAAAAACACTGAATTGCACATTTGAGATTTGTTCACTTTATATACCTTGTTAAATGCATTTCATATTTCATTTTACTCCCCAATACCACATACACAGAATAAATTTTGAATTAATGTTGGTCTAACTTTGTCTTAGTCTATATTTGGGGCAGCTGAACATTGCTGGAAAAATTTTCACAAGTATACATTTCAGTAGAAAAATAAATTCATGATCTTTATCTTCTACTAGACTTTAAATTCTACCCTGAAATCCTTTTCCATTTCTCTATTCATTTCTTTTGGCAATTTTTCATAGTGACAACTTAACACAGCCTCCAGGTCTCTAACTATCTTAAAACTATGGTCCTATCAGCCCTCTCTCACACTTCCTATGAGTATATAACTCACTTCCCATTCCAAAGAGAAAATAGAATTGAATAGAATGTAATTTGCCTACATTAACAGCATAATTTTAAAAAATAAGAAGTATAAGAATCAGAAAGGAAAAAAAAACTGCAACTAATCACAGATGATGTTACTAAATGAAAATACACAGAAAAAGTATTAAAATTCACTGTGGACTTTAGCAAGTTGCTAGATATAAGATCATTGCACAAATATCAGTTGCATTTTTAATGCCAGCAAAAATTAGTAAAAGCTGGGCGCCTGGGTGGCTCAGTTGGTTAAGCGACTGCCTTCGGCTCAGGTCATGATCCCGGAGTCCCGGGATCGAGTCCCGCATCGGGCTCCCTGCTCGGCAGGGAGTCTGCTTCTCCCTCTGACCCTCCCCCCTCTCATGTGCTCTCTCTCATTCTCTCTCTCTCAAATAAATAAATAAAATCTTTAAAAAAAAATTAGTAAAAGCTGATTTGGGAAAGTGACATCAGAGAAAATAACTGAGTGAGGTGTTCAAAGAATCAGTCCTTCCACAGGAAAAAAATATAAGCAGTCAAAGATTGACAAAATCGACTTTTTGGATTTCTGACATCTAATTCAAAGCACACAGCAACCAAGTGACTGCCTAACGAAGAGAAGGACAGCTGAATTTCTGTAAGAGAGTGTTGTGGCATTTTCACTCAGCAGCTTATCATCCCATTACCTCATGAACTGGTGGCCACCTGGATGGTGGCCCTCATTCCTAGGTGTAGTTTGCTGGTGCCAGAAGATAGATTAGTATGGACCTTGTTGTTAAAATTCTGTGGTTGTGTGTTGTGACCTGTCTGGTCGTTTCCTGAAGGACAGGCATAAAAGCTGATCTTCGGCTTATCCTCCTCCCCCATCCTCCACCTTGGACTGCTATGGGTTTCTGGGTGTTGGTGGTGACGTCTGTTGAAAAATTTAAAGACATACTCTGCTCATGCCTACTTAAGAAAGGGGACAGCAGATGAGGCAAGAAGCAGACAGATCCAAAAGCCCAGGAAATGTGGAGTCTGAGGAAGAAATCTCTTGCAGTGGTAAGGGATCAGAAGGGACAACACGTATAACAGAACACAGAGTGCAGTGTGCATGCCCAGGGCTGGATGCAGTCTCAGAAATAACCCTGAGAGATCCCTACACATGCATCCCTGGTGGATCTGTGGGAACCACAAGGGCAGAAGGGAAAGATGAAGGCAGAGTTGTAGGCAGTCTGGCTTAGCACCAAAGAACCCCCAGTTCAAAACCAAGCAGCAAATAGTGGGAAAGCAGTATTTTTTTTTCTTTTTTTTTTTTTGGCTCCAGGCATTTAAGTAAGTCTGTGACACATGACTGGGTGACCGCTGAGATAGCAGAACACACTTCAGTGATCTTATAAGGCAAGGAACGTAACTTTTGAAAAGCAGTTTGGAAAAGTCACTAAACAAAGGTACAACTCCAGTCTTAAAAATCCATAATAGCATATCCCAGGGAAGGGAGAGAATCTGATTTCTTGATTTACCTCCTTATAATATCCAAAATATCCAGTTTTCAAAAATAAATTGACAGAAACTCCCCCATGAAGCTGATATTGGGCTTAGTAGACAAATGCTTTAAATAAACGGTCTTAGGGACGCTTGGGTGGCTCAGATGGTTAAGCATCTGCCTTCGGCTCAGGTCATGATCCCAGGGTCCTGGGATCGAGCCCTACATCGGGCTCTGTGCTCAGCAGGGAGCCTGCTTCTCCCTCTCCCTCTGCCTGCCTGTCTGCCTACTTGTGATCTCTCTCTCTGTCAAATAAATAAATAAAATCTTTAAATTAAAATAAATAAATAAATAAATAAACGGTCTTAAATCTGATTTGAGCTCCAATAGCAAAAGAAGACCATGGACAAAGGATGAAAGAAAACCAGGAAAACAATGTGTGAACAAAATTAGCATATCAGTAAAGAGATAGAAATTATAAAAAGGAACCAAATAGAAATTCCAAACCAGAAAATTACAATAATGGAAATGAAAAAATTCATTGGAATGGCTAATAGCATGTTGGAGCTGGCAGAAGGAAGAATAGAATTTAGGCAATCTGAAATATGCAAAGGAAAAGAATGAGAACAAACAAACAGAACCTCAGAGAATGTGGGACACCATTAAGTGTACTAGCGAAAGCATAATGGGATTATTATTAGGAAGAGAGGAGATAAAGTAAGAGATGGAAAATACACTAAAATAATGGCTAAAACATCACAAATTTCTTAATAACATTAATCTACACTTCCAAGAAGCTCAACAAAATCCATAATGCATACATGCAAAGAGCTACTTACCTAGACATGTCATAGTGCAAGGGTTGAAAGCCAAAGATAGACAAAATCTTGAAAGCATCAAGAAAATAATGACTTGACACATACAAGATCACCTCAATAGAATAAACACGTGATTTATCATCAGAAACAATGAATGTAAAAAGGCACCAGAATGCCATTTTCAAAGTCCTGAAAGAAAAAAAAAAAATCCTGCTAACCAAGAAAACTATGTCCAGCAAAACTCTCTTTCAAAAATGAAAATGAAATAAAGACATTCTAGATGAAAACACTAAAGGAAATTTTTGCTATCATACATGTGTATTAGGAAATATACCAAACAAATTATTCAGGCAGAAAAAAAGTGACACCAATTTAAATCCACAAGAAATACCAATAGGTATTGGTAAAGGCAATTATATAGGTGATATGAAGCACAGTAAAATTACGTATTTCTTCTCCTTCCCTCTCTTATATGATTTAAAAATTAATTACATAAACAATAACTATGAAATTGTATTGTTGGACCTACACATTATAAAATTGTGCTATTCTTTTTTTGTTTTTTTTTAAGATTTTATTTATTTGACAGAGAGAGACACAGCAAGAGAGGGAACACAAGCAGGGGGAGTGGGAGAGGGAGAAGCAGGCTTCCCATCAAGCAGGGAGCCCGATGTGAGGCTCAATCCCAGAACCCTGGGATCATGACCTGAGCCGAAGGCAGATGCCTAATGACTGAGCCACCCAGGCCCCCCCAAATTGTGCTATTCTTAACAACAAGAAAGGATGAGGATGATGCTACATTGGAATAAGGAAATAACATTACATGGTAAATCAAGTCCATAGGGAAAAAAAATGAAGAAAACCTGAAATGGTAAATACAAAGATTAGCATAAAAACTCTGTAAATATATACTTGCTCTCCTTTATTCTCTCAGCTTTTTAAAAAGACCTAAGATTTCATGAAACAGTACTTATAACTATATATTGTTAAGTTTGTAATGTTAATGGTTGAACAACTGCGTAAATATACTTTAAATATTTGAATTTTGTGGTATATAAAATATATCTCAATAAAGCTTTTTTTTGTTTTTAAGGAAAAAAGTTAAGGAGATGGTTTGGAAGACTGATTTTCCTGGGACAGGAAACACACCATAGCTATTTTAGAAATAGTTTTAAAAATCTGAAGAATTGACCTATGGAAAATAAAATTTTAAAAAATCTGTTGTTTAATCCCTTCATTCCTACGGGCTAATTTACTTTCCCCATTTTAGAATTTCTCTGAGTATGTCCTTAGAAACAGAGCATGGAGAAATTAAGTGAGAAGGATTTATTGTTGTTCCTGTTGCAATGGAGTGATTTTTTGTCTGGATTAAAATCCTTATGAATTTAGCTAAATGTGATTTAAATGTGCATTTTAATAAAAAAAAAAGTTAAGCTTTTTTTTTTTGTCCAAATACCTATCAGATAGCTAAATAAAAATTAAAATAAAATTACTACTTCTCTTTCTGGTGTTATCCACTATTGACCCTGTACCCTGGTCCAGGACCCTGTCATGTACAAATGAAAATCCCATTCATCATGTTTGTTTTGAGAGTAAAAGATGAGTTATGTAACAGCTACAGGAGGTTCCAATTAATATGTGTAGAATATTTGAGTTCCAATCTCTTCAAATTTTACTAAAAAGATGACTGTTATTGTAAGAATCTCTTCTTCTTTTTTTTTTTTTAAAGATTTTATTTATTTATTTGAGAGAGAGGATGAGAGGAGAGAGAGAGAGCACATGAGAGGGGGGAGGGTCAGAGGGAGAAGCAGACTCCCTGCCGAGCAGGGAGCCCGATGCGGGACTCAATCCCGGAACTCCAGGATCATGACCTGAGCCGAAGGCAGTCGCTTAACCAACTGAGCCACCCAGGCGCCCTGTAAGAATCTCTTCTAACTAATTAAAGAACACAGGAGCCAAATCATAATGCTATGCCTAATCAGTTAGTGAACCCAAGCAAGCAGCTCCTGTTAGTGTCCTAACTCACTATCCTGATGTTGTGGGTGAGCTTTAAAATGATGCAGTGGTATTTGTTTTTGCTCATTCCAACTTTGCTGCTATTTCAGCAAGTATTTTATTTATATGAGAATGAAGCTAATGAAGAAGAAAAAGGAAAAAATGTATCTGTGGATATGTCTCATGGCAAACTATGTCATAGTTAATTTTTTACCATTTTCTCCATGTTTTCAGTAAAATAACTTCAAGTGTAAATAAACATCAAGTGTGTATCCAAAAGAGTTAAGCTAGGAAGGGGGAATTGCTGGAATGTAGTAAAACACATGATGAGTTTTTATGTTTGCTAGTCTCACTCAGCTACATTCTTTCTTTGCTGATTGGTTGGCTTAACAAAATAGAGGTCATCCAATTATTGTTTTCATGCATGTGCCCTAAAACAGATACACCTTAGTGATAGCTCTGATTTCTGATTACTGCTAAGACATTATTTCCAACCGGTTCTCTCCCTCTGTAGAAGTTACCAAACAAGGGGACCCTTGAATTTGGATATAGACTATTGGTACTTTTAAAATAGCTGATATCTCATATGGCTTATGTTCTTTCTTGCAGTTCTTTCTCTCAAGTCCCTAATGCTAGTAGTGGATAGCTTGATTAAGAACTCCAATTAACCCTTTTGGTGCTGGGCTTAGCAGAAATACTAGAGTAGTCACAAAAGAAAGGTGTGTTGTAACAACAACAATAATAATAGTGATGATAAAATTTCCACTTATTATTTTTTGTCAGATACATTACTTACGTTATCTCATTATTTCCACAAATGAGACAGGAAAGTAGGCATTATTATTCCTATCTTATGGATGAAGAAATGGATGTGCAGAAAATTTAAGTTTTTTCCAATTTCACACAGGAAATAAATGTAGAAGATAAACTTCAAACTCACTATTTTCCTGAATCCACTTTGATTTGTGACTTCTAAAGGAGTTTTAGAAAAGTCATTTCTCTCTCTTAACCCACACACATGCACTCACCCAAAATACCACAGTTACATTTGTTTTTCAGATAGCTTTCTCTCTTAGAATAAACAATAAGTTATGTTTGAAGACATTAACTCTTTGCATTGGAAGTGGGGAGAAACAGGTTTTATCCTTTATCCCGATATAATCAAGAAAGAATTCTGTTAAAATAAGAAAGAAGACCCTTTATATAAAGTGATGTTTTGGGGTAGAGTTTTGTTCTGATTTTGATCTTTTTTAGCTTTTTCTATTTTTAAAATTTAAGCTCAGACAATGACCTAGATTTAGGCTGTGATCTCTTAGGAAATTTTAAGTGACTAGCTATTTCTGAACTGATTCATTCTGGAATCAATACATGCAAAAGAAATCCACAATTTTATTTAAAAAATTTTAAAAGTTTGTCTAAGTCCAGTGGTCAGAGTAGAAAATGCTGCTGGCAGTGGGATATATTCTCCTCGATTTTATTGTATCATCAGCTTCAGGAAAACATTAGAAATGAATGAAGAGAAACATTAGAATAACTGACAACACTGACTGAGAAAAACACGATTGTTTTTGTACCACATCATTTGATATAACGAAATGATATGTTGCAAGGATAACATTTCTTAATGATTTATTGATAAACATTCTAACTGTAAAGCATGAGCAACCAATTATTCCAAGTTTGACTTTAAGATAAAAAAAATCTATTTTTCTTTTTTGGAGTCTTTTCCCCTAAATGATCAGTTTTTTAGTTCTGCAAATTTGCTTATCTACTATGAATGGTAAACCTAGGAAATAGTTAAAGTAGGGGTCTCTTTCACTTTCATGGCTGGGTCATTCAAGTTATAGTCTGTTTGAAGACTCACATTGAATCTGGAGCCATGGGTGTAGATGGTGAGAGCTGGATACTTAATGATAAAGTATAGTAGGGGTAGCTCAACTCACAATAAGAAGATCTGGGACCTCAGATCTGAGGAGAATCTCACTAGCTTTTAACAATATTTGCACAGGCTGCCTAAGTCACTTCAGGTAGGTGTTAGGTGTCAGGTAGAAGTAGTGCAAGGTACATCTTTACTTATCCCCTTACCCTCTTTTTATCTATCATCTATCTATCTATCTATCTATCTATCTATCTATCTATCATCTATCTATCTACCTATCTACTTATCATCTATCTCTGTTTATCTATCTATCTATTATCTATCTATCTTTTATTTTTTTAAAGATTTATTTATTTATGAGAAAGAGAGAGCAAGAGCACGAGCAGGAAGGACAGAGGTAGAGGGAGAGAGAATCTCAAGCATCAGAGGCCAATGCAGGGTTCAATCTCATCACCCTGAGAACATGACCTGAGCTGAAACTTAGTGTTGGACACAGTTGTATGTTTTTTAACCAACTGCACCACCCGGGCACTCCTCTTTACCCTCTTTTTAATTGCCCTAGTGGACTCAGATCCTACCACTATCTTTCTGACTTCTATATCTCAGGGATTACTCAGGCCATCTCTACCTAAAACCTTTTTTGTTTCAGAATTATTCTTCTATCTTGTTCCAGAATCAGATGATTTTTTTCCTTCAATTTTTTTCATTCTCTACTAAGCAGGGATGATAAATTAACCCATCCTAATCGATGCTACAGAACTAGTATGATCTTTCTTTCTCACTCTGGTTCTCTCCCTCTCTCTTTCATTTAGTCTCCCATCAAATTATTTAATCATACATTTAATGAATCTATAGGGTATACCTGCTTTGTGCTAGATGCAAGATACACTCTAGGGATTTAATGGCCTAAAAGAGAAGTTCAAATCTAGTAAGATGCAACAGTTTATATATAAACCAATAATTGGACTATGAACAAATGATTATTATGATCAAGGTGTGTATCAAAGTGTTTTAGAAAAAAAGATTTACTGGTTATGGAAACAAAGGAGAAGGACAAATTTAGTTTGGAAACAATTGGAGTTTCTTTTTTCAGGAAATTGCCATTTGACATTTAAAAAAATTAAAATGGAAATGGAAAGAAAAGCAAGGCTAGGTAATGGAAGAAGCAAGAAGCACGGAGACATAAATGTTTAAAGAAACTAGTCTCAAATTGTGCCCCCAGGATCAGAAACATCAACAGCATATAGTAAGTTGTCAGGAATGTAAATTCTTGGGCCCCCTCCAGACCTACTGAATGAGAAACTCTAGCAGTGGAGACTAGTAATCTGACTAATAAGCATGTTTTCCACATGTTTCTGAAGTATCCTTTGAGAACTACAGAGCAAGACTAAAAAAGAGTAACTATTTGGTATGGTTCCAATGTAGGTTTGGGTTTATTCAATAGGCAATTGGGAGATATGTGCTGTCTTAAGCATAAGACTGACATGTTCGTAAGAGTTTTTAAATAATAACTCTGATGTTATTGTTGGCATTTAATCAGGTTGCTGGAGATTGGAGACCATCAGTAGGATATGAATAAAGCTTTAGCAAGAGGGTAAGGGGATAAGTAAAGATGTACCTTGCACTACTTGCACTAATAGTGGCAGGAAGAATGTAAGGGAGGGGAAAGATATAAGAGAAACTGCAAATGTAGAATTTTTCAGATAACCTGTATGTTTGTCCACAGGCATTTTGATAGGGGGGATAAGGTCACTTGAAGGAGCTTTGTGCTACCCTACAAAAAAAAACAAAAAAAAACAAAAAAAAACTGACCTTCTTTTATTTACAGCAATGTACAATATGGACCATGGAGAAAACGAAACAGAGTCACTGTCTTGTGCTCCTGTGTTCTTCAAGTAAATTAGGTAGGTCTGTGCATTTCTAAACTCAAACTGTGGGTTAGATTTGAGTCAGCTCCCAAATGGTTCCTAGACACCATGCAAGCCCACATGCCTCTCTAACCCAAGTTCCTGTCTAGCCTAGCCAAAGTATTAACAATTAATTTGTTTTCTGGCAATATCTGAAAAATGATTTCTTAAATTTGCCTATGGAATTCAAAGAAAGGAGCTGGCTTTTGAATTGAATTTTTAGTATTGCATAGATGTATGTTAACAGAAAAGGAAGTAGAGTATTCCAGAGAGAAGAGCGATATGAACAAGGTTGCAAAATGGGCAGGTCTATGGCTACTTAGTGAAAAATAATTATTAGGTTGAGAGGTGCTCATGCCCGTGTTTTAACCAGCTTATTATGGCTTCCCTGTGTAGAATTTTCAAGAAGAATACATTTGGAGGAAAGAAGGACAATAAACAAATATTTGCAATACTCTAAGAAGAAGATGAGTGACGATGGAAGGGAGTACCAGCCGGGATTGTAGAGTTACTGCATTCAGAACATCTGGATTCAAAATCTGGGACAGTTAGCATCTTCCATTTAGCCAGAAGCAAGCAGCCCTGAGCAGTTCACTTTTCTACCCTTAGCGGATTTACCTGGGTCTCTTAAAAGCAACTCCTATTCACTGCCTCTCAAAAATGTCTGTCACATAAATTTCTTTTATTATTATTTCACTTTGCTTTGAAAAGAACACCATCATCCTAATCTGTGAGGATTTTACTTATTCTAAGACCATAACACACCCAAACAAAGGAGACTCTATTACTATACCTCCTTAAAGGGAACTTGGTTTGAAGCTTTATTTTGACTCACAGCTCTCTCTGGGCTCCCCTTCAAATTGCAATAGTAGGGTAATGTTATTTAGTTGTCTTATCATCCCAGAAGAATGCTGTCAGGGAGAGCAAGCCAGGAGCTTGCCATGAGCCTGCTTTATGCCCAGCCTTCCTCAAAATGTCTCTCCATTCCTACCTTACTCCCAACCGGAAGATAGCTTGACTCCTGCAGGTAAGGAGCAGAACTTAAAATAAAGCCCATTTTTTTCAACTCCAAACACGTGCTCTTTCTGTGAAATACCTAGAGCGACATAAAAGCAAATATGCAAGTAATAGCATATTGTGTTAAGTGTAAAGAAAGCCACTGTTAAGGGTTGAATTGTATCCCCCTTAGAAAAAGATATGTTTGAGTTCTAACTCTCAGTACCTCAGAATAGACCTCATTTTGAAATAAGGTCATTACAGAGATAAGCAATTTGAAATGAGGTCATGCAGGTAAGCCTTAGTCCAATATGACTGGTGTTCTTACAAAAAGGGGCAATTTGGCTGCAGAGACTGACACTCATGCAGGGAGAACACCTTCTGAAGACACAGCCAAGGAGTACCACAGCTAGAAGAAAGGCCTGCAACAGATCTTTCTGTAGTGGCTTCGAGAGACTCTACCTCAGATTTCTAGCCTCTTGAACTAGGAGATGATGGATTTCTGTTGTTTAGGCCACTCAGTCTGTGATACTTTGTTATGGTAGCTGTAGTAGGCTAACACAGGCACGTAACTCTTCCCTAATCTTAGCGTAAACTTTTCGAATGTACCTGTTTTGTTGATCCTAGTTATGCCATGTATTTCTTTAATTATTAACATGCTGTCAATGTAGCAATCATTTCAAATCAATTCCAATAGAAATTAATAATGCCTCAAAACTCGTTTTTTTAATACGGCAGAATAATTTCTTGAGACCGTAACTTGTATTGGTTCTACTTCTAACTTCTTATTATAGGACTATAGCCAGAAATTTTGTATTTTCTTGTCTCAAGGGAATGGCTGGCATAGGGTTTAAGAAGATATAAAACACAAACTAACTAAAGATACATCTCTAATAGTGGTTATAGTAGCCTCCTCTCCTTGAGAAGATTATGTCTGGTAAGCCAGAGAGGAAAGAAAAGAGAGAGGAGAGATAGATTTGCCACAGACTGGGGATAATAAAGAAGTTTATGGTTAGCAGAATATCAGAGACTTTCATCTCCTTGAAGAGCTCCTGAGGAGAGCAAAACCTCATCATGAAGTGTTGTGCAGATGAGTGGGTTAAGTAAAGCCTAGACAGAAAGGTTTCCAACCTCATTCAAGGTGTCCACATGTGATAGGCAGAATTCTAAAGATGTCCAGGAAAATTCTTGTTCCCTGGTTACTTAACCAAACAACTATTGTAGATACTGCTGTGAAATGACTTTGCAGATGTAACTTTTTTTTTTTTTTACTTTGGCTTTGCAGATGTAATTAAGGTACCCACTCTAAGATAGGAAGATTATTCCCAGGTTAACCAGGTGAGTCCCATCTAATCACATGAGACCTTAAAAGAAAAAAAAAAATCTGGCTGGAGTCAGTGAGATGTGGCAGAAGAGAGCGGCAGGAGTAAAGGTGAAAAAGAGAATCAATGTGAGAAGGATTTGATATAGCTTCGTTGGTTTTCAGATTCAGGGCTTATGTTCAAGTACCTGAGAGACAGCCCTAGGAGCTAAGGGGAGCCACCAGCTGACAGCCAGCAAGGAAACTAGCCCTCAGTCTTATAATCAGTACAACCAGTACAATGGTAGTGGATTTTGCCAATAACCTGAATGTGTTTGGACATATTATTACTGAGCACTCTGGAAGTCCAGCCTACTGACACTCTACTTTTGGTTTTTTGAAACCTGGGGTAGGAAAACCAGCCAAGCCAACCTGGAGTGCTGACCTACAGAATTGTGAGACAATACGTATACATTATTTTGAGTTTCATTTGTGGTACTTTGTTTTGTCAGTAATAGAAAACAAATACCCCATGCTTCAAGGATAGCAGAGAGGCTGAGTTGCTGCTACTCAAGGCACCAAGGATCTCGGACAAAAGAGGATATCATCACTGATCACAACAGAATGAACACTGGAAATAATTTCCTATTTGCGGAACAAAATTCAAGTCTCTAAAATTCTTGTACAACCTCAAGAATTAGGAGAGGGCTCAAATAATTATGAGCTGGGCTTCAATTTAAACAAAACAAGGAAATGTTATCTTTTGCATGTCTATTTTTTTTTCCACAGCCCCAAGACAAAATGTGAACTGAGTTTATTCAGTACTTTTCATCTTCTTTGTGCTAATATGTCATACGTCATGGACTTCTATATTTATATTATGTGATCCACAGACTCCACCTGGTTCCGTCATGCTCACTTCATATGCTCTTCTAAATGCTGCTTCCCCGAGCTTCATGTTCTGAACATCACCGACATTTGTCAGACTCAACTAATATATGTTGACCGCCTACTATGTTAAACAAGTTCTTCCAGTTCTTCTGTATGATAGCATTTAATTGTTTCATTCATTCTATAAATGAATATTTTGTCTCTAGTGTATATCATGGAACTTAAACTCAGCTAAAGATGAATCTTACCCAGGATGCTATATTTAGTAAGAATAAGAGCAGAGATTCAAATTTACGTCTGCTTGTCTCCCCTTCCAAGCATCTGGAGGAAAGTAACTATTTAACAAGAAATTCTATAGAAAAAAATGATTGTGGGCCACCCTTCCCTGTGGTCTTTTCATTTTAACAAGGTATAAGACCTTAAATTAAATGAATTAAAATCCAAGAATAGAAATTCACCCAGGCAGTTGAAGGCAGGAGTGCAATCCAAACATTATCCCAACTTCAGCACCATGCTATATAAAGATTATGAATAGTGAAATGGGCTTGAATTCATTTTTGTTTAATATCTCTTTCCCTCAAGGATAATACTGCTTGTAACTTGGATTTCTATGGTTATTACCATACCTTCTGCATTATTTTTTCTTCTTCTTCCCTCTTCTCCCTCTAGTTAGCCTTTATGCACAAGCAGAAAGATAGCCAGCCCAGGTATGGTCTTCAGCTCCTCAGGAACAGAATGCTATATACAGTGAGCCTCTCAAACATTAGCCTTTGGGTGAAGACTGGTCATATCATTGTGCGCTAGCTCAGAAATTTTGGGTGTGTGCCCTAACTATCCTAGTTGTTTCCCTGCAATAAATAACAACAATGCAACACTTATGATTTCAAGCTAACATGAGCAGTCTGATTTTTAACATGTTAATATTTTTAACTATCTTAAAAATGCAACTTCAATAAACTTCATTAACAGAGTAATTCTTGCTTTCAGTTTGAATCACAGTTGAATAATCTGCCACCTTGATGCGAGAGGTACATCATGAAAAGTTACTGGTCTGGGTCTTTAGAAATTGGGAGGGAATTAAAAAGAATTCCTATCATCAAAGTGCAAATTTATTCAGATTTTGAACTTTTAGCTTTAAAACAAAATAAATTATTTTTTTGGAAAAAGAAGGGGGGAAGTGGCAAAATTTCATTGTAAAACTGCCAAGTGAAATGCAGTTTTCTTTACAAAGCTGGTGAAATACAGCATTTCCAGTTTGTTCAAATAATTAAATAACCCTTTTTAAAAAACTTGACGTGAAGCAGAACAATATTTCTCAAACGTTGAGTATTTTGAACGTTAACCCGGGTAAGTTGACAATCGTACTCTTCATTTCCAAAGCTGCTCGGGGCATCTCCTAGGAAAAGAATATTTTAAACAATGTTGGTTCAGCACAGTTACAAAAATCAAGTGCCTTCTGACAATCAGAATATGTCCTTTGAAGGGCATTAGTTCCCAGTTGGTAATTTTCCTATAAAACTTTTAGCAGTGTGAAATCCTCAGAGAACTGTGTGATACATCATTAGATATTAGGAACCATTATTTCTTTTTTTTTTTAAAGATTTTATTTATTTATGAGACAGAGTGAGAGCAGGAACACAAGCAGGGGGAGTGGGAGAGGGAGAAGCAGGCTTCCCGCAGAGCAGGGAGCCCGACGTGGGGCTCGATCCCAGGACCCCGGGATCATGACCTGAGCCAAAGGCAGACGCTTAACGACTGAGCCACCCAGGCGCCCCAGGAACCATTATTTCTTTATGTAATATTTGAAGCCAAACGTTATTCCTGAATAAATTCCATCTGAGCAGTTAAAGAAATATTAGATTAGGGTGTTCTGAATTTGTATTTTGCATCCACAATATATTAATTTTTAAAGATAGAATTTTTAAAAATGTGTTTGTGGCTTACCTCTCAAATCTTAAAGATTTTATGCTTGTAAAAGTGCAGAAGTGATTACCATTGCATGATTTTAAGTTTCTATTGCCACAGAACTCCCTTATTCTGTCCTCTTTATACTATTTTTCAAAGTAATTACTCCAAATTTAATAATGTTCGCATTAAAAGTCAATCAAGGCAGCCATTTAAATGTTGATTATTTCAGGAAATGGACACAGGTGGTTGAGCTAAAGTCCTAAATGATCTCCTTGGCTCTTGTCTTTAACTAGTCTTTTGGCTTCTATCCTTCTGTCCCTTGTAATCCATTCTCCAGCAGTCAGAAAGGTTTTTTAAAAACTCTAACCAAATCATGTCACTTCCAGGTTAAAATCCTCAAGTTATTCTTTTTTTTTTTTTATTCTTTTGTTAATCCCCATACATTACATCATTAGTTTTAGATGTAGTGTTCCATGATTCATTGTTTGTGCATAACACCCAGTGCCCCATGCAGAATGTGCCCTCCTCAATACCCACCACCAGGCTAACCCATCCTCCCACCGCCCCCCCAGAACCCTCAGTTTGTTTTTCAGAGTCCATCGTCTCTCATGATTCGTCTACCCCTCCGATTTCCCCCCCTTCATTCTTCCCCTCCTGCTACCTTCTTCTTCTTCTTTTTTTTTTTTTCTTAACATATATTGCATTATT
>NC_138369.1:102519057-102595669 GCF_054177405.1 Leptonychotes weddellii | reverse complement strand
ATGCTTGGGCTCCATCTCTGCAGCCGGCTTCCCTGCTCCATTACCTGGGAGCTCTGCCGCACTCAGGCACCCCCGGTCTTTCTGTGACCCCGAGGGTCCTGAGACCACACTGTCCCGGAGGGTTCCACCCCCGGCTTAGCCACCGGAGTGACGTCCCTCAGCGGAGCAGACTTTTAAAAGTTCCAATTTTGTGCTCCGTGGTTCTATCACTTGCCAGAAGCGGCCGACGGAGGCCCCTCCCCTGCTGTCTATTCTCCCGAATATCGCCTCGGATTCACTTCTCCACACGTCCTACCTTCCAGAAAGTGGTCGCTTTTCTGATGAGAGAGTTGTTGCTAATCTTTCTTCGATCTCCTGTTGAGTTTGTAGGTGTTCAGAATGGTTTGATCCCTATCCAGCCGAATTCCTGAGAGGAGATGAAATCCAGGTCTCCTACTCCTCCGCCATCTTGCTCCACCAATCCTCAAGTTATTCTTATTGCATTTAAATATCATCCAGACTCTTTACCTTGACTTTCAAGACTCTGCAGGATTTGCCTTCCTTTCCTACCCTTTTTTTTTTTTTGGCAAATTAATTTAATTTAATCTTATTGTGGTAAGAACATTTAATATGAGATTTATCCCTTTCACAAATTTTTAAGTTTACAACACATTACTTTAACATACTACAATGTTTTGCAACAGATACCTAGAGTTAATTATTCTTGCGTAACTGTAACTTTATGCCTGTCGATTAGTAACCTCCATTCTTATGACACTGGCCCGGCTCCTTTCCTGTGTTCAAGCTAGACTTTTTGTTTTGTTTCTGAGAAACCCCAAGCTTGTTTTAATTAAAGGCTTTTGGACTTACTGAGCCTCGTGTCTACTATATCCTTGCCTTAGATCTGAGTATGGTTACATCGTACTTGTCGTTAAGTCCAGTGTAAATGTCACCTTCTCAGAGACCCTCCCTGCCCATTCAGCATTAACATGTCATGATTCTTTATCATGTTACTTTATTTTCCCCCAAATTTGTTTGTTCATTAATCATTCACTTATTCTTTCATATCATTTTACTTCTCAGGTTCTCCATTGGGATATAGGTGGCAAGATAGCAGGAAGGTCACAACTACATCTCTAATATCAAAAAATACTTTCTGGTATATAGTAGATGCTTAATAAATATTTGTTGATTGAATGAGCAAATGGATAAATAGATGGATGACAGTAATTATTGAGAAGCAACCTTTTTGAGCTTCACTCTCTAAAGCAAATATTTTAAAGTATATTCTATAAGAAACCTTATGCAATATTATACCTCAAAAACCAAAGATGAGCATTTTGTTTGGCTTTAGATTTAAAAAATCAAATTCCAAAATGATGGAATATTTTATAAGCCAAAAGAAAAGCAAATCTTATATCGGTATACCAAAATTATATAAATATATATAATATGTATCACCCTTTATATTTGCAAAAATGACTAAAAAGACCACATAGAGATTAAAAATATAAGATAATAAATAATTTTCAATTCAAATAATAACTTCTGCCTGTTATTAGCCATGCAAAACAATATTATATACTTTCCCTCTCTCCCTCCTTCCCCACTCTTTCAAAAAAATCTAGGTAGAGAACTACATCTACATAGTGTTAAAACCACTTTTGGCTTAGCTTTTCTTTACCATATAATCCAATATTTTTAGGATTAACATTAAGAGGATAAACATTAACAGGAGTTAAAATACATATCTCTTATGAGCAGTTAACATATTTTAAACTATTTAAATAATGGTGATTTTTAATACAATATACTATGATGACAAATGTAAATAAGAAGTTTGCAAATAGTCAATATTTATATTATTCCTTTTATTCTTATTATTTACATTCCTATTATCCGTAGAGTCCTGATTGAATCAAGACAATTCCATTGTTCAAATGTTCAAAAAATCCACAATTTGTTCATTCGAACCTATGCTTAGTTGTTCCTTTTTACCTGTGATCAGAAGACAAACTGACCTTTTAAGAGTCAACCTCATTATCCATGTGTAAACATTTCTATGGGCAGAGTTCCTCAGTGGTAGTGACTTAGGTGCTTAGAAAGCCTATTCACTCTAAACCAATAGGGTAACACTTAATGAACTGCAGCAATAACACTCCAAGTGTTCCCTTGTGAACTGAAGAGATTTGCTGTCCTAGATGCCGAAATACTACCGGGGAGGAATTTAGACACTTGGAAAAATACAAGCCACAGAAACTGTATCTACATAAGCAATGCAAAGTCAAGACTTCAGGCATTTTTTTCCAGATCATTCAGAGTAAAAAAAAAAAATGTTTAGTAATTGAGGAACACAGAATTTCTCATTAAGAATTCTTTAAGGGGACTGAGCTGTGATCTTTATTTCCCTAAATGAATTGCAGTATGTAATACATAGTAGTCTCTCAAACATTTATTAAGTGTGTGATGTGAATAATTAGAGGAAGTATTCATTTCGTTTGACTCTTTCAAATTTCAAGATTAAGCCTTGTTTAATCTTTTACTTTTTATAAACAAGAAACTAAAACAGATACAATAACTTTTTGGTCATTATGTATTTAATTTTCTAAATCAGCAAATCATGATGATTTATGTGTTATACATAGGTTTTTTGATTTAATCTCACTTCAATTTTCCTATAAATGTTTTCTGTCAGATTTACACAGCAAAAAATAAAAATAAGATAAATTGAACATGTTTTGAAAAATCTATAATTTCACCAAAGATGATTTGCATCCTGAGTTAAAATGTAAAGAATATTTCAAATTATTCTCCTAGGCATAGAAACACATTCCTCAAAAAAATTGCTTTCCACACACAAAAAATCAGTTTTATTTTGCTTTTCTTTGTAACATCTTTCTCATTCAAGACATTATTTTGGGTCTTAAGATCAGAGATTTGATAAACTAAATCCAAGTTCATACTATTGCTTTACTTGCTGCTATTTTTCCATGTAGTTTTATCTGAAATTTCTCTCCTCTGTATCATTCTAGACTGAAGAGTTCTCCTATAAGAGCCTTTCTCATATAACTTTCTTGTTGCTTTGATTAGTTAATATGTCTTTCTAGTTTGCTAATTTTATTTTTTTTAATTTTTTTTAAAATTTTTTTATTTATTTGAAAGAGAGAGAGAACAAATGGGGAGGAGGGGCAGAGGGAGAGGGAGAAAGGATCTCCGCTGAGCAGGGAGCCAGATGTGGGGCTCGATCCCAGGACCCTGGGATCATTACCTGAGCTGAAGGCAGATGCTTAACGGACTGAGCCACGCAGGCGCCCCTCTAGAAAAACAACTAGAAGCATTCCTTCATTATAACTAAAGATCCTGTGAAAAGTCTATTGTCAGTAAGTTTCTAGCATATGCTAATCATTAACTATGCTACTTTAGCTACAGAATTATAGGAGTCATGTCCTCAAATTGCTAATAATTACCCTTGACTCTTGGCTAGTAGTATAACTTAAAAGGTTATCTTATCCTATAAGAATAATTTGAATTATCATTTTCCTCTATGCCTTATCTGGAGGAAGTAATCTGAGAATCATGTCTACCTAGAGGACTATCAGAGATTTTTTTTTTTTCATTTTATCTTAATAGAGTTCGCCTAGCATACCCAAGGAAAGCATACTATCTCAAAACCTAAAAAATTCCGGAAAGATTTTGTAAATATTAAGTGACATGACTAAAAGCATGTACTTTGGCATAATAATCTTTACATATTTCTGTTAACAAAAATATAATGCCCTATCCAATGGTATTTTTACAAACAAAAATCTTTAGTAGAACTGTACTGAACACTTTCTAAAAGTATTAAAATTCTAAATAGATAAAATAGATAAAGTTCACATAATGTAGGTCCTTTGTTTATGTTCTTATTAACACTTATTTGCTAAAAGAAATTTAGCAAATCATTCTGCTAGATTGTTACAGTTTTAGAAAATATGCTTTCCCGGGCTCCTGGGTGGCTCAGTCGTGAAGCGTGTGCCTTCGGCTCACGTCATGATCCCAGGGTCCTGGGATGGAGCCCCGCATCGGGCTCTCTGCTCTGCGGGAGGCCTGCTTCTCCCTCTCCCACTCCCCCTGCTTGTGTTCCCTCTCTCGCTGTGTCTCTCTCTGTCAAATAAATAAATAAAAAATCTTTAAAAAAAAAAAAAGAAAATATGCTTTCCCTACACTGATATGTAAATGTTATATTATTCTATACTTCAGGTGTGTTCAAGTGAATTAATCTGTATTTTAGGTTTTTTGTATTAATGCAATTCCCAGGATACTTCAATATGAATTTCTACATTAATATAAAACAAAGCTTTAAAAAAATGCATTAACAAGGGTCTGCTGAGAGGTTATGAATATGCATTTATACTTCCAAAGATACCTTGAGTGTTATTTCAGGCCGTCAGTGTATTAAAGTAAAATTTGTAAATGTGGGACAATAGTCATGATCGGTTTTAGAGAATTGAAGAACTTGTTAGGGTTAGAATTACAATATGAGATAACCCTTCATGTTTTGCCTTAAAACAAAACTGTTGAGTACAGGTCCAAAGACTAAGACTCTTCTTTGAAATGGCTTTTATGTCTCCTTAACACATGAACAGGTATGTGATCAAAGGTAACATAAGTATATGATGTCTAGGATTCTTTATATGAAATAAACCTTTCTGACAATATTTGTAATGTATGTCAAAGTTATTTGAAAATTTAAAAGCACTGTACAAATATAAGGCAATATTGAACATTGAATATATTTGTAAATACAAATGTGATATACTTTAAGTTATATTTAAATGTATTTCAGAAGTACTCAGCAGTGATGATATATTTTATATGTATTGTTGGGACAAAGCAAGTAAGTTTACTGATAAATGTACTTTTGCAAATATTTGTAACTTGTTATTTAATATGTTTAAATATTCATGTAAATATATGGAATTCTTCAAAAAGTAAGAATCCCAGAATTACTGGTTTCTGACATTTGCTCTTCAGACTTCTTAAGCTCTGAAATATCTTTTCCTTGGAATCATGTTGCCATGGTGATGCCTCATATAATTTTGGAAACAAAAGATTTAAAACACATTTGTTTCAGTGGAATTGTAGAATTACTTAGATTATGGTTGAAATCTGAAAACTACCTGGTGGACTTCAGCCAATATTCTTCAACTTTTATAATAAGGTAAGATGTTGAAATTTATTTTTAAATGAAGGTACTCAGACAAATGCCAGTTTTAAGTTTAGATGTCATTGACTTCAATTTGAAATTTCTTGGTTCAAATGTGACACCATTATACAATAATGCCACTTACAAAGTGTGTCATGACTTTATGCATGAAAAATTTTTAATACAATTTAGCCTTAGGCTAACGTTTGCTTTGGATAATTGCAGACGTTCAACCTTTTTGTAATATCATATGTAAAATTTTCCATGGGTGTCTCAACGCACAAAATCTTTGACCTAAATTAGAAGGAAGACCTTTTAAAGTTTAATTTTGAAATATGACAGTTGGGGTAATCTTCTGCCTTATCACTTCCTAACTTTGTATACAGCTACTTGGGATGAAAAAAATATATATATCTTATTATGTGCCATAAGAGTGAAGGTGAAAACATCCCAAATTGAAAGAACTCCTCTCCTTTTGGGGCATTGGGAATCTCAGAAAGGCAAGTAGAAGTCTTTTAAAAAGATCAGGAGATAATCAAATATTATGTAGTTTTTTTGTTTATTTTTAGATATGGTGAATTTGGATAATAAGTAAATATTTTATGACTCAGAAGTAGATATTAAATAAATAACATTTCCCCTATAATAATATCACACTTGATTATTCAATTTAAAATAACTTCTTCAGTGAAATAATTAATTTCCTATTTTCTATTATAATTATTTAGTTTTATTTCATAAAGCAGATTTATTTCTGTTAAGTATATGCATTTATAGATTATGTGAAATATAAACAGCTGACATTGAAATAACTAGTCATTGCTGTGCTCATCAAATCCAGGCTCTATGTCTAAATCTAGATTTCTTTTTTTTCTTTTTCCTCTCTGCCCATACTTAATTTCTCAGTAAATGCTTAATATGTGATCTCTTCTTTCTAAATGGAAGGTCATTCCTAAGAAAACTCTTAAAATAATACATGATATAATGCTAATTTTCCAAGATGATTTTCTTTTGAATTGCATATGCTACCTTGAGAAATTTTCCACTTTATTATTACAAAAACCTCTCAAGAGAGGCAAAATAACAGAGAGCTTCCTGGGCGCCTGGGTGGCTCAGTTGGTTAAGCGACTGCCTTCGGCTCAGGTCATGATCCTGGAGTCCCGGGATCGAGTCCCGCATCAGGCTCCCCACTCAGCGGGGAGTCTGCTTCTCCCTCTGACCCTCCCCACTTTCATGCTCTCTCTATCTCATTCTCTCTCTCAAATAAATAAATAAAATCTTTAAAAAAAAACAAAAACAGAGAGCTTCCTGGCAAGTCTGAATTAATTATGAAGAAGAAAGATGAATATGATGGAAGCATAAAGAAACCTGTTAAATTTAATTTCCCCTCCAAATCTTAAGCATTACAAAGCAATCACATTGAATAATATTTTCTGTATACTTCCATTAAAATGTCAGAGAAAAAGAAAAGTGTAACTGTAGTGATAAGAAACAGGACTTAGGTCTCTGTTTTCAGTAGTGATAGAAATCTTTTTTTTCTCTACAAACTTTAAATGATTTTTACCCCAGGAAGCTCTAAAATTCTTGATTTTTGAATAAATAAGAAAATGCCAGTTAGCTCAGAGTCTGCATTGGCCCAAGTGTTCATTCTTAAATTATTGTAAGCCGTGTCTCACCACTTGCCTGCTGCATCTCTCAAAAATATAACTCCCCTCCCCCAAAAAAACTGTTCAGAAAGTTTCTTTGAACTTCATAAGTGAATGATTACTTATATAACTTCAATAAAACCTCTGGGAAAGAACCTATTATGAGTACTGTGTCAGCAATTTTAGCTTATTGCACGTGATTTGTTCTCTTTTCCACATAACTATTTAATGAGTTTAAACTTCAGGTTGTATAATCCCGTAGCTGATAGAAGCCTGAGTCTTTTATTGGCATTTAAAAAATTAAGATTACCGATCACTTTGGGAAGAAAACTTAATGAAGAAAATAACTCTTAAATGATGCTGAATGGTATTTGTCTCTTGTCATTTCCCTAGGACTACCACCAGATGAAATCTGTCCAAGATGTGTTTATGGATTCTGAGGTCCTTGAGCTATGGGCATGTTTGTAAATTGTTGGTCATGAATCAAAATTATTAGCCAACATATGCCAAAGAGGAGAAATAGAATCACTGGGATGTCCCAACATAGTATTCTGGGTTTGTTGTCGTCATGATTGTTAAGTATTCAGCAGAGTAGGATCCCAGGAAACAGAAGAATTGTCAATTACAGTTGAGCAAGAAAATAGGCTGAAAAGTGTTAATTGTTTTAGCCTAGGTATATGTTTTTACACAGGAAGAGAAGAGCTTACATTCTGTGGATGTAACACAGTCAAAGGAGAAAAAAGTGGAATTGAGGGTTTAAAAGGGCTTAATGCTCCTATTTACTGTTTACTTTTGACAAGACTTTTGCCTTTTCTGAAAGTACATTGACTTATGGGGAAATATCTAGCAGTGATCCTTACACGATGGTCCTGTTGACATACACACACACACACACACACACACACACGAGCAAAATTGTGAGTATTTTATTATGTGCAAATTGCTATCAATACCAGCTATTTCAAAGGGGAACTGTCCGGTATCAGGTATTTTTCCCACATTTAATTCTGGCACATTTGGCATGTAACTGTTAACAAAGGCAAGGAACTGTTTCTGCCCTAGAGCCTCTAGAAGGATTGTCATCTTGTCAACACCTAGATTTTAGCGCAATGTGGCCCAATCAGGTTTCTAACTTCTATAGAACTGTAAGATAACAAACTGTTGTTTTAGACCACTAAGTTTGTGGTAGTTTGTTTTAGCAGCCACAGAAAAATAATACATACCCACACAGTTGCATATTTCTTTTTTTTTTTTCTTTTTAAGGTTTTATTTATTTATTTGACAGAGAGAGCGAGCACAAGCAGGGGAAGCGGCAGGCTGAGGGAGAGGGAGAAGCAGGCTTCCCTCCGAGCAGGGAGCCCAATGCGGGGCTCGATCCCAGGACCCTGCGATCATGACCTGAGCTGAAGGCAGACGCCTAACGACTGAGCCACCCAGGAGCCCCTTGCATATTTCTTTATGTACAAACTTAAAAGTTGAGAAGAATAGATGATAAAATGTAATAAAAGAAAAAATTAAGTTTAATAGAATCGAGTGAGCAAGAATTTAGAATTCTAACAACAAACAAGTGCTATTTTTCATTCCCCCTGTCATTGAGATATAATTAAGTTTAGTTTTCCATTGCATTTCAGTTTTATCCCCAAAATATAATTCCAAGACTGTGTAAGTCATTATTTATTTAAAATGGAGTTGGGGCGCCTGGGTGGCTCAGTTGGTTAAGCAACTGCCTTCAGCTCAGGTCATGATCCTGGAGTCCCGGAATCGAGTCCCGCATCGGGCTCCCTGCTCGGCAGGGAGTCTGCTTCTCCCTCTGATCCTCTTCCCTCTCGTGGTCTCTGTCTCTCATTCTCTCTCTCTCAAATAAATAAATAAAATCTTTTTAAAAAAATAAATAAATAAAATAAAATGGAGTTAACTTCCTAGAGATTCAGTGAATAAAATATACTGTTGCTTACTATAAAAGTACATTATCTAGTAGAGTTGTAAATATCAAGAGCTCCATAAAGACTGTACTTTATGTTAGTCCAATTAAAAAATTAATTAAACTTTATGTTTCTGAAGGCCTTCATAAATTAGGCAAACTTTCAGAAAATATACTTACTTCCAAACCTGTATAAATAAGATGATTAAATATATTTCAGTAGGTTGCCAGATTATGGCCAATTCTCAAATAGGTACAAACTCAGACCACATTTCATTTATCATCAAAATCATATATATTACATAAGGAAGTGTAAGAAATGTGGTTATCATCATCAGTCATCAAGTGTTGATCCTTCTATTTCTACCTTATTATGTCAAACAACAATGCATCGAATGACGAAGGATTTCACGTTAGTTCACAATTCATTGAAGTAATAATTTGAATCATCACAGTATTTATTATAGGAGCTCTCTTTCATAGTTAGTAGATTCTTCGTGCAGCATTAAGTACATAAATCCTATCCATCTTGTTTCCTACCCAGTAAATTGAAGAATATCTGACACTCTATGGATGTTCAATTAATATTTGTCTAATGAATAGAAAATCTAATAGGTAGTTTCTGTTATTCTTTATATTTTTAATCATTTCCCCATTACAGAAGAAGAAACTGAGACTTAAATATTTGGAGGCCATTCTACCATGTGCAATACAAGCAATTATGTGACTCCAGTTAGTTGATTCCAGTGTCCAGGTTGCTAAGCATTCTTTTTAAAAATTTCAAAATTGCACTGGGTGCTATATGCAACTGATGAACCATTGAACACTACATCTGAAACTAATGATGTACTATATGTTGGCTAATTGAATTTAAATTAAAAAAATGCTTTCTACACAGAAAAATGAGAGAATTTCAAAATCAACTTTATTACAGCCAAAAGAATTAACTGTACATGATAATCTATTATATATGTACACACACATTTTAAGTTATAGAGAATAAACTTTATTTTTCAGATAACATTAAATAGAATTAAAATTGCATACATTAGTAACATAACTCAACATCCTTAAGTTGGTATAAGTGTGACACATTTTCGTGTTTTCTTGTGTTTTGATAAATCACCATAACCTAAACTGCTTTATAAAACTGATAAGCTGCAATTTAGCTTTACTGTTTTTGTTTACACCCTGATTTCAAACAAAACTTTTTATAAACTTCTTCTATCTCTGGGTTCATCTCATCATCAATGTCATCTAAGTATGGATCACCAGGACCCAATAAATCGGTTCCATTTTCTTCATAATCTGGGAAAAAGCCCTCTCTTTATAACTCTTGATATTTCTCTAGGTAACCTGGATCAGCTGTATTGAAAGAAACACCATCAGTGATATAAAATGTTGGTTCATTCATAAAATAGTTGTTTCATTCATAAAATACTGAATTTGATATCACTAAAGCTGGTTTAAGTGGAGTTTGCCTCTAAACTTAATCCACACAATTTGGCTCACATTCCTATGACATATCTGGGAAATGTCTAAGTCTCTTCACTTTAGTACTTTAAGAATATTATTTAGTGCTTGGTTTGTTGTTTCCAGAATAGGGTCAACTTTAAGTGAAATTTTCTCAAATCAAATTTTTGTACCCATTTGAATTATTTAGCTCTTCAACCCAAATTTACCCCGAAGTCCTAAACTCCTACTTCACTTTTTAGATGTTTAGATAATTATGTTACTCAAAATTTGGGTGTATAAAATGTGATAGATGTATGCTTTGATTTTATCATGTGTGGCAAAAAATCAAGTGATTGTGGAGAAAATAACTTTTCTTCTTTTATCATTGTCTTATTGTTGTTTCATTTCCCCTCTTTGTGTTTGCCTACACTATCATGAAGATGCTTTGAAATATTTTAATATCTGAAGTACCATAGTCACTCATAATACTGCCTTAAACTGCTGTTATAGATCTTAAGAGTGGAGTGATTCTATGTCAATTTCCTTTTTCATTGTTTCTCTAGTAGTGAGGGCTGTAGGCTTTTCATCACCATTATCATTTTGGTTCATATGGTAAAGCTGAATCATAAAACTATGAGTAATAACTTTTATTTCTGCTAGTGTATTTTACTCCATTAATATGTCAATACATGGAGACTTGATGACAAACTGATTTATTTTTATTATTTGAGGACTTGTCAAACTCCAAGAAAGGTTTACAAATAGCTTCTTAAAAATATAAGAAACACATCAGTCAGTGTTTCCTTTCTTAACAGCCTATTATTTCCATAGGAATTTCAATGTGGCCAGTTCACAAGCTCTATCTAGAGTAAATGCATTAGAAAAATCCATGTAAGAATGCAAAGTGATGATTAGACCCTTTGACTCTTCGGATTATAATCTTGTACTCATTATACCAAGATCACAAGTTCAGTTTCCACAAAACCATCCAGCTAATTATTGAAGAGAAACGCAGAGTTTTGCAAATTTGCTTATTCAGACCAGGGTGTAATATGGGGCCAAAGGATACCTAGATGGCAGTGTATGAATAGTATAATACAATCTAGTACTTGTGACTAAAAAGTTCTACAAAGTCACCTTTGAAAGGAAATATTGGAAGCCAATAGAAGTTTCCAGATATCCATTTGGCATAAATAGTTACTGTTTCTTTTCTCTTTTCAGATTTGTGCTTTGTAAAGACAGGAAAAGAAAGGGCAAAGAGGATATTTTCTTATAACAGTTAAGTATCTTAGCTTTCTTAGTATAATTTAATTAGGCTATCAGAACAAATAGTGAGCATGATCACAGTAATATAATTCCCATGAAAAGATATCTTGTCATTCATCATTAAATAATTTTAAATTGCAAATGCTACTTGAGGATATGCCATTCACTCCAAGATTGGCAACTTTGTTTATAAAAACAATAAGGTGCATAAGAGGACACTAGTATGGATCCCACGAAAATATGTAAATATCAAAATGTGCTTGATTTATCAAATGAATTTAAAGGTAAAAGTCCTTCAAGAACAGTAGAAACTATATGTATAAACAGGGCAAACAGTAGTACCTTTATAATGGAGATTGCAACAGTTTACTACTTCAGTTGGAAAGAAAATTCATCTACTTGTTTTTTTAAAGACATTTATTTTAGAAAGAGAGAGAGAGCATGGGGGGAGGGCAGAAGGAGAGGGAGAGAGAGTCTCAAGCCGACTCAGCACTAAGTGTGGAGCCTGACATGGAGCCCGATCTCACGACCCTGAAATCATGACCTGACCTGAAACCGAGAGTCAGATGCCCAACCGACTGTGCCACCTAGGCACCCCAAAATTCATTTACTTATTAAGGAGACATTTATTGCAAAACTTCTCTGAATATGTATCTCCATATGGCTCTGTATACTATTAAAATATAAAATCAAACAGGACCCTATTTAATAAATGTACACTTTGGTTGGATGAAAAAGAAGATATATTGTTGTGTTCCCATGAACATTCAACTTAGGGGTAAATTAGAAGTCCAATAATACAAAAACAGTATTTCTAAGTCTCCAACTTTGGGAAATCTTTGATCACATTCTACTAAGACAGACATAAAGACAAATTTTGTCTCATCTGTGCTCCATGACATTTGTTTTATTTCTTCTCTCTTGCATTAGTTCCTTACTGTTTTGCCCCTTATTTTCCCATCATTTATACATTAATTTTAAAAAATATATACTTATTGCCTGCTTTGTACCAAGTATTATGCTAGTCACTGGGTTATAATAATTAATAGGTAGAAAAAAATCTGTACCTTCATGGAGTTTACTATCGGATGGAGGGCACAACATTAAAGAATTATTTTAAAATATTTAAATGCATTGAAGGGAGAGAGCAGAGCATTAAGAATAAGGGATTGTATTCAGATCTTTTTTTTTTATTTTTTTTAATTTTTTTATTTTTTTAAATATTTTATTTATTTATTTGAGACAGAGAGAATGAGGGAGGAGGGTCAGAGGGAGAAGCAGACTCCCTGCCGATCAGGGAGCCCGATGCGGGACTCGATCCCGGGACTCCAGGATCATGACCTGAGCCGAAGGCAGTCGCTTAACCAACTGAGCCACCCAGGTGCCCTGTATTCAGATCTTAAAAGACTTTAGAAAAATTATATCTCCTGTAAGCCCCAAGTTCATCAAATACAACTCTCTGGTCATCAGGACTTCCCCTGAATGTTTGAAATTTTAATACAACACACTTTAATATAAAAAATTTAACAAATGTTAAGTAACAACACAAAGGCTAAATAATAATACAAAATATCCATGTAATAAACTAACATAAAATAAAATAACATAAAGCAATGGTGTCTGGTGGCCAAATCAGTGGTATTAGTTATTAGTACTATGATGTTATCAGAGAAAGATCCATTTTTATTGGAGTGGTTAGAATAACCTTAATGAAAGGTGTTTGCATTTGGCTGGATGTGCACACTGCAGTGGCAAAAAAAAAAAAAATATTCTGGCACAAATAAAACACATTACTTTTTTCAAACAAAACAAAGCCAAATATAACAACAAATAAAATGATGTACCAAAAGAAATTGACATTTTTGAAGTTTGGGGAACTTTTTCTGCTTTCTGAAGTTAAATTTCAAGCAATTATGACTGTTCTACTTGCTTGTCAGTTTTCTCATTTTGCAGCATCACATTATGTGTATGAGGCAGCAAGTGTGGTGATGAGAGAATCTGAAACCAAGAATGATCAGCAAAGTGATTTATTCATTACATTTAAGCTATCAAAACAAACAAAAGATTTAATATATCCTGTGCAAAGTAAGGCTATTTTAGCTTCAAAACATACCTAATATGGTAAGCAATAACACAGGGGATAATAAATTTGTGTCTGAACAGTCTCACCTAAAGATGCGTTTCTTTTTTTTTTTTTTTCAATATTTAGTGGAATCCTGCAAGAGCAAAATGAGCTTTTGTACCATCACGATCATGATTGAGCCTTCATATCACACAATCATGGTCATCAGTTATTCATGTTTACTACTCTTACTGCCCCCAGTTATGTTGGACCTGGTTTTAGAGGACCCACTCACAATATGGCATTTTTGTGTAGAAAAAGTTACCTGGTATTCACCTTCATTTGATTGAGTTGCTTTTGATCAATTAGTTACTGTTATTTTTTCATAGTACACAATGCTGACTAGAATTTGAAAATCTGGTATATTCAGGTACTTTTCTTAACAATAATGACAAAAAGGGGGAGTATTCTACAATGGATGAGTCATTTAATAAATTACAATAAATACGTGAAACTGTAAATAGTGATGTGGGATAATATGTAATGACCTAGAAAGATGTTTATGTTATAATGCTTAATGAAAAAGAAAGACACTATAGAGTACTTAGATACCAGAATATCAGATTGAGCATGATTTAAATAAGGAAAAAGAGTGGAGGGGCACCTGGGTGGCTCAGTTGGTTAAGATGCAGACTCTTGATTTCTGCTCAGGTCATGATCTCAGGGCGGTGGGATCCAGCCCCACCCACTGGGCTCCTTCAGCAGGGAGTTGGCTTGAGAGTCTCCCTCTCTCTCCCTCTGCCCCTCTCCACATTCGTGCTTGCTCACTCTGTCTCTCTCTCTCTCTCTCTAAAATACATAAATAAAATATTAAAAAAAAAGAAAAAAGAGTGGAAACAAATACATGGTCCAGAAATCTAATGGTTAATTTGAACATATCCCAAGACTGTATGTCTGCATGTAATTGAAAACCCCAATAACTGTGGCTTAAATAAGATTTTCTTCTCTTGTAAGAAGAGACTTGGACAATTCAGTGCTGGTGAGGAAGCATCATATAATTAGGGCCCACTCCATTTCTGTCTTTACTTTTCATCATTATAATTTTTATCTTCAATGTAGTCTCATTTACCATCTGGCTGCTGAAACTCCAGTCATCTAGTCCACATTTCAGCTAGAAACAGAAGAGAGGAAAAAGGACACAACTTGCAGCTGAGGCAGCGACCTTTAAAGGATTTTCCTGAAGCTCCTTATGTGAGCAAATGTTTGTGAAGTGGGTAGGAAAAAATAAATGAAATCTCAATCTTTTTGTGACAAAAATAGTTATACTGATGAAATGCAAGTATGTCCTTAGATTATGTGGTCCACATACTGATAATGAATTTATCACCAAAATGTTTTGTCAATGATTCATATTGCAAGAGAAAATTAAACTGAGGGTAAAAAAAGAGACTTTTTGTCTCTTTGGGGTTAAATGATGACCAAAAAAGTGACAGTTTTTTAAAAAGACATTTCAGTAACACAACAGTCTATTAGATAGTAGAATAACTTATTTATATTTTTCTTCTCACCTACCTCAACTTACCAATTGGCACTTACATTACTGCATTGGAAAACATGTTTGAGTACTTTATCTTTCTTGGTCAAATAGATGTATAAACATTGGTTTCTACTAAAAGAAAATGATAACTGCATTTAGAATTAAATGGACAGAAGATGAGGTGTGACATCACAGAAAGGAAGCTCCATATATCATCAGTCCAGATTGAAAAATGTCAGAGCACAAGATAGTGATTCTGGTTTGTTTTCTCCATATTGCACATTGCATATTGCTATAAGTAGAAGATGTCAGTTTTGCTTTGTAGGGTAGAACAAAACCCCTTCAAGCAACCTTATCCCTCCATTCAGACCATGCTCAGGTTCTTATAACTTCCTGTATTTGATTTTCTTTAGTTTAAAGCTGTCTGCACAAGATCCTGTTGAAAGACTACGCATTATCTGGGAAATTCTACATCTCTAGTTTTTTTTTTGTCTATCCCTTACCCTTCAGCCTTCCTGCCTTTGTTCACGTTCAAGCTTTATTCATTCCCCAATGGGTGGTCTTGTTTCTTCACCAGCCTGATTAAACATCTATGATGCCATCAAGGTTATGTGTTTGAAACTGTTAGGAACATGTCAATCTTATGTTTAAGACATCAAATGTCTTCTAATTGCCTTCTGGGTAAAACCCAAACCTATCTTCAACATACATCCTTATGGTCTACATTTGAGCTGCAGTTGCCCCCTCTTATCAGAGGTCCTGCTTTCCATGTTCTTTTGTTACTTTCAGTCAACCTCAGTCAGGAAGCAGAGGATTGATTCTCCCTGTGATTCATCATCAGACAGTCACAATAGTTGCCTAATGCCATGTCTCTGCCTATGTCATTCACCTCGCTTCATCTCATCACATAGACATTTTACCATTTCACATCATCACAAGAAGGGTGAGTACGGTACAATGAAATATTTTGAGCAAGAAACCACATTCACACAACTTTTATTACAGTATATTGCTATAATAGTTCTATTCAATTAGTATTGTTGTTAATCTCTTCCTGTGCTTAATTTATAAAGTAAACTTTACCATAGGTATGTATGTATAGGGAAAAAAAAAAAACAGTACTCCTAGGATTTTGTACTATCCGTGGTTTCAGGCATCCCCTGGGGGTCTTGGAATGTATCCCTCATGGATAAGGGGAGACTCTGTATAAGAAATTGTGACTGCTTTTTAGACGTGCTCTGTAGTTCTCAAATTTTCCCATGATTCAGAATCATCTGGGGATCACTTTAATTCACAAATTACTAATCCTTGCTCTTGGAGTTTCTGAATCAAGAAATCTGGACTGGCCCGAGAATTTGTCTTTCTAGGTTACTATGTGATGTTGATGGCTGTGGACCATTCTGAGAACCGTTTCTCTAAACTTACACATCTCCCTGCTTGTGTCTTTGCTATTCTCTTTCTTTGGTATTACCTTTCTTTCCCTTTATTGTTTCACTTTATAAAATGTCAAATGACACTTTAGAAATAAATCTTAATTCTTCTGGGCAAAATCTGTTTCTCCTTTATTTGTTTTCTTAACAAATGAATCTTTTTTCTTCCTTTGACAAATACTTTTGACATATTATTCATGATCTCATATACAATTATTTGTTTACATAACTAATGCATCCTGTTGGATTTGAACTTCTCTTAGGCACCTGATGCCCCGAGGATGTCCATGAATAAACCTGGACTCCTGGAAAGAAAAAAGGTCCATGAAATGGAAATTACCATGAGTGATCAAATGTGGCAAAGTCAGACGGTGGCTTGAGTTTTTGACTTGGATGTTGGTTTTGAGGTAGAGTGAAGCTGCACTTGACAACTACCCGACCATGCAACCTCTACCCCCTCCCTGTGACCCACATGTGCACATGCATGCAGACACACAGGCACACCTCCATGAGACTCTGCAAAGAGGGATATGATACAAAGGAGGGAACCGCTCCCAAAAAACTGAACTGAGAAATAAGAAGGCAAAAAGTATGTTTTCTGTGAATCAGATGGGATAAGAGGACTATTCTGGAGTATGTAAGTGTTGGTCTGGGGCAAATTTGCAGGGGACCTGCAAACATATCATGCAAGAACCTGTAGATAACAGTATATGGTATGTGGAGAGTACAGGGTTTGGTGATTAGAAGACGAAGGTCATGACATTGCCTGAATCAAAAGAAAGTGTTGATGATGGGGAAGACATCAATTTATACTTGGTGATATTCATTTACACTGCTCTGTGTTGGGGATTTCGTTCTCAGCCAAGCAGATATTAAATCAAAGGTGTTTTAACGCATTAAATACAATGTAGATCTATCTTAACATCACAAGATTTCAGACCTAGGCAGAACTTTAGGTATCAGATTGTGTATAAATTTGAATTAAATATCATGGAGAATCTAAAAACTCCTCTTGGTATAGAAGAAGAGCGTGGAGAAGATGAGGCTCTAGATTTCTTACTATTTTTCAATACATTTTCTGTTTCTCAGGAAAGAGAAATATAATTGCAAAAAGAAGTATAACAGGGTTGTTAGACATCCCTTACTTTAGTATTTGCGGTAAAAATGGAGGCATAGACATTCAGCTGTGATTGCATGCTCCTCAAAGTTAAGAATTTAAAATTACTTGAAATGTACGCATGGCAAGTGCAAATTTCAAGGAAATTTTATAATACAGTATAAAATCAGCAGAGAGAAATACTGTTTCACACATCAATTTTAAAAATATAGCTTTAAGTAAATTAAAAACTTTAAAGAAAGAATCTCTAAAATGTAATTTTCCACATATGACATATGGATTTATAGATAGAATATTCAAGTCAGGTAGCTTTTTCACACACAATAGTTCCTGTGTTAATTTGGTAGCAAAAAATATTTCTGTCTTTGTTATTTCTGCTTTGTTTTATGTTGGTTTCAGTTGTCTACATCTGCTTATGGATAGCTTTTCTACCAACATTCTAAGCATACCTCTTTTTCTGTTTGTCAAGTTAAATGTGTGGTCCTGCTTTTTAAACTGGTCTTTGTTACCCAGTGGTTACATATTGGAATGCCAAGTGGTAAACTGAGGCTTTTTTCCTGGGGCTTTCAACTCTCTTCAAAACAATTTTTACAAGGGAGCATAATTCCCCCAAATTTGCAAATATACTGTTTACAGAGTAGATTGGAATATTAACTATTTAAATGAATTCATTTTTAAAGTCGAACTTCAGATTCCTCCTTAAAACCAGTAGGTACTCTGGGATCCCCCTACTAGATCCTTAAGGTATAATTAATTCACTTTCTGCTGCCACTGAGTGCTTCAGTGGCAATATTTAAGAAGAATTTTTAAATAGTATTTTTCTTTGCTCATATATAGAACTTCCCTCAAATCAAATTAGAAGTGACCTTTCTAAAATACAAATGCTGCCAGGCCATTTCAAAACCTTATATGACACCACCTTTCATAAAACGTAAATCCATTATATTTAGCAGAGCATGCCAGACCCTTCTAAACAGTGCTTTCCTATCTGTTTAGACTCACATCCAGCCATCCCTCAAACACATCTACACTGGCAAATATTTAAAGACTTTCTGAGTGTGTCAGGTTTTCCATGCCTCCATGAATTTTCACAAGCTCTCCGCTGTTTCCTTTTTTCTCTGTTTCAGTGGATTCCTATTGATCGACTGGTTGCATTATCTCTTCTGCAAGGTTGGCTAAGTAGGGCCAAATGTGGTCTCCTCTTTTTCCTCTAATGTTTTCTTTCATCTCAGGTACAGAACTTACAAAATTCTGTTAAAATTTTTATTTGCTGGACATTTACATTCAAGTGTATAGTACAACAATACAGTTGGATCAGCTCTTTCAGTTACATGATCCCTAAATTACATCGGGAAGCTTGCCTGTTTTAATTTTGTTACCACTAATAAATAAGCATTCTTACAATTGAATGACAGAATTTGGCCTAAATTATCTGTACCAAATTACTGTTTTATTGTTTATTAGGTAAAATATTGGTATTGTATTTCTATCACATTTTATTTTTCCATTTTAGGCCCCTTATAGAAACAAGGGGTCCTTTTCTAGTTATAAAGTCCGTCCGATAGAAACCCAGAATCTGGGTTTTTAGAAGATTGTTTGGCTCATTAGAGTCTTAGACCAACTTATAAACATTACTTTAACCTAAACCAAATTATAGAAATTTAACTCAAACCCAAATTATAGAAATAATGATGCCATTATAGATAGGACCAAACCATCATTTCTTATGTGAATTTAATTTGTAGGTACAGTAACAACATTCTTTTCCTTTACTTACTCACGTAAGTCCCCTCCAGACACAGGCAATAATTGTGCTGTTGGTGTAGTTCTGGTTACAGAGCTGTTGACTACTTTTCTATCTCTGCATAAAAGAAGATATCTCTCTATACCTGAAAATTAGATTTTTCTATCCAATTGCCCTTACTTGTTAGACACTCAGTCATCCATTCATTCACTTATTCACTCACATTTTTTTATTACCTGCCACATACCTACCTATCACTGTATTAGGTATTTTATATTTTTTAAAAAAACAGACAATGTTCTTGACCACATGGAGTTTAAACTCTACTGGAGGAAAATTACAAAGAAGTTTATAACATGAGATCAGGAAATACCATAGAATTTTAAGTAGTTGAAGTGATAGTTCTACTGGCTGCCAGAGTTATTTTAGATAGAATTTTCAGAAGACTTTCTGAGGAGGTGACATTTGAGCTGAGACATAAATAAAATAAGGGAGTGAGTTGAGAAATTTTGAACTGTATTGTCTCACAATCAACTCAAATCCGAACTTCTAATTTCCCTTTTAGACATGTTGCCTTGCCTAGCCCCTGGACTTTCCCTTCTTGGTGAATGGTACCGTTATTCACTAAGTTTAAATTAGAATCCTAGGTCATCTTTTATGCTTACCTATTCTACATCTTGAGTCTTACTAAGTTTCTCCAAATTGACTGTTGCAACCCTAGCATGTCCATCGCCATCTTGCAAAAAGGATATTGCAATATCCTCTGATGGTCTATCGGCACCCATGATATACACTTCTTTTGTCTTCTCTGTACTATACACTTAACTTTATTAAACTTTAATCAGGGCATGTGAATTGCTCTTGTACAAAGACTACCTATTGCTCTTATGATAAGGATGCAACTCTTTGTTGGGGCCTACAACGCCATGACAGCCTGGCCCCAATCTTTCTCTTCACTCTTGTCACACAAGCTCCCCTCACTCTACTATTTCTAGCCACCTTGGGCTTCCTATATTTTATTTCCTTGGGTTTCCTATATTTTCTACCACCAAAGGTCAATGTATATCTTTATTCTTCCCTTTGGAAAAAGCTTTTATTTTGGCTTGATCAAGTGAAGGGTACTAATTTTTAAGATGTCAGCACAATTTTCACTTCCCTAGAGTTTTCCCTAACATGCCTGACTATGTCAAATACTCCTATTGTAGGCCCCAAAACAGCCTTTATTTCATAAGTTGTTGTCATCGACTAGTTGTACTTATCACTGTTTGTGTGACTATGTGATCACTGCCTTTCTTTCCCATCATAAGTCTTTCAAAGGTGTGTGTTAGACATGTTTTTCCAAAATTGGTTGACTAGTGAATGAATAAATATCCATTGAATGAAAGGACTAATATATCAGTTAATTAGTAGACCTCCTTTCCAACATTCTCCTTTTACATACTAAAATTTATATACATTGTCTTTTTTTCTGAAATACTCTAGGCTTTTTTCACTGCAGGGCTTTTGCACATACTATTATTACGTCTGTCTGTAACAGTCTTGGCATTCTGGGTTTTCTTCACTATTTGTGTCTTGGCTTAATTAACACCTTCACAGAAAAGGCTTCCTCAAAGTATTATAGCCCTGTTTTCCTCCTGTTCTGTTGTCTCTTTCCAAAATTATATTAATTTTACAATTACACAATTAATTTTTCATTTCTCTTTCACCTCTGTTGTCCACTAGACATGAATTCTACAGAAGGGGAGACCATGCTGATTTGGTCACCATTTGTGCATTTATAAAGAGGTGTGTATTCTTGAGCATATGATTAGGCTCATCATCCTACATCAAACACTAGAGAAAGGAAATCATGTTACGTAAAAGAGCATTTCTCTTCATTTATTGTCTAAGCACATTCATCTATTAAACACATTTTCTCAAGATTAAGTAGGAATCAATTCTTTTCAAGATATGCTAAGTGATACGGTGTTGGTCACATTAATATTAGGCCACTCCAATTGTTTTTCCATTTATGTTATAGTCAGGGGTAATCCCATTGAACAGAAAATGTTCATAATCTCACCAATAACCATGAAAGATTGATGTAAAATAGTTAGTAGATGTTACTGCAATTATTTTGAAAACAATGCAACTCCTGCATGGCCCCATGTAAATTATAAGCAGGACTCTTTTATTCTAGATTTGCACATTCCGTATTGAATGATAATAGGTGAAATTTTGTAGTAACTCAGGTAATTTCACAGCATGCGTTAAAGTACCACATACACATGCAAGCCAACATGGACATTCTGTAGATGTATTGTTTTCTCTTATGCACCAAAGCACATTCTGTTATTTACTCAAATGAATTTTTTCTGAACTGCAAATTTATATATGCTGAAAAATGGCGAGAGAAAGAGGGAATGAACAAAATCTGTCCTTGTGTGGGCATCACACATTCTATGTGAGCTAGGTAATTGAGTAAGACATCCACATTTGTAGTGAGTATTAACTAATAAAACACTATTGAACCATAAACAGAGGTGACCAACAAAATATAAGGAAAGGGGCCTGTTCAATTTCTTAGGATATGAGTTAGACTTGTTTTTATTCTTGATCTCTTTATTTTGAAATAATTTTAGATTTAAAGAAGAACTGCAAAGAGAGTACAGGTACTTGCTATACACCCTTCACCCCGCTTTCTCTGAAGATAGCATTTTACATAAGCATTTCCTTATGAAAACTAACCAACAATGGTACAATAGTATTAACAAAACTATAAACTTTATTCATATTTCACCAGCATTTCTACTAATGTCCTTTTCTGAGCCATGAACCAACCAGATACCATATTGCATTTCATCATCAGGTCTCCTTAATCTACTCTGTAAGAAGGTCTCAGCCATTTCTTTCATAACTGAAGATTACTAGTCAGATAAAATGCAGAATGTCCCTCAGTTTGGACTTGGCTGATGTCTTCTCGTGATTAAATTGGGTTTGTAGATTTGGGGGAATGATGTCACATAGGTGAAGTGCCCTTCTCATGACATCATATCAGAAAGTACATGATATCACCTTAGCTACTGGTAATGTTAAACTCGATCTCTTGGTTAAGGTTGTGCCTGTCAGATTTCTCCACTGTAAAAGTTGCTATCATTTTCCTGTCCATATTCTGTGCATAAGAAGTGAGTCACTAAATCCAGCCCCAGCCCACATGCAAGAGAATGAGAACTAAATTCTACCTTCAAGAGGGAGGAGTATCAAAGAATTTTAGCATGTGTTAAAATCATCACAGTAATTAATATGCTGGGAGAGATAGTTTAAAGATATGTAAATATCCGGCCTTCCCTTAAAGTTTATTCCATTAATCTTAGTAGATATAAGTGAATCTTGCCTGTAGCAATTATTACTATGGTGTTTTCATGGTGAATTTCTATTTCCTTCATCCCTTCTACAATTATTATTTGAAATTTTTCTGTAGGGAAGATTCATTATTTTCCCCATATTTATATATTTATTGAGTCATTTATTTATATCATTATATACTCATGGGTATTTATTTTACTCTAAGGGCTTTAATCCAAAACTACTCTTATCTTATACTTAAATTGTTTCAGCATTGGCCACAGGGGGCATTTTTAAATATTCTTTACTTATTTACCATTTCCTTACTTACTAGCCCTACAATTTGTTATAGGCTCCTGTTGTATTTTCCCTACTCCAGCCCAAATTAGTCATTTCCCTGCGAAGTCTTTGTCCTTTTACTGAAGAATGGTATGAAGAAATGAAGACCTTGTGCTATGTGGGCTATTTGCTACTGAATCCTGAAGCCTTGCTGGCATTTGGTATAGTTAGTATTTTTTATTTTAGTCATTTTAATAAGGATGTAGTTATATCTCATTATGATTTTAATTTGCTAAATTTAGTTGAAAAATCATATGACTAAGTACACTTTCAGGATATTTTGGCTACATGTTAGTTTCTCCTAAGTTAATTCTTTCAGATTGTCACTACATGAAGCACATTATAATTATCAGCTTAGTGAATAAAATGGTACTTCAAGACTTATAAATCTGTCCAAGAACAATATCTTTCTGTTGCTATGTTATTATTGCTTCTGGCCCAGACTCTCTAATTTTGATTAATTCCTCATAATCTTTAGATTCTTTTCTATGCTATTATTCACTCAAAAGTGAACATCTAGCCCAACCATGTACAGTTACTTATTATAACTTCTGATTTGAACTTACATAGCCAATATATTAATGTGGATTTTTATAGTAAGACTTTATTTAGAGTAGTTTTAGGTTCATTTATGTGGATGTTGACAGGTTGTTAAAGTTTAATAACAATATTTTTAAAATCATTGGTCAATTTAAAAATTCACTTAAGGTCTTTTTCTGAAAAGTTTCTTTGTCCACATCTACATTTGAAATTGAAATAGAAAAAAGTTATGATGAAAATGCCAAAATACCAAAACACCAGGACAAACTTATTTAAGGCATTTAAGATATAAAGCCAATTTTTTTCTTATGACTTTTAAAAGTCAAGATTTGAATTTAAAATTTTATTCTTTGTGTTGGGGTAGTTTGAGCTTTCTGCATTAATGTTTTCTCAAGAATCATCACATTAACCTTATTAACTAATCTTCATATAAAACCTGTATATTTTTAAATCAAAGAATAATTGTCTCAACATAAAGAATTTTAGGTTCATAATTGTTTTTTCTCACAATTTTTTGCTGTACCCCTTGATTTCCAGCATTCTAGTACAAGAATTTTGATTTTAATGTAGTTCATATTCCTTTAACTTATGGGAAGCTTTTCAAATATTCTCAATTTTTGCCGTCTGATATTTCCCTGGGAAGTATCTCTTTACTTTAAACCCTTAAAAGATAAATTTTAACAGAGTATAATTGTGACTCTGATAAAAACAAAAATAAAAAACTTGTCAAAGATTTTATTTAACTAATTAACTATTGAGGAGACCAGTAAGATGTCAAAGCTGGTTCAAAGGAGAATTCAAAGTTTTACACACACACACACGCAGAGGTAGAGAGAGAGATAAAGGATGCTAAAATGAATTTACGAATAAATGCAAAATAAGGTTGAGGGAGAAATAATTTCCCTCAAACAGAAATAACTAATTTGCATGCATGTCAGAAAGAACATTTCAACTATTATTATTGCTATCAATAATCTATAACTTAGAGAATGGTAAAGTAGCTCAGATAACGAAAGAAAGAGAATCTTGGTGGGTTTATGGGAAGCCTAGTCAGCATACCCACAAAACAATCCATCCATCCATCAATCAATCAATCTCTGTCCCTCTTTTCATTTCAAAGTCTTCCACAGATCCTAAAATACATAAATAATAAATAAATATCTGGGCCTTTGTTACCTAGTCCTTAAATGAACTCACATTTAAATAAATAAAAGTCAAAAAACTCCATTTAAATTAATAATGAATGTTCATTTTTTTACTTGCCTTTCTAGAAGACTTTTGAAGGGGACCGAAGTAAAATTCCATAGTATCCATAAAAGGCCCTCTTTCCTCTCCCTCACTCTCGAAGCTCTGTGATACTTCAGGATTTCTCTGGCTTCAAGCACCAAAACTCCTTTTTAGGTTTAGCCCTTGATCAAGATAGTTAAAGTTCCCTGCAGCTTGACTAACTTTAAAGGGTCTTCCTGACACTAAACTTCTGACATCCCTTTTCTTAGGGTATTTATTTTAGTAACTTGCAATTGTAATTTTTCTCTGCCCCTTTGAGATGTAACTTTCAGTCTTCTGCCAATGCTACAACCCAAGAATGTCTTTCTCAAGGTCCTGGGAGCCATCCCTTTGAAATGTAACCATCAAGAAAGATGTATATATCTCCCAGTTTCTGTGGGAGTGTAGAAACCTAAATTCAGTAAGCACCATTTGACAAAGGGATACCATCTCCATACCACATTGACCAACCATCTGTCAACATCCTCCAGCACTTTTCCACTAGCTCACTCGAGGCGTAAAAAGTCACTTTTTGTTTCAATCGAGTTGAGTTCAATCCCTATCTCCTATTGCGGTCGTCTTGAATAATTTTTCCTTCCCCTGATTGACTTGCCCAGCAAAATTTTTCTTTGACTCTCTTCAAGGATTTGTTTTTCTTTCTCCTTCTCACCTACCTTTTGTTATGAAGATCATTGTTTTTTACTTTAAATTAAGTCTGCTTTCATCCTGTTTACCAATTAATATCACAAAACTGGTCTAGCCCTAGTCAGAGAGCTGGAGGGTGAAAAAATTGACACTCAAGAACACAAGTTTTTCTAAGCAAGAAAAGAGAGGGATTAAGAATGTGAACACCTAAAAAAAAAAAATGTGAACACCTAACCTATACAATTTACTTTAGCTATTTTTATCATGTACACTCACAAATGTATATCCTTGTTTTCTGCAATAATATGAAACATGGACATTCTTATCACATTTTATAGTGTATATATTTTATTTTTCTCCAAAATCTCACATTTATATTACTGCATTTTCATGGTAAATGTGGATTTTGACACTAACTCTTTATACGGCACTCAACTTTTCAGTTCTTGAGTTCAGATTTTGAAATGTTGATGCTCTGGTGTATCTCTTCAATTCATTTTTTCTGAATAATTTCTGTGGCATCTAGTTCTACACATTTTCATACTTAAGAATATTCTTCTGCTCCCTCACACATAAATTAATAACTTATAAAGTCATGGATTTCTTAATTCCAAGCTTTTGCTTTTGAATCTCAGTAGTTCTTGCTCTAGTTAGTTATTAATATAGTAAAAAGGAAGAACTAAGATAAATATGATATTTAATGCTGTGTAAGTAAAATAAAAATTTATTTTCTTCTGTGCCTATATGGACTTTTAAAGACAAACTTGACAATTTCATCAGGCTTCCTATAAATGGAGATACATTTTTCAATAATTTTGCCTGAAATGCAGTCACTTCTCAATTAGCTTGAACAGTTTTAAAATATAAGTCATTTTTTAGCTCAAGTAAGTTATTTTTATGCTATATTTTATCTTCTGTTTATTCCATTCTCTCCTCTAACAATGATTCTGAGTTTTTAGTTGAATATTTGGAATATATTCTATACTTACGATCTTTGAAAAGTGATTTTTTTTTGTTTTCTTTATTTTGTGGAATTACTGTAAAATTTGTATTCATTAATTTAATGTCTTCATTATTAGGTCTAGTATCTACAACTACCAAATAATTTTTAAATTCAGATGTCACACTTTAGGTTTTAAATTCTCTGTTTCCACTCATAAAGACTAGTAATTGATTCAAAATGACAATGAATTAAATATTCTTTTTTAAAAGATGCAACTGTTTTCTAAAATTATATTCAGTTGTATGTACTTCATGTAAATTTTTAATTAAGTGCTCACCTTATGAAAAAAAATGTCACTGACCCAGTTTTGAAGCTGAAGTGAAGTTTAAGAGTTACCTTTAGCTTTTTCATAGGTTGACTTAGGGCTCCACTAATACCCTTTGCATATAGACATTTCTCTTTTCAAAGAAAAAAATGATCTTGCAATTACTAATTTATAGATGAAATGCAAGTATGGAGGCAAGGTGGACTAACTCCTTTTCAATAAGATTCAAATTTTAATAATATGGCAGTCTATATAAGATGAAAAATGTTCTGATACTAAGATTGTAGAAAAGATAAACAAAATATGAAAAACATACTGATATTTTGAAAGCACACACAAAAAAAGGAAGTTTCTGGAATTAAAACAAAGGGGGCTTCCAGTTCCAGCTCTGACAGATAAAGAGAGTTGGAAGTTGTCACTCCTGTCCTCACACCCAGAAAAAGATGGACAGGGCGAGGATCAATTATTTTGAAGTTGCCAGGCAAACTACCAAGGTGAAATCTGGAGACATAAGCTCTTGTAAAGGCCCAGCAAACATCTGCCTACTTGGAGCAGAAGCTGTAAGGAACCCTTCAGTGGTAATTTTGATGAATTACTGAAGGCTGATTGTAGACTAGCTTAAGAAAGAAACTCCTGGAGACCATAATTTTAGGGGGTTTCCCACACTTTTGTGGGCTTTACTTAGAGTAAAACTTTCCCAGTTTTCTCACTGGGAAAATTTGAGAAAGATCCCTTCATGTCTTTGGCAGGAAAAGAGGAAAAGCAATCATTGAAAAATAAATCCAGAGCTTTTATATCAAAGGTCTACCCTCCAGGAGAAAAGAATTTGCCAGGTAAACCAAAGTCAAAGAGAAAATTTGAAAATAATCTAGATACTTTCCTATAGAGAAACAAGAATAAGAATTATGGCCGACTTCTTGTGAGAAGCCATACACACAAGAAGCAAGTAGCATAAATATTTAAAGTTTTGAAAAAAAGAAAAAAAAAAACTAGAATTCTATGTCCAGCAAAGTTACCCCTCAAAAGTAATGGAGACATAACACATTCTTAAACAAATATATCAGAGGAAAGATACAGTATATCCTGTCTTTATAGTCTAAGGATTTATATCCATGATTTCTATGCCACCCAAAGAATTATAATTTATCTCTCTTGGTGATTTTTTCCCTTTCTTGTTTGACTAGTTGAAGCCAAATGTATTGCCTGGTTTTCTTCCATGTCTAGCAATATAGAGTTGTTACATCAGCACCATTAATTAGAGGTTAATTACAGAAGAAATTCAATAGGAATATCTTCTCTCTTCATCCCTGCCACCAGTACCACAATATTCATGATTTAAAAACTCCTGGTATACAAGTTAATGCAGTTTTGCCATGCTTACCTCCAATGGACATTCCATATACCTATTTTGCTTCTCTCTGTTTAGATTTGTGCTGTTGTTGTTGTTGTTGTTGTTGTTAGAGATCATGTGGTAGTCCTCAAACCATCTGCCTTTTGAACCCTAGATGCTTTATTTGCTTAATAAAGACACTATTCTTTGGGTAATTATCACTAGTAATAAGGCTGTAATGCATTTTCCAATGACTTTCATATTTTGGGAACAAACTCAAAGTATTTTGTGTTTATATTTCCTGCCTCTCTTAATTTCTCATGTTTTTATTTCATTACTATTAACTCTAAATATATGTCTGGCAATATTTTATGAAGAGTATATGTGTCTTTCTGTGTGTGTGTGTGTATGTGTGTGTAATAAAATTTAAGTGTCAGTGTCTTGAAGAATGATCTTTACAAAATTTTTTTTAAGATTTTATTTATTTATTTGCCAGAGAGAGAGAGAGAGACCACGAGCAGGGGGAGCAGTAGAGGGAAAGGGAGAAGTAGGCTTCTCGCTGAGCAGGGAGCCGTACATGGGGCTTGATCCCAGGACCTTGAGATCATGACCTGAGCCAAAGGCAGACACTCAACCAACTGAGCCACCCAGGTGCCCCTTTACAAAGTTAATTTAATGCATGCTAAATGTAAATATAGCTATAAGCTAACTCTTTGAAAGCTAAGTATTTTTTGACACTTTTCTCAAATTTCTGCATTGTTTATTAAATTGTACTTTCAGAATAAATACATAGAATCTTTTTTTTTCTTCTAGTTCAGGGCCTGCAAGTTATAAACTTTTATAAGTTTTAAGGTTCCCTGGGCCTCAGTTTGCATCCCTGAGTAGAATCTATTCATTTGAAACCATAAATATTTTCATGCTCAAATAGTCACGAAATTGAGGGGGCTTTCAGCGTCAGTAAATCATGTACATTTCCTATTCTCCTTAACTCCTTTCCTTTGTGTAGATGTGGCATGTGTTCCTACTTATTTATGGGAGAACCTTTTCGGTAAGGTGACACCATTAGGAAGAATTCTATATTAATTTAGTTTGAGTTACAGCTAAAGGAAGTGGAGAACAATTCAAAATGCTGTGAATTAAAATGTTTCTATCCAAAAGTCACAATTAAAGACACACAGAATAAAATTTTTCATAGCTTCATTTTGAGATCAAAGACCATACTTAAGATGATGCTCAACAAAGGATATCATATATAATAGACACAATTGTTTTATTGTTTTCTATTTTGAATAACCTGCCAGTTTCATTAACATTACAACATATTATGAAATACCCAGAACCTAATAGCTTCACCAGGCAGTTTGCTACTACTTTTCATGTATTACTTACTTTTATTCTCACGACAAATCTACCAAGACAAAATTACTATTATTTCCATTTTACAGATCAGGGAACAGGCAGGGAGAAATCATACAAGCTAGACCAACTCTATATTAAATGTGCTCAATTCTCACACTATATTCCCCCCTCTCTATATATATGTATATCTTTCAAAATACATCAAACAAGGCATAATAGCAGCTATTTGATGTCTACTTATCCTTTTCTTCTAAAGTGATTACTGTATTGACACATATATTTGTCATTATAATTTTTATTTAAGAATCTTAAATTAATGGGCATTAATTCTCAGACTATTTTGCACATGCTGTGAATACAAAGAGTATAAACTCCAAACATTAGAGAGGTTTAATGCTACAAAAATCTTATGTTAACCCCAGCGAGGTTTAATATTCTAACAGAAATGTAGTGAACCACAGAGCGGTACAGAAAATCTATACCTCTTGGGGAGCCTGGGTGGCTCAGTCGTTAAGCGTCTGCTTTCAGCTCAGGTCATGATCCCAGGGTCCTGGGATCCAACCCGTATCGGGTTCCCTGCTCCGTGGGAAGCCTGCCTCTCCCACTCCCCCTGCTTGTGTTCCTGCTCTCACTATCTCTCTCTCTGTCAAATAAATAAATAAAATCTTAAAAAAAAAAAAAAAAGAAAGAAAGAAAATCTATACCTCTTTCTCTTTTCCTGTGGCCCAGCCAGGAATCTGACAAAGAGTTAGATACTCCCAGAGGCTAATTGATGGGAAGACAATTAAATTAAGAGGAACTTAAAGACATTATTGTGATGGCATCTTATTTTTTTTTCAAAAAAGGATTTTTTACAAAGGTTTCCTTCTGAGTGTAAGTTTGGTTGAGGCTGATACCACTTCCATGGTGTCTTCAGGCATCTTGTGTTTAATAATAAAATATTCCAAGTTTATGCAAACCTTTGAAATCTATCCTGGTACATTATGTTAAGACCCTGAGGGACCACAACTTTTAGAAAAATATTCTGGGACCAATAAACCATTTTTAACATGGTGATCTAAGAAAAGATTCTGTAAAATACATGATTTTCTTGTTAGAGCTGACTCTGAAACACATTATCCTCATAACAATATTTGAAATGCAACATGTTAGATTGTTTTATAAATTATTCTATGGACCAGAAAGCTCCATATAAATGTATAATTTTCTTAACCAGTCATATCTAAAAACTATTATCATTAACAGTGTAAAAATTATTCTTATAGCTAAATGCTATGAAAATGATAAGAACAGAGGCAAGAGACATGTAGATTAAATTTCCTTACAACTTGCAGCCCACCGATAAATACCAGAGACATGAGGAGTGTGATATTTATCAAGGAACTCACAGCAGCCTTAATGTTAATGCTTTACCAGAGACTAAAAGCAACCTTACCTTGACAATAGCCAGACCTCCAGGATGCTATAACTTTTCTTTAACATATGGAAATCCCTTGAGAGACTTCCATTATCTCTAGCGCCCCCAAACTTAAAAAATATGGTTTCAGTCGCTCCTCACAATCAAAGTGCAACACTTTTCAGCCATGGGTCCTGTCCCCGTGCTATAACAAAAAGCACTTTCTGTACCGTAAAACGTCTCAAGCATTCTTTCTTAACCGTTGTGTTCAATGACCCCGCATCAAAAGTGCTAAAATCTGTATTGGCAATGGAATCCTTTCCGTAATATATACCAGAAAGCCTGGTTTTCCTGGTATGTGTTTTATACCTATGAGATGATGTAGTCACTAGAGCACAACTTAATATATTAACATTTGTGAACCACACTAATGTGCTTCGATTTTAATAAAAGAATATGCATTCTTGGGGCGCCTGGGTGGCTCAGTTGGTTAAGCGACTGCCTTCGGCTCAGGTCGTGATCCTGGAGTCCCGGGATCGAGTCCCGCATTGGGCTCTCTGCTCAGCAGGGGGTCTGCTTCTCCCTCTGACCCTCTTCCCTCTCGTGCTCTCTGTCTCTCATTCTCTCTCTCTCAAATAAATAAATAAAATCTTTAAAAAAAAAAAAGAATACGCATTCTTGAGCAATGGTTATCATGAGTAATTTTCAAAGGTAAACTTTGTATGAAAGGAATTACTTAATAACTCCCTCCATTATATGATATATCATATTCCATTTTTTGAGTTGCCTGAACGTCTATGAAATCTTGTTCGTTTTTATCTTCCTTCTGTACAAGAAAGCTTTCTGGGGAGGACATCGGGAAAATATTGATACTATTTTAGGAGAAAATACAGATAATATCAATAGATGGGAGAATTGACTTGAACAAAGAATAATATTTCAATTTTGATAATAATAGAATGGGACAAATCTTAGTGTTCAAACTATTCAAATTCATTAATGTACTGTAGTGTACATCTTTTGTATTGAAACCAACTGGGTTTTTTTGACATAAAACACAGGGCTTTATTTTTTAATGTGCTCCTTTTTTGACGATGAGGGAAGCTGTCCATTACGGGTGTCCTCCTCAGCAATAAAGGCATGCACCTGTCCATAGCCCCTGGATAAATCAAGATTTAATTAGGATTAGTCAGCAGTATTCCCCGTACTCCCTTTACACAAAACTTATTCCCTTACATAAATTCATATGGTTCTTAAATTATCCTTCAAGGGGCACATGGGTGGCTCAGTCTTTAAGCGTCTGCCTTTGGCTCAGGTCATGATCCCGGGGTCTGGGATCGAGACCCGCATCGGGCTCCCTGCTTGGCGAGGAGCCTGCTCTCCTTCTTCCCCTGCTCGTGCTCTCTTTCTCTCTCGCTACCTCTCTCTCTCTTTTAAATAAATAAATAAAATCTTTTAAAAAATAAATAGGGGCGCCTGGGTGGCTCAGTCGTTAGGCGTCTGCCTTCGGCTCAGGTCATGGTCCCAGGGTCCTGGGATCCAGCCCCACATGAGGCTCCCTGCTCCTCGGGAAGCCTGCTTCTTCACCTACTCCCCCTGCTTGTGTTACCTCTCTCGCTGTGTGTCTCTCTGTCAAATAAATAAAATCTTTAAAAAAATAAATAAAAATTAAAAAATAAATAAATAAATTATCCTTCAAGATCAGGTCTTTCTAACGGCATTGTTATCAACAAATCCATAGATTAACGTAAAAGGTCATAGATGTTTTAGGATGGACTCACATCTAACATTTGCAGGATGCAGGAGGACTTCATACCACATGTGGAAATTTTTAAAAATATAAATCATGCTAACAAGTTATTAAGTAAAATGTGCCTTCTACCTTGGCAAATATAACTTCATTATGACAAAAATGAAAAATATAAGAACGAGGTTGCAGTCATCAAATTATCAAAGACAATTAAAATTTGTTATCGTGGTTCATGTATGGGCTCATGATAACTATGTCAAAACAAAAACTGCACTGGACAGTTAAACGGGCAGGGAAAATTTTATTCAAGGCTCTTAGAGTGGGTAAGAGAGAGGAGAACAGAGTCTGTACTCAACTCCACTAAAACAAAGGTCTAGAGAGTTCTAAAGAGCTGAGGCTAAGGGGAAGGAGATCATGTTTGCTAATCTGTGTTTGCTAATTATCCTTACCCAAAAGAGAAGTAAATTTTGCGTATCTTCACACTAAAAGGTAGTTCTACAACTTGATGCCAAAGGAAGAGGGGCCCCTATCCTCCCACAGAGACTGGGATATAAGGTGATATCTTCCTTGATGATTACATTTCAAAGAGGTGGCTCCCAGGTCCTTGAGAAAGTCTTAGGTTGTGATATTGGCAAGAGACTTTTAAAAGAGATTTACATCTCAACTGGGACAGAGAAGAATTCACAATTACAAGTTTTCTAAAGTAAATGTTTCAAGAAAAAGGAAAGGGAGAGGTCTCTGTAGTTAGACCATTTGGATTCTATAACGACCAATATGACGGAGAGTTTAGGACCTTACAGGCAAGAAGAAAGCTGACTAAACCACTATTAACAATAATGATCTAAATTAGTTGAAAATAAAATATAATTGTGTTTTAAAATATACAAATTGAATCTAAAGTAAGCTTAAGAATTTTAAAAGTAAAATTATATGTTCTTCAGATTTTTCTTCAAAACAAGCTATCCATATTAAAAGACAAAATTCAAATTCCAAATGAGTATACATTTTAAAACAAAATTATTAAAATTGAATATTTAAAATTGAATTTTTGAAAATCCAATTATAAATCTTACTATATGTTTTGGTAAAAAATGAAACTACTCACAACTCTAATGCCCACTGTCCACTAGATGACTATGTTAAGAATCAGTATCATAATTCTTGAATGCTTTACTTAGATTGATTCATCCATCTAGCGACTCAGTTTTCAGGATTGCACAATTTGTACAATAAGGCAAAATGTTTCTCAGTCACTTTGCACAAATGATTCTGAGCCCCTCCAGACCAACACACTACAACACAAAAGGAAGCCGGAATATGGACATTAAGCTTAACTGAGAAGTGACATTTTGTTTTGTTTTATAAGAATTGATTTCATTCTTGCTGAGAAGAAAAATTAGATAATAAATTTGTCTTTTCTCTTACTTAAGTGCTTCTGTAGTTCAAACCCTCTACGCTCAAAAGTAGTGTCCAATTCCAAACTCAGTAACAGCACAACCCATTACTTTGATTCATTAGTTCTACCACCTTTTGCTTTGAAGTTGTGGATCTGCATTTCCCTGGGGTATAATGATGTGGGTAATGAAAGATGTTTATGGTTTTAGTACATGATGTCCTAGAGCTGATCTGATTTGAAGTGTCATCCATATTTAACATTATTTATTTTTGCAAATGTGTTTGTGACATACAGATGCCTCTCAAGCATGAGGTCCACAATAGGAGTCTCTTTTACCTGTTTCTATAGAGAGAATTGATCCAAGACTGAAATCTATGGGCTACAAAATCATTATTGCTGCATACTTTAAATTTTCATTAATATTTTAAACCATTTACCTCAATCTTGTTCAAATGTTACTCTTGTTTTGGTGACAGAAATTATTTAAAATCTGTTTTTGCCTCATTGAAATGTGTGGGATAATTGATTCAGTTTCTTCAGCTATCTGAAAGTTGCTAATTAAAGATATTATTAATCCACCTACTTTTGGCTTCTACCTCTCTTACATCCATATGGCACTTTTGCACTACACAATTAAGATAAATTTCAAGTTCTGATGAAGAACCCATTTTAATAATATATATCTATCAGCCAATTATGACTGTGAGATTTTGTGTCCCTGATATGAATGCTAATATTTGCTAAAACAATGCTGTCATTTGTCACCCACTAAAAATGTTAGTGATGAACTCGAGTAAGAGAAGAGATCCACCTCAGATAGAACAACTAAACATTTTAACTTTTTTTTAAATAAATTAATCACACCCATTAAAAGAATCACACCTACTAATAAGAGGTTTCTGATGTAGAAATTAAATTTGCAGCAGTGAACCCCTCCCCAAAAATGTTTATATCACCATGAAGCATCATAGTTGTAAAATCGTAGAATAAGATTTAAAAAAATAACCTGAATGAGGGTTGTAAATGTCTTCCATCAAGCCAAAATGATGTGTTCAGCTCCAATAGAATATCATACTTTTAATTTTTAAAATGTATGGTATTAATCCATTGCGAATATTTCAGTTATACATTGGAATGTATACACTGGATTCTTTTTTTTTTTTTTTAAAGATTTTATTTATTTATTTGACAGAGAGAGACATAGTGAGAGCAGGAACACAAGCAGGGGGAGTAGGAGAGGGAGAAGCAGGCTTCCCGCGGAGCAGGGAGCCCGATATGGGACTCGATCCCAGGACCCTGGGATCATGACCTGAGCCGAAGGCAGACGCTTAACGACTGAGCCACCCAGGCGCCCCTGTATACACTGGATTCTAAGCAAGTTGTAATATATAAAATAACAGTCAAAGAGATGGAAATGAGGGGAAAAGTAGCCTGATCACAAATATCTAAGAAGATTGCATCAAATTTGAGAACATTCAAATTTTGCAAGATAAGACAGTTATTGAGTAAAAATAATCTTATCTTATAAAAAAAGTAATTATAATTTGAAGCTCAGTTCAAAGCTCGAAAAGGATAATTGATTATTGGCAGTTATTGCTATAATTGTTATTGCAATAATTTTACAGAAGACAATTTGGTTTAAAAACTTAAATTTTAGGGACATCTGACTGACTCAGTTGGTAGACTGTGTAACTTGATCTCAGGGTCATGAGTTCAAGTCCTATGTTGGTCATAGAGCTTACTTAAAAAAATAATAAAGTAAAATAAAAAATACTTTATAAAAATAAATAAAAAATACTTCAATTTTAAGCCAAAGCTTAAAACTAAACATTATTTACATATTTTAAATATTTTTTGTTTATTTTTTTTATCATTAGGGATTATTTGGCTACCCAACATTTCTAATTTACTTTATAAAGTGGGCTGAATAATCTGTCAGGATGGATAGGGTTTAGTTATGCCTTGCAAGAATATGGGACTTTGGTTACCAGAAGCATAAATCAATAGTGATGTTTGTTAATGACCTTTAAAATATGTTTTCTTTCCTTTTTCATTTATATTACATTTAGAGGTAATTCAATAAAGTGGGTGTGGAGCAGGGAAGCCCTGAGGCAAGCTGAGAAAGACAATCTTCATGAGTACATTGGTCCTTTGTTTCTGGGTTAAATTTTGAGGTAGGAATGATTATGGTTTGAATCAAGTAATTGCTGTTACACTTTAAATCCTGAGATTATCTTATTTTTTTAAAGTTTTTATTTAAATTCCTATTATTTAACATACAATGTAATACTAGTTTCAGGTGTACAATATGCTGATTCAACGGTTCCATACAACACCCGGTGCTCAACACAGCAAGTGCACCCCTTAATGTCATCTCCTATTTAACTCACCCCCCCACCCACCTCCACTCTTCTAACCATCAGTCTATTCTCTATAGTTAAGAGTCTGTTTCTTGGGGGCGCCTGGGTGGCTCAGATGGTTAAGCATCTGCCTTCAGCTCAGGTCATGATCCCAGGGTCCTGGGATCGAGTCCCACATCGGGCTCCCTGCTCAGCGGGGGGCCTGCTTCTGCCCTTCCCTCTGCTTCTCCCTCTGCTCATATTCTCTCTCTCTCTATCTCTGTATCTCGAATGAATAAGTTAAAAAAAAAAAAGAGTCTGTTTCTTGGTTTGCCTCTCCCTCTTTTTTTTTTTTACCTTTGTTCATTTATTTTGTTTCTTAAATACCACAAATGAGTGAAATCATATGGTATTTGTCTTTCTCTGACTGACTTATTTCACTTAATAATAGTCTCTAGCTCCATCTACATCTTCGCAAATAGCAAGATTTTATTTTTTAGGGCTCGGTAATATTCCATTATACATAAATGGAACATTATACATTATATTATATATATATATATCACTTCTTTTTTAAAAAAGATTTTATTTATTTGGGACAGAAAGCATGAGAGAGAAAGAGAGTGCACACAAGCAGGGGGGAGGGGCAGAGGGAGAGGGAAAAGCAGACTCCCCACTGAGCAGGGAGCCCAATGTGGGGCTTGATCCCAGGACCCTGGGATCATAACCTGAGCTGAAGGCAGATGCTTAACCAACTAAGCCGCCCAGGTGCCCCTATACACCACTTCTTTATCCCGTTCATCAGTGGATGGACACATGGGCTGTTTCTATGATTTGGCTATTGTAGATAATGCTGCTACAAACATTGGGGTGCATGTATCCCTTTGAATTAGTATTTTTGCATTCTTTGGGTAAATACCTAGTAATGTAATTGATGGATAGTAGGGTAGATCTATTTTTAACTTTCTGAGGAACCTCCATACTGTTTCCCAGAGTGGGTACACCAGTTTACATTCCTACCAACAGTGCAAGAAGGTTCCTTTTTCTCCATATCCTCACCAGTTCTTTATATATTTTTGATACTAACCCTCTATCAGATATGTTGTTTGCAAATATCTTCTCCCATTCCATAGGGTGACTTTTAGTTTTGTTGATTGTTTCCTTGCTGTGCAGAAGCTTTTTATTTTGAGGAAGCCCCAATAGTTTATTTTTTATTTTGTTTCCCTTGCCTCAAGAGACATATCTAGAAAAAAGTTGTTATGGCCAGTGTCAAAGAGGTTACCGTCCGTGTCGTCCCCCAGGATTTTTATGGTTTCAGGTCTCACATTTAGGTCTTTAATGCATTTTGAATTTATTTTTGTGTTTGGTGTTAGAAAGTGGTCCAGTTTCATTATTTCACATGTTGTCCAGTTTTTCCAACACCATTTGTTGAAGAGACTGTCTTTTTCCCATTGGATATTCTTTTCCTGCTTTGTCAAAGATTAATTGACCATATAATTGTGGGTTCATTTCTGGGTTTTCTATTAAGTTCCATTGATCTGTGTGTCTATTTTTCACCAGTACCATACTGTTTTGATGACTACAGCTTTGTAATATAGCTTGAAGTCCAGAATTGTGTTGCCTCCATCTTTGCCTTTCTTTTTTAAGGTTGCTTTGGCTATTTGGCATCCTCTGTGGTTCCACACAAAGTTTAGGATTATTTGTTCTGGGTCTGTGAAAAATAGTGCTGGTATTTTGATAAGGATTGCATTAAATGTGTAGATTGCTTTAGGCAGTATAGACATTTTAACAATATTTACTCTTCCAAATCCACAAGCATGGAATGTCTTTTCATTTCTTTCTGTCATCTTCAGTTTCTTTCATCAGTGTTTTATATTTTTCAGAGTACAGGTCTTTCACCTCTTTGGTTAGGTTTATTCCTAAGTATCTTATTGTTTTTGGTGCAATTGTAAGTAGGTTCGATTCCTTAATTTCTCTTTCTTTTGCTTCATTATTGGTGTATAGAAATACAACAGATTTCTGTACATTGATTTTGTATCATGAGACTTTACTGAATTCGTGTATCAGTTCTAGCAGTTCTTTGGTGGAATTGTGTTTTTTTGTAGAGAGAATCACGTCTTCTGCAAATAGTGAAAATTTGACACTTCTGTGTGGAGTTGGATGCATTTCATTTCTTTTGTTTTCTGATTGCTGAGGCTAGGGCTTCCAGTACTATGTTAAATAACAGTGGTGAGAGTGGACATCTCTAACTTGTCCTGACCTTAGAGGAAAAGCTCTCAGTTTTTCCCCATTAAGGATGATATTAGCTGTGGGTTTTTCATATGTGGCCATTGAGGTATGTTCCCTCTAAGCATACTTGGTTAAAGGTTTTATCAAGAATAGATGCCATACTTTGTCAAATGCTTTTTCTGCATCTATTGAGAGGATCATATGGTTCTTATTCTTTCTTTTATTAATGTGGTGTATCATGGTGATTAATTTGAGAATATTGAACCACCCCTGCAGCCCAGGAATAAATCCCACTTGATCATGGAGAATAATTCTTTTAATGTACTGTTGAATTCAATTTGCTAGTATCTTGTTGAGAATTTTTGTACCCGTGTTCACCAGAGATACTGGCCTCTAATTCTCTTTTTAGTGATGTCTTTATCTGGTTTTGGTATCAGGGTAATACTGGCCTCATAGAATGAATTTGGAAGTTTTCCTTCCTTTTCTATTTTTTTGGAATAGTTTGAGAAGAGGTATTAACTCTTCTTTAAATGAAGCCATCTGGCCCTGAACTTTTGTTTGTTGGGAAATTTTTGATTACTGATTCAATTTCTTTGCTGGCTATCAGTCTGTTCAAGTTCCCTATTTCTTCCTGTTTCAGTTTTGGTAATTTATATATATCTAGGAATTTGTCTGTTTCTTCCAGGTTGTCCAATTTGTTGGCATATAGTTTTTCATGATATTCTCTTACAATTGTTTGTGTATCTGTGGGGTTGGTTGTTATTTCTCTTCTCTCATTTGTGATTTTATTTATTTGGGTCTTTTTTCTTTTTGATAAGTCTAGCTAGAGGTTTATCAATTTTACTTTTTTTTTTTCAGAGAATCAGCTCCTGAATTCATTGATCTGTTCCATTTTTTTTAAATTTCTAGATCATTTATTTCTGCTCTAATCTTTATGATTTCCTTCCTTCTGCTAGCTTTAGACTTTGTTGTACTTTTTCTAGCTCCTTTAGGTGTAAGGTGAGTTGTTTGAGATTTTTCTTGCATCATGAGATAGACCTGTATTACTATATACTTCTCTCTTAGGACTGTTTTTGCTGCCTCCCAAATACTTTGGACCATTGTGTTTTCATTTTCATTTGTTTCCATGTATTTTTTATTTCTTCTCTGATTTCCTGGTTGACCCATTCATTGTTCAGCAGCATGTTATTTAACCTCCATTTTTTTGTGGTCTTTCCAGATTTTTTCTTGTGGTTGACTTTTAGTTTCATAGTGTTGTGGTCATAAAAAGTGCATGGTATGATCTCAGTGTTTTTGTACTTGTTGATGCCTATTTTGTGACCTAATATGTGATCTATTCTGGAGAATGTTCTATGTACATTTTAAAAGACTGTGCATTCTGCTGTTTTAGGATGGAATGTTCTGAATATATCTGTAACATCCATCTGGTCCAGTGTGTCATTTAAAGCCACTGTTTCCTTGTTTATTTTCTATTTGGGTGATTTGTTCATTGATGTAAGTGGGGGTGTTAAAGTCCTCTACTATTATTCTACTATTATCAGTTAGTTCCTTTATGTTTGTTATTGTTTTATGTATTGGGTACTCCCATGTTGGGTCCATAAATATCTAAATCAATAGTGATGTTTGTTGGCATTGCTTCTGGCAATGACCTTTAAAATATGTTTGTTTGTTTGTGTTTTCCTTTTTCACTTATATTATAAGCTGAGTAAGACAATACTCCATGAATACATTGATCCTTTGCTTCTGAGTTAAATTTATAGGTTTTAAATGATTATAGTTAGAATCAAGTAGTTGCTATTACACTTTAAATCCTGAAATTATCTTAATTCCCTGATTGGTAACAATGTTTTCCACTTCTTAATAATTGAGGATAATGGTTCTAGAAGGTATTATTTTAATATTTTAATATCTTGATTAAAAATTAAATATTGAGTAATATAATGTATAACAAATATAATAATTTTATTAATGTTAATATAATAATTAATGTTTCCTACCGAAGTTTATTATTAGCTCCTAAATTAAGTATAATTTAAGGTTTATTTTTTTAAACAAGCATTAAGTAGGCATTTATTTGTGAGACTCAATACCCTGAGTTGTCAAGATGAATAACATTTCTGCCCAACCGAGGGAAGCACATAGACTCCAGGAAGAAAATAAGTACTGATTTTATAAAGCTCATGACATCTACAATTTATTCTGCTCTGCCATTAGTAAGAGCAAACTATCTCACAACATTTTTTTAAAAATTAAAATCAGATGTGTCTATAAGTTGGGTCAGAAAAGCCAAGTGTGGATAGTCTGAGATCAAGAGTATGCATTTTCTTGGTTTACTAGAGCAAATTTTGATGTTTTATTTATTTATTTAGAATGAATATATACTATTTTACATCAAAATTTATTGTACAATTATAATATACAATCACATACATTAAATTACATATTACTTATGTAGATATATTCTATATAGAATTCAAACATATAGAATATTATTATATTTTATTATATCATATTATCAGATCTTACATATAAAAAAGAATATAAGGAGATAATATCAGTACTTTTTTTTTTTAGTATCAGTACTTTTAACTTCCTCTTTGAAGGAAAGTTTTTTCTGCCTGTGTGGGTCTTTTTATTTTAGGGGTCATTTTTATTTAGGGGTCAGTGACCTGCAGCTCTCAGACACTTAGCATTATGCCAGTAATGTATGTAGTTACAAATGAGAGTCTAGAGAAATTCAATAACCATATGCATCAGGAAGAAGGAATGTCTTTTAATTATGGGTTGTTATCTGCAAATTTAGAGGACCATATTAATCTTCTAAGATTGTATCCAAATTGTATTATTTATATTTCAAAGTCTCTGGTGATCACTATTCCATACTCAAAATTTCTGCCCTCATAACATAGTTATCACCTTGTTTTATATTTGCAACTGAATCCATTTATTATATATTTAATAAAAAACAAGATTCTTAGCTCTATCATATTAAGATAGCTAAATCATATCTATGTATATGATTAAGAAACCATAGAGCCATTGACTATGAATCACCACCACAAGTAATAAGGTACACCCCTCTTCCAGTACTGAATATTAAACTGCCAATTTCTTGCTTTCTTAGGCACACCAGCAGTCAAGATATTGACACATGACCTGGACCTCACCAATTATTGTACCTCTTGTAGTTAGAAATACGCTATTCTCATGAGGACTGCATCAGGAAGGTAGCTCTATCCACATCCCCGTGGCAGTACAATTGTTTTAGCAACACTCCCAGCATCCAGAGTTGTGATGACAGAGGGGCACTTTGCAGTGTCTGTTCTCAAGGACACTGGTGAAGGACCCTTTATGGTAAAAGACTATTAGGTGATACAACTTTCTTTTTTTTTTTTAGTTTATTTTTTTTTTTAGTACTCTCTACAGCAAACATGGGGCTCTAACTCGTAACCCCAAGATCAAGAGTCCCATGCTCCTCCAACTGAGCAAATTAGGTGCCCCAGGTAATACAACTTTTGATATTACTCCTGGCTACATAGCCTTCAAACTTCATTCTAGACATGTACCAAAGTTTGTGCAAGCTACTGAGTTTTCCTTTGTAAAATTCCCTTTCTGTTTAATCTTTTTTTTTTTTTAAGATTTTATTTATTTTTTTGATAGAGAGAGACACAGTGAGAGAGGGAACACAAGCAGGGGGAGTGGGAGAGGGAGAAGCAGGCTTCCCGCTGAGCAGGGAGCCCGATGTGGGGCTCGATCCCAGGACCCTGGGATCATGACCTGAGCCGAAGGCAGACGCTTAACCGACTGAGCCACTCAGGCACCCGTCCCTTTCTGTTTAAATTAGCCAAAGCCAATATCTGAGGCTGGCAATTAAAAATCCTGACTGATAGAGGGAACAAATCGATTAAAATACTCAAATATTGTGTGTCCTAAAGATGATAATTTCTCTATAGTTCAAAGCACTTTTTTTTAATATCCTTAATTAATTAGATAAACAAATGTGTTGTATACTTATCATATGCAATTCTCTACGGTAGAGTTAGCAAATTTTGGAGTATCTTGAGTCTCCTGCTCATTGTAGTTATTTTTTGTTTTTAATTAGATTCTAACTGCCTATTCACAGCTGGAAAGCATTCACTCATGCGACTTCCTAAATGAATCGATGCTTTTTCAAGTCAGAGTTTTTGTGAGAACATATTTGTAATAGCTTCCCATATCTGTTTATTTCATTATCATCATCTATGTTTGTCATTACCATCACATATATATGTGCATGTATACATCATATGTGTGTGTGTGTATATAGAGTTTTCATAAGCAAAATAAAGACATTATTTAAATGTTTTTAAATGAAGAATTTTGAAATACAAATTATCCAAACATTGTCTCTGCTCCAAAGCATTTCTTTCCCTCCATCCCTAAGGCCATGAGTGCCCTATTAAAAGCTCCTAATGCTACTCTTCAGTCTGAAGGTTTTGCTCCACAATCTGTGTTTAAGCACCAGATGCTCTTTTCATTTGTCTCCCAGTCCCAGTTCTTTTATTGATAATTAGATTTTCAATCTCTGTCCCTCTGTTTTTATCTCTCTCACCGCCCCCCATTCATGGAAGCTTGGTTGTAAGCTTTCTCTTGCACAGAATTGTGGTTTCTACCCAAGATGCTACCTTTTACCTGCTCCCACATCTCCAGAAAATGCAACCTGTGAGTAGTACCCAGCCCTATCTGACCTTGGCACAGGCTCCCTGCATGCTGCACCCAGCATGAACCTCACTCCACAGGCTCCAGCCTGTCTGGGACAGGAGGTAATCTGACAAGAATAACTTAATAGCCAGAGGCAGCCTGCGCACCAAGTGCATTGTTGCCAGAACAGCAGAAATGCTAAGTTTACCGTAAGGGATGAACAGCTTTTTAAAAGTGTCTAGCTGCAGGGAATTAAAGCTTCCAGATGGCCAGAATTGCTGCTGATCTGCATCCAGACACTCCACCTTGCAATTCTCCAAGACATAGTCCCATTCTTAGCAATTCTAGGCTTAAACTCAGGAGGCAATCTTCTCGCTTGTGTACCCATCCTTCTTCCCACTCAGATGTGTAGGGCATTCTTCTCTTTTTCTGTTCAAATTATAGGTACTTAAAAATAGTATATCTAGTTTCGTTTGGTAAATAAAGAAATAGAATCAGAAGACAAAGAACTGTTTATTCTCTCACCCACACTTGTGCCAAATGGTGCAAATAATTATACCTGCCTAGGCTTCAGGGCATTCTTCTGAAAAATTCATTGTCTATCATGTTTTATGAGAGCAAGGTTTACAGTGCCTTGATTTAAAAAAAAAAAAAAAGCTACTGTAAAAGGCTCTGAAATCCTAATCCAAAACTTAGTAATGTCCCATGATCTCCCCATCTGGAGCTCAGACCCCTGGCAACTTGAAGCACAGGCAGAGCTCCAAGCTCAGTAATAGTTCACAAAAGTTCTGGAGAGTAAATACAGACTTCACATGTCCCACAGGTAATGCATTTTACTCCTCTCATGGACACATATTGCAGCTATCATCAGATTTCCTTGTTCAGAAAGGAGAACAAAGTAAATGTTTCATTTCTAGACAAAACCAGATCAATATTAAAGGGACATCAGCAGTATATCATCTTCATAAAAATTCTAATAGCCAATTTTTTCAGCACCACTTATTGGGTCGTCAACCCTCTTCCCACTGATTTGTAAAATCACCTCTGTCATATATCAAGTTTCTATAAATGTGTGGTTCTGCTTCTCAGTTCTTTACTTTGTACCATTGGTCTATTTGTGCTTATTCTATGGTGACATTGTTGTGTTGTTGTTGTTGCTGTTGTTGTTTTAATTTTACTTATTTATTTGAGGAGAGAGAGAGAGCGCACATGCACGCAGGAACAGGGGGAGGGGCAGAGGGAGAGGGAGAAGCAGACTCCCTGCTGAGCAGGGAGCCCCACTCAGGGCTGGATCCCAGGACTCCAGGATCATGACCTGAGTATAAGGCAGACACTTAACCAACTGAGCCACCCAGGCACCCCTACAGTGACATTGTTTTAATTCCTAAACTTTATAGTATACCTTAAAATTTGATGGGAAAAGTTTCATGTTTTATTCTTCAAAATTATCTTGCTATTCTTGGCTGTTTATTCTTCCATGAAAACTAGGACCAGCTTCTTAAGTTCTATTAAAAAGAAAATACGGGGCACCTGGGTGGCTCAGATGGTTAAGCATCTGCCTTCGGCTTAGGTCATGATCTCCAGGTCCTGGGATAGAGTCCCATGTCGGGCTCCTAGCTCAGCAGGGAGTCTGCTTCTCCCTCTCCCTCTGCCTCTCCCCTTGCTTGTGCTCTGTCTCTCTTTCTCTCTCAAATGAATAAATAAAATCTTAAAAAAAAAAAGAAAGTACATTTGTGATTTGTATAAGTATTTCCTCAAATTTATAGATGCTATAAGAAAATCAACATCTTTATTTTTTCATATAATACATGTATTTAAAAATGCTTTGTATTATTCTCAATAAAGATCTTAAACATCTTTAGATAGATTTATTTTTAATATTTTATATTTTTATTCTATTTGAATATGTTTTCAATTATTGGTGTATAAAATATTATCAATTTTTTAACATCAATTTTGCATCTAGTTCACTTGCTTATCTTATACTCTTATTTTTTAAAAGTTCTCTGGAATGTTGTATGTATTTTTCCATGTAAACAGTCACGTATACAGAAATTGGAATTTTTCTCCTTTTCATTCTATATATCTTTACCTTTTAATTTTTATTATCTTATTGTACTGTTCAGAACAATACATACTATAAACAGTAAAATACAGTATCCATGTTTTATACTTAAATTTAATGGGAATTATTTTATAGTATTTCTACTATTAATGATGTTTGGTTAGTTGATTAGTATGATGGCCTTAATTATGTTAATGAAGTTCCTTTCAATTCACAGTTATCTAAGAATATGTGTTTTTTTTAAATATTGGGAATGAGTATTGAGTTATATTAAGTGCTTTTCTGCATCTATTGAGATAATTTTTTTCTTTTAAACCTATTAATTTAGTGGATTACACTGTCAGATTTTTTTTTTTAAGTTGAGCTATCCTTCTGTCCTATAATACAATATTTGTTTCTACTTTTCTGACTTCATTTACTGAACTATTACTTAAGATGTCTACATCTGCAGGGCACCTGGCTGGCTTATCATAGGAACATGCAACTCCTGATCTCAGGGTCGTGAGTGCCAACCCCACATTGAATGTAAAGATTACTTAAATAAATATTTTTTAAAAAGATATCTGCATCTGCTTAGTAAATGAGATTGTGATTATCTATCTATTTCTAGCCCTATCAACCTAAGACTATCAGGAACAGACCTATCATTGAGAAAATTAGGTTTATTGACCCATAGCAAAGAGAGAAACCATACTGTAAAGTCACTAGGAGAATTTCATCAAAAACTGGGAAAGATGAAGTAATTATGAGATTTGGAGGAAGAGTGGAGTTTAGATAAAATTTAAATGGTTTTGATAGGCTTGAATCAAAGTAGGTTGTATGTGAACGAGTCAGTATCAGCTTTGAATGGCAAGGGGAGCCCAGGCTTCTCTTTCTTTGAAAACTACAAAGTTATGATAAATGTGGAAAGGTGAGTTTAGAAACCCTTATACGACATTCTACATCTGGGTTGGAAATTAAGATTGCTTCTGTGTCAAAGCCAATTAGATCCTCTAGACAATAAAAGGATGTTACATTTATACTGATGTAATTTTAAACAACAGAGTTTCTGATAGTCTTTCATTTTGGAGATAGAGAACAAAGTTTTGCAGAGAATAAGAAAGTAGTCACTCCAAGAAGAAATTGTTATGATACTTGAAAGTTTCCTCTTGTTAAATGGAAAGCTGGCTTTATCTGTGTCTGTCATTGCTGCCTGATGAATGGAAGAACAGATTTTTGCTTTCTCAGTCAGAGCGAATGCTCTCTCTTCCTCTCTTTTATATATATTTGTATTTACATATGTATGCATACATATGCATTATAAATGTGAATATATGAATATTTATGTTGATACATGTATGCATGCATGTATTTATACATCAATGTGCACATATATTGATAATAATGCATTTATATAATAAACTAATGAGATTTTTATCAATACAGTCACTTACATGCACATATATAATTTTAAACTTTCACTGTCCCAGATTATTTTCATACCGAATCTTTAATTGCCTGTAAAAACATTAAGTTGTATTGATGCCCCACTTTAAAAAGTGCAGGCATCCAAATCATTAACAATGTGCTTTCTGTTAATTATTTCATTATTTGATATTAAATTCTAATTTCAAGAATATAAAAATCTATAGAGGATAATATAATAATGTAAAACAATCTATGGCACTACTAAAATACTTAAACAAATACTGATATTTTGTCAAAAATGACTTAGATCTGTTTTTCTTTAAGAAACATACTATTATAGCAGCGCCTGGGTGTCTCAGTTGGTTAAACATGGGACTCTTGGTTTTGCCTCAGGTCATGATCTCAGGGTCTTGAGACTGAGTCCCACATCAGGCTCCTCGCTCAGTGTGGAGTCTGCTTGAGATTCCTTCCCTCTCCTTCTACTCTTCCACTCATGCTCTCTCTCTTTCTCTGAAATAGATAACTAAATCTTTTTTTTTAAAGAAACATACTATTACAGATATAATTAATATCATTTACTCCTAATCTCCTCAGTGTTAGCAACTGAATTTTAGTTACACACAAATATGCAAATCCAAACACACGTGTGTATGAACATGTTTATGTGTGCACATATATATTTAAAATGAAGAACAGCCATTTAAAAACAAAAATAATATATATACACACACATACACACAGATATATTCTTTTGTTTTCTATGGACTTTTTTTTTTTCTTTTTCATGATAAGTAATTGGTAGTTTTCATGTCCATTGTTACTTCTTTTATTTCTACCAATTATTGTTTTATAATATCTTGAGTTTCTTTTTACTTTTTCTTTTTCAAGAGGGAGAGAAAGAGAGAAAGAGAGGAGAGGCAGAGGGAGAGGGAGAGAGAATCTTAAGCAGGATCCATGCCCAGTATAGAGCCAGACACAGGGCTCCATCTCATGACCCTGAGATCAAGACCTGAGCTGAAACCAAGAGTCAGATGCTCAACAGACTGAGACACCCAGGCACCCCTCCTGAGTTTCTTATTGTTTGTTGGTTTGTTTTGCTTTGTTTTATTTTATTTATTTTATTATTTTTTAAGATTTTTATTTATTTATTTGACAGAGAGAGAGAGAGACAGTGAGAGAGGGAACACAAGCAGGGTGAGTGGGAGAGGGAGAAGCAGGCTTCCTGCGGAGAAGGGAGCCGGATGCGGGGCTCTATCCCAGGACCCTGAGATCATGACCTGAGCTGAAGGCAGACGCTTCACGAGTGAGCCACCCAGGTGCCCCTGTTTTGCTTTTAGATGATCTGTTTTCCTTTTTCTGTTTTAGGAACCTAACCATACCTACTTCAACTTTCCTTTTCATTGCCATATCATATTAATTTTGTCAAAATTATGTTTCCATTTTTGGTTTTGGTAATAGATTTATTCATGTGTTTCCTAATATCTTCATGAACTTTAATTTTCAGTTTCATCAGGGGTGGAAAATTTACTATCCTGTCCTTTTTACCCTCTTTCTACATTCACGTTTAGCTAATAGCTCTGTGTTTGCTTACTCTTGGTCTCTGGAGTCTCCATGTTTGAACAAGATTTAAAGGTTTTGGTTGTTTCCCCTTTGTTATGGTGATGGAGATATTGAAAATAAATCAGATCCACTGAGCAGGCCCATTAGTGAATTGGCCAATTCCTGGATTTAATGCTATATTTGTGCTGTTTCTACCTTCCCATGCATAAGGCTTCAAATAAGTCATTGCTCAGAGTCATTGGTAAGAAATTCTCTTTAGATGTGCTCTTGAATGGGGGAATCCCACTCCAGTTTCTGGATTCAGACATTATGTCTCAAATTCCCACTCCCCCCTCCCAACACAAACTACTGTCCTGAATAATGTTTAATTTCCATTACTCTGTACTTCTTACCACATCTACATGCTTTCAAAAGCTAGAGATCAGCAGACTACACCTGCATTGTTCAATACTTTGCATTTTAAATCACAGAGATACTCTTATTTTTAAATACAGCTCTGTGTTTGTAATTTGCTGTTTTAATTATTTATAAACCATTGCTATATGTCTGCAGTGGCAGAGAAGGGAGAAATTTCCCAGACATAATTTAATAACACCATCTTGAAGGGAAGCATATTTACCTTATTTTTCATATCTATAGTCTATGTCCCTATAATTGTACACCATTTTGCGTATGTTACATCTCCGCTATATTACCTATGGTGATATTTGTTGAATGAATGAATGAAAATTAATGAATAAATGTTTCTTGGCTTGGTAGAGCAATTTTAATATAAAGACATTGTTAGCAATGCTTTACACTGACATATAATTCAGATGTTATATCTTGTTTAGTAAGTGAAATTATGTGTGTTTTAGATTCCTTTGATGATCTCTTGGATTCCTTGGATGATCTCTTTTTGAAAAATTTCTCAATTCTCCATTATGTTAGATGAATAAGTATAGGAAAATAAAATAGTATTTTCCTAAGGATATTATAGTTTGGAAATTGAACTTGACTTAAAGGCACAAAGAAATTATTTTTCTACTAGACAATCTCGGTAGATTTTAAACTACTTCTTAAAACAAAAATAATGTTAAGTCCTGTAAAGGAAATTTATTAAAGAAAGATTTTTTTTTTTAATATCTGGAGAGGAGTTTAAAAAACATTTTAAAATAAGTATGTTTCCCTTAAGTAATATAATTTAAAATTCATATTTTCTGAAGAAATATTATCATTAATGTTATCAATTTAATTTTACAGAATTGTTCAATTTAGTCTTTATTCAGATAATAATGGGCTAGAAATTTGATCTTTAAAAATGTTATATATCATTACCCTTATAAGAAAAGAATTATGGGGGCTCCTGGGTGGCTCAGTCGTTAAGCGTCTGCCTTCGGCTCAGGTCATGATCCCAGGGTCCTGGGATCGAGCCCCGCATCGGGCTCCCTTCTCAGCGGGAAGCCTGCTTCTGCCTCTCCCACTCCCTTTGCTTGTGTTCCTGCTCTCACTATCACTCTCTCTGTCAGATAAATAAATAAAATCTTTAAAAAAAAAAAAAAGAAAAGAATTATGGTGTTTTTCAAACATTGTATAGGTATTCATATGCTATTTTCTGACACTGTAGTGTCACAAATATATTCCCATATCCACTTAGAAGCAGTAACATCCTCTCTTTCTCACCATTTCTTTTTTGTTTTTGATATTTTTCTTTGTTGTTTAGTCCCAGCATGAGCTGCTTCATGATTGATGAAACCCAGCAGGCTGTTACAACCATTCAGAAAATAAGCTATGTCTTCATTTATACCTTATTAACTTAAATGCCAGAGTTCATTGGCATCTTACAATTGCTAAAACACAATCTGATCAACCTCTTGGGGGTTGGGGGGAAAAAGACTGAAAATTTTACTCAGAAATCTCTGAGTCTATAAGTATCTGAGACATTAGGTATGAAGATTATCTGGTCCAGAATACAGGCTTTACCATTTTATAAACCTAAAAAAAATATTTCTCTAGTTGCTTTTATCTTAAGGAAGGGACAGAAAAGTTATATACTTTAAGGATCATTAGCTCTACCCAACTTTGTAAATTAGCTCTACCCAAAATAACACACACACACACCCTTAGTTAATCCTGAAGATTTGTTTTTTTTTTTTTTCTGTCCCTTCCTTAAGTTTCTCTAACCCTGTTAGATAAAAGCAACTAGAGAAATTTTTTTTTTTAGGTTAATGTAAGGGAATAAAGCCGGACAGAGGTAAAATGGGCTCTTTGGCAATGAGTGAGTTTTCTCGCATGGAAAACGTTTTAGCATAGCCCACACTACCACTTGACTGGAAAATGTAGAGGGATTACAAGTGTAATGTGTATAAATTACACATTTACAAAGTTGAGATATAAAAAAAGAATGAAAATTTATATTTCTATAAGTGAACTTCATTTAGTTTGTTAGTTTTCCACTTATGTCTGGGAGTGCAACATTCTGAACTAATGGTAAACATAGTGCAAGGTTTTCCTTCCTTCTTCTCCTGCTACCTCTCTGCTCAATAGGGACCTAATTTGCAGAGCTTCATGTACTTTCATGGTATCCAGGGAAATAAGACATATGGTTCATTATGGTCCTCTGTCCACTACAGGACTTTGCAAACGTACATAATCCTTTCTGGTATTTGGCTTTCAGGAAAGTTTTGTGCTGCCTTTGCATCTCTAATGCTTCTGTTAACTCTTGCTTTTCTGTTTTTATCTCTACTTAGCTCTCTCTTCATGATCCTCTTTTCAAACATGATGGCTCTCCAAATTGACTTAGCTCACAGGTAGCCAATTTTTAGTTTCTCTCAGGAGGATAGGAACTATTTAAATGTACTATTATAGACTATTCTGGGAAGCCAAAACTCTGTGTGTCTGTTTTCAAGCTCATATATCTAGTTGTTTTATAATTAGTCCACCGAGTTTTTACTTAACTTGGCACATCATTTCCCTACTTTTCAATTGTTCTGGCAACAAGGCAAATGTTTAAACTTCTCTGAGAGGTTTACAGTTTCTCAGACTTTTTCTTAGGAAGCAAACGGCATAGTCTTGAGACATTCAGGGATCCCTAAGCCTATCCAGGTTTCCTATTTCATCCCTCCCTCCTACCACTTAGGATTTAGCCTAGTATAAGACATGGATTATTGCGCTCTCTGGAACATCATTTTATATCTAAATTTATCACTTTTTAGTTTTTTTCTAATTCTCTGGCTCTTCTAGATCTTGGCCCAGAAATTGACTTTATCTCTTCCCTGTGTGATGGAAATTAGTTCTGACACTTTTATGCATGTTTTCTAATTTATTTCTTTGGTATATACTATGCCCTGATGCTGGTCCAAAAGAAATGTCTTCATTGTAATCCCTGGAATATGTAAATATTATCTTACGGAAGAAGAGTCTTTGCAAATATAATTAAGTTAAGGATATTGAAATAAGGAGATCATTTGGGATTATCTAGTAGCTCTAAATGCCATCACAAATATCCTTATAAGAGGAGGGCTGAGGGAGATTAGACAGACACTCACAAAGGAGAAAACAATGTGAGGATAGAGGCAGAGATTGAAATGATAAGACTGTAAGCCAAAGAATGCCAGAAGCCACAAGAAACTGTACGACACAATGAGCAGATTCTCTTCTAGAGCGTCTGGAGGGAGCATAGCCCTAGCTGCACCTTGCTTTCAGACTTCTGGCTTCCAGAGCTGTGAGAGGATAAATTTCTATTGTTTTAAGGCATCTCATTTGTGATAATTTGCTACAGCATCCATATGAAACTAATACAGCCTAACTTTACCAAGGATTAGCTTTTGATAGGTAGAGACAGCTAAAGAAAACCTTTTAAGACAAATATGTGTGTGTGTGTGTGTGTGTGTATCTCAAAATGCTCAAGTTCTGCAAATAAGAATGTGGCTTCAACGATTTTGGTGGCTGTTATGAATTTAGAGATCTGTTCAGAAATTCTGCATTAGACTGTGTTGTAGGTAAAATAAGGGCTTCTTAAATATGTCCTTGTTCTAATCCCAAGAACCCATAAATATGTTTCATGACAAAGAGGAATGAAGGTACCAGGTGAAATTAAGATTGCTAATCAGCTGACTTTAAAATAGTGATATTATCCTGAATTTTCCCAGTGAGCTTAATGTCATCACAGGCGTCTTTAAAGGAAGAAGAGGGAGATAGAAGAGTCAGTGTCAGAGTGCTATTTATGAAAAATACTCAAATGTCCATTGCAGGCTTTGAAGATGTGAAAGGGGTCACAAGCAAAAGAATGTAGGCAGCATCTAGAAGCTGGAAAAGCCAAGAAAACAAATCTTCTCATAGAGTCCCCCAGAAAGAACACAGCCCTGGTGACACTTTGATTTTAGCCAAAACCCATTTTGGATTTCTGACCTCTAGTAAGATGTCTCAAATATTCATAAATCTGTGTTATGTTAAACTACCCAGTTTGTGGTTATTTGTTAAAGCAGCAATAGCTAACTAATACAAATATCTACCAAGGATTTTATTTGTTAAGGATAGCTAATGATAATCTTTTCAGATAAACATATGTATATGTGTATCTTAAAATGCTAAGCTTTTGCAAACAACTTGGTTTCAAAGGTTGTGGTTTCTGCTGTGAATTTGGAGCTGTATTAACAGAAACTCAGTTGACCTCTGCTTTAGGTTATTGCTACCTAAGCTTAAAGGTGACAGACATTCACAGTAATCTATCACTGCCATATGAATCAAGGGAGAAGCATATTGGATACAAGGAAGGACTAGGACAAGATCATTCACTAAAATTCTACCAACCTCTGCCCATTCTACACCCTCTCCTAGTGTTCCCTAATTCACATGCTTGTGTTCCCTCTCTCGTTGTCTCTCTCTCTCTCTGTCAAAAAATAAAGAAAATCTTAAAAAAAAAAATCATGGTTATGTTGTTATTAGAAAATAAATGTCTTAGTGTAGAGAAATAATAAATATTAGTAATTAAGAGTAAGTGGGGCATACCCATAGGCAATCTCCATTATCATTTAGATGTATATCTATCCAGACCACCTTAAATACAAATAAACAAAAAATAGCTGGCATTAGAAGCACATATTCTGCTGAAAATTGATTTTTTTACTTAAAAGAAATATGTAAACACCATTTCACATTTATTTTTTTTTAAAGATTTTTATTTATTTGACAGAGAGAGACACAGCAAGAGAGTGGGAGAGGGAGAAGCAGGTTTCCCGCGGAGCAGGGAATCGGGGCTCGATACCAGGACCCTGGGAACATGACCTGAGCCGAAGGCAGATGTGTAATGACTGAGCCACCCAGGCGCCCAACATTTAATACATTTATATTTTGAAGAGTCATAAAACCAACAATACCAAAGTTGTGAGGCATTATTACATTAGAAATAGAAAACTTCATTTCTCATGATAATCCAACAAATTATTGATTTCTAAGAAAAACACAGAAATATTTTAAACTACTTTATGACATAATATGTATATATAATTTTGAAATGTCTTTATTTCATTATTCTACATTTGAGAACATGTGATAAATACTGCAAAGTGCAGTGAGAATTGGTTCACCTTGATAACATAGTAGTAATGCACCAGTAAGAAAATACCTTCCCAATTTTGAAAGGGCAAATTCAAAACCCTAGAGAAATGTAGACGGAAAGAAGCGTATAGTAAGCATAGATGATAAGGACTTGGAATAGTGACAGCAACTCAATAAACAAATACAGATCTTTTGGTGCTCTAATATTTTAAGAGTATCTTGTATGATTATGACTTTTGTGGGGCGGGAATAGAGAAAGAGAGAAGGAGGTGGGGAGGGAGCAAAGGGAGAGGGAGAGAGAGAGTGTTAAGCAGGCAAAGTGCAAAGCCCGAGGCAGGGCTTGATCTCACAAACCTTGAGATCATGACCTGAGCCAAAATCAAGAGCCCGACGCTTAACCGACTGAGCCACCCAGGCGCCCCACATGATTATGACTTTTATATGGAGACTGTGTACAAAGAGTTATCTTTAAAAATTGAGCACAGGGGCGCCTGGGTGGCTCAGTTGGTTGGGCGACTGCTTTCGGCTCAGGTCATGATCCTGGAGTCCCGGGATCGAGTCCCGCATCGGGCTCCCTGCTCGGCAGGGAGTCTGCTTCTCCCTCTGACCCTCCCGACCCTCCCCCCTCTCATGTGCTCTCTCTCTCTCATTCTCTCTGTCTCAAATAAATAAATAAAATCTTTAAAAAAAAAAATTGAGCACAGAAAATAGTTTCTGCTCTTATTGTGGAGAGGGAGAATTGGAGAAAATAATAGGAGTCTCACATTAGATTAATCTCTAACATGTTATTGAGCCTTTCACTTTGGCAAGGTTAAAGAATCAAGGCATAGTAGACAGTACCAGCACTCTGCCCATCGATAGAGACAGATTATGAACAATAAAATGATTTGGAAAGGATCTTCAGATGCCTCCTGACAGCTGCAGCTAGGGTGGAGCCCATTATTTCTGAAGATTGAAATACTGTAAATAGTAATATAATAATAGTAATATAGTAGTATATTAATAGTAATAGTAATATAAACCAATTTTAATAAATATCAGCTATTAATATTCAGTCTCCCAATTACTAGTCAGTTGATTTAGTAAATTTTTTTATTTTGACTTCGGTTTTCTTCTATTATATTTACTGTAATTTCACTCATTTGTTTTCATCCAAGATGATTCAATTGAATGACCACCAAACTGGCCATAAATACACATATCCTGAGATTATTGTTTACATCAAATATAAAATACCTATCACATTACTTCTCTCCTACTGTGCAATAGCCAGGGCGTCTTATGAGAAGCCTCCCAAATTACATAGCCTTGGTGATTTAAAAGTTTTCCAGGGCGCCTGGGTGGCTCAGTCGTTAAGCGTCTGCCTTCGGCTCAGGTCATGATCCCAGCGTCCTGGGATCGAGCCCCGCATCGAGCCCCGCATCGGGCTCCCTGCTCAGCGGGAAGCCTGCTTCTCGCTCTCCCACTCCCCCTGCTTGTGTTCCTGTTCTCACTATGTCTCTCTCTGTCAAATAAATAAATAAAATCTTTAAAAAAAAAAAAGTTTTCCAAGTAAGAATGGACAACTTTCTATTTGGTATTTTATGACCCACAAAGTAAAAATACGTATGACTGGATTAAATACCCCTGTGCGCGTACTCTTTCCCGTCTGTATCCGGTTGCTCACAGCATACCGAAGGACACCGGCAGGGGAATCAAGCCCATCCCTGTACTGCCCGTGGTCCAAGGGCGTCACGTGACCGAGTTCCGCAGCGCACACACCGTAATTGGTAGGGAGACCTACTGTAGTCTGCGTTTGATGCTTATACAACGCTGACAGCTTTCACTTCATACCAAACAGAGAAAAGAAACATACGAAGAGTTATTGTAAAAGGGAGAAAAATAAGGGGCATTTTAAAAAACAGCTTACCTGATTTCTTATCTATCACATTTTCATCCCTCTTTCACTTCTAGTCCCCTCTCTGTGGTGACGTGAAGAAACAGTTATTCAAAGTCACCACCAGTAAAATACCACGCGCTAATAGTGCTGCTCTAGCCACTTTGCCACAGCAGCTCTTCCAGAGGCAGAATTTTCCTTAATTACTGACAGAAGGCGCTTCTCCAGGCACTGTACGTTTAGCTGGATACGAGGCCGTGGGATTGGCAGTTGTGAATGAAAAAAGTAAAATAGCGAAGACTGAATGCTGGCAATAAATACAAAAAGCAACTGCAGCAGTACTAATGTTGTATTTTCCTTATAATTTGCACATTGAAGAACTGTAGCCCAAGATCACAAATGACCACAGAGTTAATACATACAGCAGTTGGTTATCACTAGGACCGTTTTATCCAGGGTACAAAATGACTGAATAGGCTTCACTGCAGCGAAGGCATGTGGAGATACCAGCTAAGCCGAAGCATCCCAATCATACAGATTCCATTAAAGCCCTGCTGAAACAAATCTGAATTTAATTTAAGCTCCACAGGAAAGGGTGCTCTTTGCTCCTCAACTGCTGTTTTGCCTCAACACGACGGACTGGGGCTTTTTATCAGCCACCTGCTCTTCCACAAAACTGTCTGAACTGAAATGGATATTTTGTCTTTTTATTTTCATGGTTTTTAACAATCAAGGTTCATGATCCAGAACTGCTGCAGAGATGTTGCTGAGAAAGAAAAAGAGTAAAGCCTTCTTAATATCTCGAATCAGCCTAAGCAGGACGGGAAGATTTACGAGTAGAAATCATTACTTACTACGACTTCCCGGGTTGGATGTGAGCAGGAGAGGCCAATGCCATTGCTGCTCCTGGCTTTGTGGGAGCTATTTGTGAATAAATGAATACCATTTCCAGTAGGATGCTCTCTTTTAATTATTTCCTACTCTGCACCACACAAACCATTTTTGAGACAGGCTGTAAATCATAGTTTCTCTCTAAACAAATTTTTTTATTTCAAAAAATTCTGTACCATTTTTTGAGTTAGGATAGATTAAAGAAGACATATGCTATGGTTGCATGGGCTCAATCAAAGCAGTATTTAAAGCATAACCCTTCTTGGTTATGCTGTATTTATATACTGTGGTCACTAAAGTTATTTCGGATGACAAAAGAATTGGGGAATTAGGGCCAGCTGTGTTGGATTGGAAAACACTCTGGACCAGGAATCCATTTTATCACTTACTTATAAATTGTTCTCTTTATACTTACACAGAAGCCCCTTTATTTAGTTTTCAAATGCTATGACTTGCCAAGTATTTTCCCCAGAAAAATCTGCAAACTGCCTTAGCAACTTTATCTTTCCTGTATATTTTAGATTCCATAGATATTTTGTACCAGTACATACTCAATATATTTTTGAATGAATTAAATGTTATTTTTTTGAGATTTTATTTATTTATTTGACAGAGAGATAGACAGAAGAGCACAAGCAGAGGGAATGGCAGAGGGAGAGGGAGAAGCAGGCTCTGCACTGAGCAGGAAACCCAATGTGGGACTCGATCCCAGGACCCTGGGATCATGACCTGAGCTGAAGGCAGACGCTTAACCATCTGAGCCAGCCAGGTGCCCCCAAATGTTATTCTTAATAAGGCCATTTAGAGAATACAGAGTTGAATAAAAATTAATCCCAGCCCTCAATAACATTTTAATGTAAATCTGGAGATGATGAAAAGGAATGTCATTTAAGGAGATAATCATGTTCTGTTGTCTTTTCAGTTGGATTAAACAAAATGTGTAAGACTTTGAAAGATTTATAAATGGATCATTTGGATTACAGTTTACATTCTGGCTGTATAGAGGGCAGATGAATGCCAATAATGACAAAAGCAGCTTTAGGTGATTAAGGGAAGACAGGAGATGTTTGAGTAGGTGAGCGTCATCGTCAATCTTTAAAATTTCTAGCGTACACAACAGCCAGTAGCCAGCGATGAAGCTATTGCGTAGCTGCAAAATTATTTCTATAAGGGTCATAACTGTAGGGGTGGAAGAAGTTAAAACACATACACTAAAAAAAAAAGAGTTAAAAATGAAAAAATATATATATATATTCTGGAGGTAATAAGAGAATTGGGGGGGGAACCTCCTAAAAGAAGTGGATAGACAAATGAGTACATTGTTATTTGAAATTGAAATTGCTCTTTATAAAAAAGATCACATGCATAATAAATAAGTAATAAGTAACTTAATAAACAGAATATGTCCAATTGTATAACAAGTTCAGTTTGGAAAGTCAAGAAGCATGAGGGAGAATTATGATTAAAAGATTAAATATTGAGGTGCCTGGGGGTCTCAGTCGGTTTACCCTTCTGCATTTGGTTCAGGTCATGATCTTGGGGTCCTGGTATCAAGCCCCACGTCAGGCTCCCTGCTCAGCCAGAGTCTGCTTCTCCATCTTCCCTCACCCTGCTCGTACTCTCTCTTCTTCGCTCTCTCTCTCAAATAAATAAATGAATCTTTAAAAAAATAAATAAAAGATTAAATCTAATATATTACTTTGAGAAAAGAATGGCACTACTTTTGGAAATGGAGAAATCTGGATTTTGAAGATTTTTTGGAAGAAAGATAATTAATTCCGTATTGAAAATGCCAAATTGGAAGTGTCAGGGATTTCCAGAGATTTTCATAAGGTTGTTTGAAATGTTAAATGAGAACACCAATATACTGATAAATAATTAATTTAATAAAGGTAAAAATTAAAGTTTGAGGCATGAATGAGATTATAAAGGAAGGATTTTAATAATTGCCACAGAAAAGTCCAAGAAAGAGAACCTTAGTGAAGATGAACATGCAAAAAATTATTTCCAGATTCCTGAAAGATCTCAGAAACCGAAGTAAATATTTTCACTGGGTAGTCAGAAAAAACAAAACAAAACAAAACAAAACCTTTGTTTTTCTTTTATTATTTGTATTTATTTTGTTTATTGTCAATTTATCATGAATATGCTAACAGTTTATATATAGGTATTTTTATATCTCTTCATAAAATTTAATGGGAGGAATAAAAATGTAGAGCAGTGGAAAGAAAAAATGCCACATCTTTTTAGATTAGCTCAGAACTACTCATTTGGTAACCTTTAATTGATGGCCAAACTCAAACCCCATCCCTATATCTTGATTTAATTTTTCTGGCACAGAGCATGGATATTAGCACTTTTAAAATATCTTTCAGTGCTTCCAGTGTAATCTGGGGTTAAGAAGCCCTACAGTCCATGGTACATTTATTGTTGTTTCTTTAGCTTTTAATAAGTGAGGACTGTTCTAAGACAATCTTAAGAGGAAAATAGCCACTAATTTTATTCCAAAGGCAGATTTATATCCAACTCTTAAGACCAAACATCTTAATGTTGTAAATGGCTAAAATGTTCTCTAGATTAACAAATTTTTTAAGAGAAACTTGAGACACACAGACTAAATAATAGTAATCTTAACTAACATTTATGGAGCATTTGCTGTGAGCCAAGGAGCTGTTCTTAGCAGGTTGTATATGTTAACTGATGTAATACTTACAGTCAACCTATGGGAATATCCATTATTCAGAGGAAGAAACTGAGGGAGAAACATACAGGGGTTATGTAAATTGCTCAGGGTCACACGTGTACTTCTTGGCAGATCCAGAATTCCTTTCCAGGCTGTCCAGCTCCAGAACCCACTCTGAGTTATAGAACTTTTTTCATTGCATTATGAGTTTCTTGACCCCTTCCCAATTTTCTTTCCACTACATGGTGCTATCTTTTCCTTGAGGTTAACATTCTGGAGGTGATATGAGCATATGTGTACAAAAGAACACTCTTCAGAAAAAAGCAAGCAGATGAGTATATAAGTTGCTATTTGAGGTTGTTCTTTATAGAAAGGGAATCATAGGCAAGCATTTTAAATATTTTTACTTTGATAAGTATTATGATAAATTCTCAATGAACTCCTTTGCTTCAGAGTTAGAAATAGTGGATTCTTTAATATTAGAAAATGCAGGTTTTATTTAATATATGACACAATTAAACTATTTGCAATAAATTTATATATCATTTACCCATGCTTCTGTTTACTATGTGTTAAAATGGGTAGTACTGTTTACCTAACTACCTCACAGATATGTTAAGGCATATTAAGTTAAATTTTATGAAATGTTTCTCGATTTCATTAAAAGCTCAAAAATTTGGACCTTAAAAAAAATTATGATTTGTTTTTCCTAATCATTAAATTTGAGTACAATTTGCAACAAGCTCAGCATTTCTGCAAAAATTATTTTGAATGGAATAGCAGTAACTGACAATAGGTATACAATTATGTGATGATTTATTGATTCACTTGTTTGTAATGATCAAGGAAGGTGTGCACCACACCTGCCTTATAAAATATTATTATAGCCTAGGTATGTCAAGGACAACATGATTAAAGTGAATTTTCTCTGTTCTAATTTATGGCTCAGATGAGTCTATAATAACTAAACCTAATTTTTTAAAAAAATAATCGGAACTTGACCATTTGTTTGGGAGTTTTGCAGAAAAATTTTCATATAGATGGCAAGTGGTCCATTTTGTAATATGTGCTTTGCAACAGCTTTTTAATTAACTAAGTTTTTTAGGTTTTGTTGTTGTTATTGTTTCAACACCAGTAAGACTATCAGAAAATGATAAACTTGTCCATCAAAGTTTGATTTTGATTCCCTAACAGAACTACATCTATGATGAGTCTGCATAAATAGTAATTCCTTAGCAATTGCCCAATGAATTAATGTTAAGTGGATAAATTATTTTCTTTATTCATTGCACTAATTAGTAAGTTTGTTTTGTATTAGACATTGCTTTTTTTTTTTTTTAATGGCTACCAAGTAGCAAACATTTTTTCTGTTAATAAGTGTCAATAAGAAATCTGGACAGCAATTATTGGTAATAGTAATACAGATAATTACAACTTTCTAGAATTTAATGGTTTCTAAGTTATATTGTGTTAAGATTATACATTTTTAGCATTTTAAGTATAATGATTAACATTTATAAGTGTGACATATGATTACATGTATTTGGTACATCAAGCTATAAAAATATTATTCAAACTCAGTTCTCTTATTTATTTTTCACTTTGTTGGAGACATGAGATTGTGTTATATTTCTCATATTAACTGTGATTTTAAAAATTCTTTCCTAGTTATTTGGAGTATTATAACAATAATATTTTTCTATATATTTACAATCATATGTGTATATTCACACATGCACACACTCATACATACACACACAGACATACATAGAAATAATTTTGGTTTGTCAAGTTTTTTCCCCATAAATGGGATAAAACATTAAAAATGTTCAATTTTCTTTTGTCACTTAATATGTTTTCAAAATCTTTGATTTATGTTCATAAATTTTACAATTTTTCAAAGCACTGCCTTGTATTTTCTACTATGGATCTAAAACAATAATTCCATATTGATAGATATTAAGATTATCTCCAGTTTTTCACTTTATGAGCAGTTATGCAAAGAATGTCTTTTTTTTTTACATTTTATTTATTCATTCATTCCAGAGACAGAGAGAGAGAGACAGAGAGAGCACAAGCAGGAGGAAAAGCAGAGGGAGAGGGAGAAGCAGACTCCCCACTGTGCTGGGAGCCAGACATGAGGCTCGATCCCAGGACCTGTAGATCATGACCTGAGCCAAAGGCAGATGCTTAACGCTCTGAGTAACCCAGGTGCCCCCAAACCAACTTTTTACCAAGTTTATTTTTCACCTTTACACATCTATCCCATTTGTAGTATCCCAACACCTAACGCAATGACAAACAGATAACAAGTACAACAGAGTTCAAATTATCTAAATTTTTGGAATGGTCATAAACATTAACAAAACCATTAAATCTTTATTTTAATACAATGCGTGCTTTATGAAAATTATCAACCAGTAGTTGATAAAACCATCAATGACGCTACAGTGATTCCAATGGAAAACACCCTTGGATTACCAAAAGCTGGAAGTAATTCTCTGTTTGATAATAGAGTGATAGAAATAGATACTTGTGTCTTTTTAAAACAACTTGAGAACCAAGAGTGCATTTTTTTTCTTCAAAATACAGAGAAACAATTTGGAAAATTCACATGTGAACTAGAGTCTCCTAGCCTTGAAAAAAATGAAGGTCACTTTTGACAGTGTGTAAAGATGAATAGAAATAGATGCAGGGATCCACTTTTGATAATGACAAATCATAATTTAACTATGGATTTTATGAAAAGAGGTAGGTAGGAAGGCATAGAAATAAAGATAAATATAATGCAGATACTAATAGAGTAAGAAGTTAAATAAGCATTCCCACTTGACATTTTCTAAGTTTTTATTTCCTAGGTTTTCTTGTTGGTGCCCTAAAGTATATGGTTTAAGCATTTTGACAGGGAAACAAATTAGTTGTGAACTATGGTTAGCTTGCTTGCCTAGACTGTGGCAAATAGGGACACATTTCCCCTAGGATCTAGGTAGCAAGCATTCTAGCAGAGGCTCTGAAAGGCTGATCAGAACTTGATCTTGAATTTGAAGGCTGATGGGAGTAATAAAAGATGTGGATGGATCAGCTCTTCGAGTTGAAAAAATAAAGAAAAAAAATAAGAGACTGGAGCTCATTCATATATAATTATCCCAAACTCTCTCCTTTTACTATAAGTTCAGTTCAGTAGTACCTTGACTCCATCCACCTCACACCCTCTTCTACCATAATGTTGCCATTTCCTGGATTATTTTTATTTTTAAGGATTTCCTTTCTTAACCATTTTGGGTTTATTTCAATGGTTTGGAAAGTGGGAGTGGGGAGAGAGTCAGAATTTAGTTTAGGAGATCAATGTGAGTTATACTTTTGATTTGCCCATTGTATTTTTCTCAAGTCTCCATGAGATGATTCTTGCCTTAAGTTTAATTTTGAAAAAGTCTTTGACTATATCAGCAATATCAGAAGAATCAGTAAATCCAAGGCTCTTAAATATCTAAGTTCATAATTAGTAAACTTTTTAGTATTGTGTTATAACTTGAGCATGAGCTAAATAATTAGCATTTTCAGTAAGATCAATTCCAACCCAGATTAGAAATCACTTTGACAAAATAGTACTCTATTCATTTTCTTCGATTAGTTCAGAGGTTGTAGTAGCTTGTTAGACTACCATAATATGATACACAGACTGGGTGGCTTAAACAACAAAAAATGATTTTCTCACAGCTGTAGAGCCTAGAAGTTCAAGATCAAGGTGCCAACATGGTTGGTTTCTGGTAAGATCTCTCTTCTTGGCTTATAAATGGACATCTTCTTGCTGTGTCCTCACATGGCCTTTTCTCTGTGCACAGAGGGAGAGATATCTCTGGTATGCCTTTCTCATCTTGTTAGGATACTTGTCCTATTCAATTAGGGCCCTGCCATCATGACCTTATTTGACCTTAATTATCTCCTGAGAGGCCCTAGTCACATTGCTGGTTAAGGCTACAACACAAAAATTTTGAGAAAACACAATTCCATCAATAACAGAGATGATACTAAAAATATTTTACAACCAATAGATCCTGGCAACAACTATTCAGAATGGAGGACAAGAGTAGCCACAACAGGACCAAGAGGGCCTCACAAAATCTCTATAAATGATAAAAACTGATTTTTATTCTAAATAAAATTAGTTTATTAGCTGTTTTGACCCCATTAAGCTATAGTCTAAATTTGTCTAGTGTCATTAAAATTATACCCATAATAACTCCCAAAGGTAATATTTACTCCCACAAACTTAAAAATTACAAGTCAAACACAAAAACTTCTGCATAGCACAGCAGTAATACTGTAATACTTCTCAGCTGGATTCTGCTATAATCTATAGGTAATAGCCATAGTCATCAAAAACTATTATTGTTGGCAAAAATTCAACTGTATCAGTGTGCTTTAAATGAAATGCATACCATAAGAAAGCTCTAATTTCTTTTCATTAGTTGAATATCCAACTTTCCAATTAAAAAGTAACCTTTTTCTTATTACTGATATAGTTTAAACTATTATTGTCTCCTAAAATAGGCTTTATAATTTTCTTTTTCTTGAGATTAACAATGCCCATTTCATCAAACTTAATGCATTTTCCTTTTAAGTTTTCAGCAAAATGCACTAACACTTATTTGCAAGGTTAGGAAAAGTCTCACAGTTAAGAAAATACAAATATATTTATGCAAATGTTTAAATTTATCTTTTTACTTTTTGAAACATAGTAGTTTTTCAGCTTAAAGTTTAACATTGTGTCTCCACTAATTACATTACACTTCTCATGAATCCTATTTTGTACTGTTTGCGTATTAGGAGATTTTATTGGTAGCACAAATCCTATCTTCACAGCAGTGATACTGGACTTCCAAGTATTTATTTAAAACCGAAGTTTATAAAGGTTTCTTTTCCAAAAATAATTCAGCAATGAAATGGCTTTTTAACATCTGTCTAACTCAAATCAGACTGTCAGAGGAGAGAATAAAGAGCTATGATATGTGTCAGAAAGAGTAATCATCTGCCATTAAGTCACTGACACCAAACTTGGGACATGGTGGTTAAGAGCAATGTCTGCAGAGGTAGATTACCTGGATTTTAATTCTTGCTCTTGCAATTATTAGCTATGTCTTCTTTCATTAAAGAAATTGGTATATGAAGAGAGGACCTCTGTTTGGGACACTATTGTGATAGGATGTACCACTCTTTTGTGACAACAATGAAAACCTAAAGACAAAACAACAACTAGCTTGACCAAAATCTCCCCCTTATCCTCCCGCTGACCAAAACTAAATATCATGACCAATTCTAATGACATGAGGGAAAAATGAGAGTGGGACATTAATCTTTCTCTAATCACGTACTAAACACTTGTACCAGACACTATGTTATGTGATTGAAAATGTTATTTCTCCCAGTCCACATAGCAGACAAGCAAACAATGCACCTTTATCCTTATTTCACACTGTCCCTACAAATCACTGAAAGACAGAGACATTTCATCATTTTGCAATATATTTCTACCTATAAATGTCCCCCAAAACTTTGCCAAATTAAATGTCTTTATTTTCAGTTTAAATCATACGTTCACTATTTGTATCTCTTAGATATACTGTATCAAAGTGACTATGTATTTATTATGGCCCTTATGAGTAGCATGGAACCTTAGCTCTGTCTAGCTGGAGTGTCTGAACTAGAATATGCTTTGGAGAGGAGGGAGGGGGTTAGATTGGGAAACAGAAAAAAAAGTGGTCTATTGATTCAATTAAACTTTTGTCTAATTTTGCTTAGGGTAAGGTTTGAATAAAGCTATCATCAAGAAGAGCCATTAAAAGTAGTTTGTACTTCCCTAATAAATATTTTAAAACACAGGAAATAGTGTAAAGCATATAAAATTGATATAATATTCAAAGTTCAGTAACTATACATTGATTTGTCCTTTGAGATTAGAGCTCAAATTTCTTCTACCTTTTAGATTACTGTATTTATAATCTTAAAAGAACCTCTTATTTTATGACCTTTAATAAATTCCAATTATCATTAAAACATTGATAAACCAACTTAAGGTAACCCTAGTTTAAGAGTGATATCTTAATGTCTTAATGCAAATATAAGTTTTCATTTCCAAAAAGAGAGAAGAAATTCAGAACCTAGATTTTTATTGTTAAAGGAAAATAATTGCCAATACCTAGATATCAGTTAAAATTAATAAAATATAGATGGAGTGATTAATGTAATGAATTATTAATATAGTTTTTAAGTATTTAGACTACTCCATGAGCCCTATTCTTTTCCTTTTCTTTTCTTTTGGCAGGTAAAGACTTGTTTTATTGAATGACTGGTCTATATAACTGCCAAGGTCTCTATATACAGACAAGGGAAGTAGAGCTTTATATCTTGGTCTTTTCCTCTTTGGACAGAATCTTTTTTTTTTTTTTTCCAGTTTTATTGAGTTATAATTGACATTCATCATTATCTAAGTTTAAGGTGTATGACATGATGGTTTGACTTACATATATTGTGAATTACTACAGCTTTTAAGTTTAGTTAGCATCCATCATCTCATAAAGACACAATAAAAAGAAAAAAAAGCCAAAAACAAGCAAACAAATTTTTCCTTGTGATGAGAGCTCTTTGCCTTACCTATCATCTATCTATCTCCCATTGGTTTTGTTTTTCTAGAGAATCCTGACTGATATAGTAAGCATTTCCTATAAAGAGATTATGGGACCAGTGGAGCAGGTAGTTACTGGTATCAAAATAACATGAAAAGCTTTACTAACCTGTATGATTTTTAGTAGAAATATAGCTTAATGTTCTCAATAAAATTGGAAATTTTTTCACCTTCAGAATGTAAGTGGACTGATTACCTAAGTGGTAATCAGAGCTATTGGGTGGGAACTTCTCTGATAAGCTTCTTTAATTAGAAGAAAATTGAAGTATGCTCGTTAGAAGGATACTTCACCATTTCCTCTACAACAAAATATTTCCTTCTGGTTTTGAAATATCTCATTGCAAAGTGATATCTATAAATTTTACATTTCTTATAAACTTCATGAATTATGTTCACCAAATAAATGATTCTATTAGGATTTAAATTTATTGCTATTCAAAATATTTGCAAATATTACTCCATGAGAGAAGTGTGCTACTGAATACATTTAGGGAAGTTTTATTGCCTTCAACCATTTTGAGACACTTTTGACTTAGTAACTTGAAAATGATGTTATTTATATAGAATTTTTCACTCACAGAAAAGTAGTTGTTATATTGTTCCTGATTAAAAATATAGCATACATACGTAGAAGAAAAATGGAAACACAGAGGTATATCATATACAAAAATTAAATAAAAGCTAGATCATATACCTAAACACAAAGGCTAAAAAAAACTGTTCAACATCTGGAAAAAAAAGAAGAATATCATTATGACCTTGAGTTAGGCAAAAAATTTTTAGGGTAGGATACAAAAAGCACAAACCATAAAAAAACAAAAAAATGATGATATCATCAAAATTTAGAACTTCTGCCCTTTCAAAGATCATAAAGAAAATAAGGAAAATAGACTAAGAGGAATTCACAGTACACAAATCTGGGGAAAAAAAAAAAGGACTTACTAACATTTTTAAATATAAAATCATGGAAAATAAACACCATATGTGTGTTATTACTCCTAAAAGCAGTACAATACAACAATATTTCCTAGTAAAAGATTTTATGACCTTATATTACACCCCCATTTACACTAATATGAATAATGTTGTATACTTAAAATGCAAAATAATGCAAACTCAAATGGAAATCTGTCTTTGGAGCAAGTTAGATTACAAAGTAATTATCTCAAAGCCCAAAGTTAGTTAGCTATTGACTGATTAGGCACTTGGAATAATTTATTCAAACATATGAGACAAATCTTACTTTTCATAATTGTAGACTTTTTAGGAAGAAGAAAATAAGGGAAGGAAGAGTAAGCGTTAGGGGTGGGTTCAGGGAGAGAGAGAAGCAGTATAGTGCTCATTAATTTTCCAACAAGTTCTTGGTGTTTGCAGGTGGTAAATTGAAAGGTTTCCCGTAGTGTCAAAGGAAATAACATAGGTGTTTAGACAAAGATTGTAAATGAAGTCCATCTTTTTAATTAATCCCCTTCAATGTTGGCCATTCTAAATACGAATTTATTCCTGGCCTTTTTAACATTAGCTACAGTGTGCTATATAGTAAAATTTAATTTAATGTCAGTGCCAAATAAAAAAAATTAAAGATTCTTTTTAATACCAAGCATTTAAGTATTACTTTCTTTAAATTTGTACAAATTCAAGAAAACCCACACAAAAAAATAAGTGTCACTTAGAGGAGACCCCCTGGCCATTCATACTGGTGCCTTAGTGAATAATCATTGTCCAGTTTGACATTCAGCTTGCAGGACAAAAATCTCAGTCTCGTTACCCCCCCACCCCTACTCAGAGTTATCTCAGCTGAATACTGGTAATTTCTGTTGGGAGAGCTAAAAAAGACTTAAAGGTGAATTTGAAAGACAGTTCAATTATGATGTGAGGTATCTAACTCCCAGGGATATTAGATAGGTGGAGCAGTCTGACTAGCTCGTACTCAATTTTTAGAATAGCTACACTGGAAAATAGATGATCAGATGTTTGTTCTTAGAGCCCCAAATCAGGAGAAGGAGAGATGGTTTAACAAATCAAATATAAAAATCCAAGAGGCTCTAATGAAGTAATGTATGGGGATTAACATAAGAATAAAAAAAAAAAAATCCAAGAGGCTCTAACAGTTGGAAACCATAGCGAAGCTTGCCAGATACTTACAACAGCCTTCAGGGAAACCTGCTTTTGGACAATGGCCAAGTAGACACTGCCCTTGTTTGCTTCTGGGACCCCTTTAAATGTGTGTGGACTTTATCTACATATTATTCTAAATGATTTAATTATTTCTGATTAGGTTGGTACATTAAAATACAATCTTGCTCTGCAGGTTCTGCAATTGTTTTTTTAGAGAGAGGTTCTCAGTATCAATCTTGATATTCCATACAAACTTTTGTGTCTATATTTGCAAATCTATTTTTTTCCTGAGAAAAGTATTTGATAATTTTATTAAATTTACATTATATCCAAAAGTTTATAACCCATTGTTTTAAGGTAACTTGGGCATATCCCTCTTGATTTCACAATTTTAATTTCAGAGGGCAATTCCATTTACCTTATCTCCTAGACCTAATGGGGCATGCGTCTTTTGCCCTTTGGATGACCTAAAAGTTTAATAATCACAAAAGCAAAATCATGTAAGGCTTTCAGAAGTATGCATATTAATTTTCTATTGCTGAATAATAAATTTCCACAAATTTAGCATCTTAAAAAACATCCATTTATTATTTTACAGTTGTCAAGCACAGATGTTCAGGTGGGGTTTGTTTTTTGTTTTGGGATTTATTTGCTTTTTGTTTTTGTTTCGCTCCAGGTCTCACAAGGCCCAAATCAAGGATGGGCCCTTATCTGGAATCTCTAGGCAAGAATCCACTTCAAGCTCAGTTACGCTGTCAGCAGAATCCAGTTTTAGCAGTAAGGGGTCTAAAGTCTGTTTCCTTGCTGGCTTTCAGCCAGAGGCCACTAAATGCTGCTAGACGCCACCTCATTCCTTCTTATGTGGCCTCTTCTGTCTTCAAACCAGGAAGGGCATATGGAGTCCTTCTCCCCCTTGGAATCTCTCTGGCTTCCTCTTTTACCATCAACTTAAGAAAGCTCTCGGCTTTTAAAGGGACTCATGTGATTAAACCAGACCTATCTACATAATTTCCATATCTTAAGGTCAATTTGTCATTCAATGTAACACAATCTCATTTTATTTTCAGTTTCTGAGGTTTATAGTAGGACATTTTTGGAGTACCATTCCAAAATTCTGCCTGCCACAGTAGAAAAGCAAATCATTCGCTAATTAAAAACAAAAGCAAGGGGCACCTGGGTGGCTCAGTCGTTAAGCGTCTGCCTTCGATTCAGATCATGATCTCAGGTTCCTGGGATGGAGCCCCGCATCCGGCTTCCTGCTCAGCGGGAAGCCTGCTTCTCCCTCTCCCACTCCCCCTGCTTGTGTTCCTTCTCTTGCTGTGTCTCTCTCTGTCAAATAAATAAATAAAATCTTTAAAAAAATAAAATAAAATAAAATAAAAATAAAAACAAAAACAAAACAAAACAAAGAAACACAAAAAAAGCCCCTTAGATTCTATGACAAAGAATTGAACTATAATATCAAAGACTTTATAAAGCTAATTTTAAAGTCTCATTCATTAAAAGAAATTTAAAAAACCAAGAAGTTTTAAATGACTTCATGAAATTAAAACCAAGTGATATTTATTTGATTAGTTAAAATTAAAGTCTATACTATTTCTTCTACTTTTTGAAAATTAGGATGACATATTATAGAAGTAAAGAGATAAAACTGTCCTGTTATAAGTAAATTCAATAGAAATTAAGATTTCCAGGTCAGTATTATTATTATACAGCAATATTTTATGCCTGGTAGATAATATTCATCTCTCAAATATATTTTAAAAAGTAAAGTTTAAAATACTACATTTCAGTGACACTAGACTGATAGTGGAGAATAGAAGTGGTGAAAACTATTATCAGGAAGACATTTCTTTATACAAACTGATTATCTTGTGAATATACTGGATTGTAAAATATAATGAGAAAAATCAAACCACTAATGCTTAAAGTTAAAACTTTATATGGATTTTTTATATTATGAGCTCAACTCTAAGACAGGAAATAATTATTTTTGAATAACATCAATTTCTAAAGATTTATTTCTACATCTGAATGAAGATTACATTACTAGCGCTCTGAGGTCATTTAAGAAATTTCTGTTGGATATCATTGTTTTGCTTCCCCTGCTACTTGTGAGGCAGACACAGATTTCAGGTTTATATTTCAAAGTCCTTTTATGAAATGGCTCTAAAACACTACTTTATGTGGATATTTTTTTTACTATTTTAATGTACAAGGTATCAGCAGGCTTATATTATTAAATATACTTAAATAATTGAAAATCCTTGGGTATAATCATTGTAACAAAGAACTCTGAAACTTTATCATGTTGCTAAAGATTATTTTTAGAAGGTAATAATTTGCATCATAAAACCTGTATGCATAATAATATGCTAAATATAAGCTTTATCAGTTAGTGTTATTGTGGTAGGCTATAATAACATGAAGATTATGATTTCAACCATTTTTAAGTGTACAGTTCAGTAGCATTAAGTATAGTCACAGTGTAGGATAAGCGTCACCAAAACTTTTTCATCACCAGAAACAGAAACTCTGTAAGCAGTAAGCAGTAACATTCCATATTCCATCCTCCCAGCCCCTGGTAATCTGTATTCTACCTTCTGTTTCTATGAATTTGTCAATTTGAGATAACCAATATAAGTGGAATCATATAATATTTGTTCTTTTGTGTCTGGCTCATTTCACTTAACATAATGTTTTCACGGTGCGTCCATGTTGTAGCATATATCAGAATTTCATTTCTTGTTATGGCTGGATAATATTTTATTATATGTATATACCACAATTATTTATTCACCTTTGGATGGACACTTGGATTGTTTCCACCTTTTGGCTGTTGTGAAGAATGCTACTATGAATATTGATGTATAAATATCAGTTTGAGTCTCTGTTTTCAATTCTTTGGGGTATACTCCTAGAAGTGGAATTGATGGGTCATGCAGCAATTCTACATTTAACTTTCTTTTTTTTTTTTTAAATATTTTATTTATTTATTTGACAGAGAAAGACACAGCGAGAGAGGGAACACAAACAGGGAGTGGGAGAGGGAGAAGCAGACTCCCTGCCGAGCAGGGAGCCCGATGCGGGACTCGATCCCGGGACTCCAGGATCATGACCTGAGCCGAAGGGAGTCGCTTAACCAACTGAGCCACCCAGGCGCCCTCTACATTTAACTTTCTTGTGAGGAACTGTCAAACTTATCCTTAGCAGCTGCAACATTTTACATTGCCACTAGGAATTTTTTTTTTAATAATAGCCATTGTAGTGGGGTTAAATGTTATCTCATTATGATTGTATTTATATTTTCCTAATGATTAATTATGTTAATCATCTTTTCATGCTCATGTACTTATTGGCAATTTTTACTTCTTCTTTGGAAAAATATTTTTTCAAATCCCTTGCCCGTTTCCCAATTGGGCTGTTCATTTTGGTGCTGTTGTTGTTCAGTTTTAGGAGTTCTTCATATATTCTGGTAATTAGTCCCTGATCAGATATATGATTTGCAAATATTTCCTCCCATGCTGTGGGTTGCTTTTTTACTATATTGATAATGTCCTCTAATGCACAAAAGGTTTTGATTTTGATGAAATCCAATGATCTATTTTCACTTTTCTGATACGCTTTACATGTCATATTAAAAAAAAATTGCTAAATCCAATGTCATGAAGTTTTTTTTCCTATTATTTCTCCTGTGAGTTTTATAGTTTTCATTCTTTTTTAGGTCTTTGGTCCATTTTGAGTTAATTTTTTTATGATGTAAGCCAAAGGTCCACCCCCATTGTTTTGCATGTGGAAATCTAGTTTACCCAGCACCTTTCTTAAAGAGACTTTAATGTAGTAACTCTGGAAATCTGATTCTCCCACTCTTTAGAGATTGCTGATTCATGCCTTTGGAAACCATCAATCTACTTGTGACTTTCCCAAGCTATTTTTTGAAAAGTATGTATTCTTGTTTTGTGTGAGGTACTGAAATTTTTGTTTCATTATCTCTGTGGTCAGCTAGTAACCTAACAGGTATTTTCTTAGATGTTTGGCTCCAGAAAGGGGAACAGAAAAAAAAAAAAGTGCACTGGCCCTTTATATCTCTCCATAGATGTGAGAGGGGAAAGCTGCTATGGTCTAGGAAGCACCAGTCTGCTGCTCCAGAAACTTGAACCACTCTCCCTACAGCCCAGATGGGGCTGAGAAATGGAGACAGATGACATGTTTATGAGCACCACTCATACTTAAGAATGACAGTCTTTTCCTTCACCCAGTTGTTCTAAGTATCCAGTTGGACTCCAGGGTTTCAAAATAGTCTGTTCCAGTTTCTCTTCTCATTTCAATGGTTGCTTTGTTGGAGAGACCTAACTTCAGATCTTCCTACTCCACCATTATACATGACATCACTCCTCTCCTGTCAGTGGATTTATAAGCAATTTCTATCATTTTCAAAGTCAAGGGCAGGCAAATTTTTAACTCACACGATTTTCAACTAGATACAAAAATCCTAATTTTTTAAAGGTCAACATGGCCAAAATTTTTTTCATGACATGTATTTATTTCTATATAGACATTAATAAAAGCATTATTCAATTTTTCATTTTCTTCCTTCCAGCTTTTTAAATACATAAGATAGATTTTACTGTGAAAAATTCAGTGTGGTTATCACAATACTAAGAGCTGTCATTGGTATGGTTATTATAACCTAATTGGAAACACTTTCCATTCTCCTCATATAGTTTTTATTTAGACATATTAAACTGGGAACTTTGGGATTTACTAAAACCAAGAGCTATTTATGGTAAATCAAAAATAATATAATATCTCTGGGGATCAATGGGAAGTGTTTTAATAAAAAATATTGATAATTACAGAGAACATATTACCTACTAATTGTTTGTATAATACTGTATATGCGGTCAGTGCCAAGGTGGACAGAATCTGGCAATTGAGAGAAGTCAGGAGTAACCAGAGATAGTCACGGTTTTCTCCGTTGCTTTTGTTATGCCTAATTTGGCTACAATGGGAAAGGAAGTTCATCAAAATGAAGAAATATATGCATTAATTCACCATGCTACCACATGTTTTTTAGCCATTTTGTTGAGCACTGTCAGAGGAAGTTTGCATTTACATAGGAAATGAAATGCAATTCTCTTCAACTCTGCTGTTAATCCTCCTGCTTAGTACCATAACCTCGTAAAGAGAGGACTGACTCTAATTAGTATACTGTATTTTGATTAACTATGGAGATAATAAGATATTAGTAGAAGTAACAACAAAATTATGTTTTAATTTGGAGAAAGTAATACATTACATTCTAAGGTGGCTTATCAAACCAGGAAAGACAATGAAGACTAGAGGCAAGTAAAATTCCTAGGCATGCCTACAGGATATTTTAGAAAATGCTAAAAAATGTAGATAAGGAAGCACAGACAATATACTGATTTGGACGTTTGAAAGCTCAAATCTCATAGTTAGCAGTGTATCTAAAAAACATTAATAAATGGAGAGAAAATATGCAGAAAATATGATGAAGAAAAAAAAGTTCACATCCAGATGATACCAATGGTTTCTTATGAGTAAAATAACTGAACGATTTTTCATCCATACTGGGATACTTCTGATAGTAAAAGAACTAGCAGTAAATTACATTGTATCATACTAAAACATCAATTTACTGACAAACACATTGGTTTTATTATATTATTGGACATACAATTTAGTGCTTCTTAAAAATTATTTTCAAAAATAAATTTGTGTCCAAAAGATAGAAATAAAATATTTGTATATACCTTAAATGTAAACACATATGCACAACAACAAATACACACATACTTCCACATATTGATCAGGTTAACATTAAAATTTTGGATAAATAGAATATTTTTGGTACATGTTTATTTACTTTAGTAGGGTCCTTAGCTACTTTGTTTCTAATACAATAAGGTGGTGTTTTCCTAAGGAAATAGATTTTTCAACATGGGCTTGTTATTTTTAATTATTTTCATATAACTGTTAGCAATATTCTTCAAAGGTGTATTTTAGGATAAATAAGTTTAAAATGGTTGATAGTTTCAATTTATATTCTCTATAGATCCTAAGATTTTTAGTAGAGTATCACTTTATAGATGATGAGGTATCTTATAAGCTCAAAGCAAACTGTTAAATAGAGATATTTTCAAATCAATTGCATCTCAATTCTGCTCAAACATTTTCAAGAAACTTTATTTTGCCTCCATTTAGAGTGCTTTTCCTAAATAAAAATTGACAAAATTAAAAGTTCACTAATTATAAATGGTACAATTAATATTTTCCTATATTTAGATGCTAGAGCATCACAGACATTCAATTTCTTATTCCTTCCAGTAAAATATAAAATGTATCCAAATTAAAATAAAATCATTATAAAAAATTCTTCTTACACTTGAGAAATTCCAGTAATAAGGAAAATATTTCAAAATTAAAACTTGTAGAGCAAGAAAAAATCAAGGTGAACTTGAGTTTGGAGATGACTTTTTACATACAATACCAAAGGCACAATCCATGAAAGAAAGAATTGATAAGCTGGACTTCATTAAAGTTAAGATTTTCTGCTCTGCAAACTCAAAAGAATGAAAGACAAGCTACAGACTGGGAAAAATATTGCAAAAGATATATCTAATGTAGAACTGTTATCCAAAATATACAAAGAACACTTAAAACTCAACAATAAGGTATCCAATAGTCTGATTTAAAAATGAGCCAAAGACCTTAACAGACTCTTCACCAAAGAAGATACATAGATGACAAATAAGTATATGAAAAGATGCTTTGCATCATATGTCAGCAGGGAAATACAAATTAAAACAATGAGATACCACTACACACCTATTAGAATTGTCAAAATCCAGAATACTGACAACACCAAATGCTGACAAGGATATGGAGCCATCATTCATTGTTTTTTGTTTGTTTGTTTGTTTGTTTTTTTAATTTGAGACAGAGAGAGCACAAGTGGGGAGGAGGGTCAGAGAGAGAGGGAGAAGCAGACTCTCCTGCTGAGCAGGGAGCCCGATGTGGGGCTTGATTCCAGGACCCTGGGACCATGACCTGAGCCGAAGGCAGACGCTTAACCGACTAAACCACCCAGACACCCCCCATCATTCATTGTTAATGAAGATGCAAAATGGTGCAGTTACTTTGGAAGACAGCTTGGCAGTTTCCTACAAAACTAAACATATAAGAATACATACTTCTTGATATCTACCCCAATGAATTAAAGACATGTCCACACAAAAATCTGCACACAGATGTTTATAGCAGATTTATTCATCGTTGCCAAAATTTGGAAACAACTAAGATGCCCTTCAATAGGTGCATGGACAAAATGTGATACACCTAGACAATAAAATATTATTCAGCACTAAAAAGAAATGAGCTATCAAGCCGTGAAAAAACATGAAAGAAACCAATCTGAAAAGGCAACATACTGTGTGACTCCAACTACAAAACATTCTAGAAAGCCCAAACTGTGGAGAAAGTGAAAAGAATAGTGGTTGCTAGGATTTTGAGGTGAGAGAGAGAGGAAGAGCACAGAAGTTTTTTAAGGCAGTGAAACTATTCTGTATGGTACTATAATGGTGGATACATGTCATTATACTTTTTTCCAAACTCACAGAATGTGCAACACCAAGAGTGAATGATAATGTAAACTATAAATCTTGGGTGATAATGTGTCAATGTAGGTTTATCAGTTTTAACAAATGTACCACTCTGGTGCATCATGTTGATAGTGGGAGAAGCTATACATGGTAAAGGTAAAGGGGGATTATCAGGTATGTTTGTACCTTCCTCTCAATTTTGCTGTGAAACTAAAACTGTTCTAAAAAAATAGTCTTTTTTAAATCAACAAAAGTTGATAGCTTCATATACATCCTGTGCAGATGCAGAGTTGAACAGCATTTTTTTAGGAACCCAGAGCAGCCAATCCTCACTGCATGTAAGATTCAGTTCTCTAGCACCCTTCTCTCTGGTGGGAAAATTGTCCTCCAGCTGCCACAGACACTTTCCTCCTTGACTGACCAGTTCAGTTCCCCTTCATTTTCCTACCATTATGATCTTTCCATGTTCCAGTTGGCTGACATCTAATTTGGTCTCTCAATTTATTGAGCATTGGTAGGAAGGGCTGGACTGAGCTCTTTAGAAGGACCTCCTTGTAGGAAATGTGGGTGGAAGTGTTTACTGCAAAATAAGAATGAGCTACCAAACAACAAAATAATTCATTGTAGATTTAAATGCACATCTGAAATATATGCAACTCCCTAGCAGGATCAATGGCTGCCGTTTGTAGGTAGATAGACTGTTGTAATCAACTTATCAACAGAAGACTGATTATTCTAGTACATGTTAACCATGGCCTTCAGCTCCTTTGGATTATAATTCCTCATCTGTCTTAGCATGGTTTGTAACTCCCTCGTCAGGCCATGCTGACCCTATAATTATCTAGTTGACAGGATGGAACAGGGGAAAATTCTGAGGAAGTCTGAACTGACTTTTTTGGCACTTTCCACAATTAAGTCTTCTTTTTTTTTTTTTTTTTAATTTTAGGCATATTTTTTTTTT
>NC_138369.1:102502980-102518557 GCF_054177405.1 Leptonychotes weddellii | reverse complement strand
TATATTTTAATAATTACACTACTACAGCATGGCAGATATTACTAATGTTCCTCCTATTGATGAAGTATTGGTATATACAGTGATGGACTCCTTATTGAGATGTAGTTGGAGAATGATACAACTCCAGAATCTCATCCTTAATATCTATTGTCTGGTCCTCTCCTGGTACTAATTCTTAGGTCAGGGTCTCTAAAAGCGGATCTCTAGAAGGGAATTCTTGTGCAAGTGATTTTTTGAGAGTGTTCTCTCAGTAGAGCACTGTAAGAGAACAAAAGAACAACAAAGGAAACTAAGTTAAATGTGAATTTAGATGAATTTAATGGCTAATATTCATGAAAATGTTGATAGTTATTTAAAAAGGTAAGTGATGCATTATCAAAACTACCTGGTAGTATCGTACTTTTTGTTTTTCTCTTCCTTAATACCAATTAGACCATGTGTTATCTTCCTCCTTTGAACTCACAAATTTATTATATACCATTTGAATTAATTATGGATTGCCTTAATATTCTATCAGGTAAATAATCTAGACCACTAGTTCAAGCTACTTTATTATTCATTTGTCTGGGTTTTATTTGCCTAAATAGATTTAAATTCTTTAAGGTCTGTGAGTTTAGCAAATGTTTCTTTGTATATATTTTAATGAATATTCCAATGTGTTCATAGATGCATTATCTGATTAATGTTTGTAGTACAATTTTAAAGAATACTTGATTTGAACAACTTCAACTACATTTACTCCTGTTTCTTGCTTTATTAACATTTAAAATTTCCAAATGTTTCAATTAAAGTAACAAAGCTATGCTTGTGAAATATTTATGGATAAAAGGAAATGATATGTGGGCTTATTATGAGACAGTCAGGAGGGAAATAAGTAGATGTATAGATAAAACATTGTCATTGATTGGTAAATGGGAATTCTTACACAATTCTCTCAAATTTTGTATATATTTGAAGTTTTCCAAAATAAAGAGTAAAAAATTATAATTATAGGTAGAAGCTACTTGTTTAGAATTATTTATGACTCTTTACAAAGTAGCATGTTTTTATATTTTTATTATGTTACACTGGAATGAAGGGTTTTAAAAATTATACTCAAGGAAGATTAGAAGTCACTTTTTGGCTTCCTGGCATAGTTTTTATATTTTAATGCATATTGATTTGCATCAATGTTCTTTACAAATATATTTCTCTTATTTTTAAGCAAAGTTAAAATTATGGTATAAGGATGTGGCAATAAATATTAAAAATAATGTATGTTTGGCACCAAGAAGACTATTATGTATTCTTGGATACAACAAATTAAGGACATTAGCTAAATATTTTTACTGAAAAGGATATTAAAACGATAAAAATGGGCAAACCTAAATTATTCTTTTATTTTTTCATTACTTTACTTATCCCTCAATTAAATCAAAAGTTTAAGAATACATACCTTTAAAGGATTTTGAAAGCCACATACATCAATAATTTCTCTTTGTTTTGACTGTTTAATTAAGATATGATAATATATAGGTTTTTTCCCATTCAATAAGTTTTACAAGCATTCCCTAACTTATTTGAAACAGATTCTTATAAGTTTCACATCAACTTTTCCAAAGTTTATTATGCATCAGAGAATAGCTCATTAAGTTATTTTAATTTTGAAAATACAATTCACCTACATGTTGACATTAATTTTTAATTACAATTACAAGTCTTTACAGATGAAACTGCTGCCCTTCCCAATTTTGTTCCTATTCCATGAATCAGTTTGTCTTTCCATTGACATTCACAAATTATACGGATATTTTTATAGCTATTCTAAAACTAAACCAAATTCTAAACCAAAGTAGTGTTTCTAAACTCTATAATGTAAAGAAAAAACTCTTAAGAATAAAACCAAAGGAAAAAAATCATAAATGAAGAGATAGCTTTTAGTACATAAATATTAAGGATGTCTTAATTTTCAGAAAGTATAAAGTCACATAAAATTAAGCAAAGAAGAGATTATTAGCTTATTTCATTTTTTTAAAAAGATTTTATCTATTTGAAAGAGAGAGAGCACGAGAAGGGGGAGGGGCCAGGGGAGAAGCAGATTCCCCACTGAGCAAGGAGCCCAATATGAGGGGCTCCGTCCCAGGGTCCTGGGATCATGACCTGAGCTGAAGGCAGACACTTAACCGACAGAGCCACCTAGGCACCCCAAACTTATTTCACTTTTATTTTCCTTTCACGTTTACTATATTGTGAACTCCTTGGTGTCAATAAACATGTTTTTGCAATACTGTAGTAGGAGAAAATGCTTTCTAGTATTTCTGCAGGTATTGGATCAGGTTATATTCTGGATTATGCTTGCAAGGGCATTTGTATAGCCAATGACCTTGGAAGATAGAGATAATGTCATCTTTCGGGGGCGCAGGATATATTTCCTTCCAAGTAAGGATGATAAAAATATCTTTCTCCAGCCCAAGTTTTCCCAGGTTTGCCAACATATTGTTTAAAAGACTGGGAGTTTCCTCATCTCAGCTGTGACACAAACCTAATGAAGTTGCAGTATCCATCTGGGCCACGCCCTTGTTGGACTTGTAGGTAAATGCAGATGTGATGCTCATGCTTCTTACTGTGTTATGAACAGGAAAGTCTCTCCTCTCAGACCTAAGAATCTTAGGTCTTCTGATAGCATCAATGAAACTGACAGGCTGACTTTTACCTTATAAATAGAGCAAAACATCAGACACTGCACAGGTCTCCACACATCAAGTCTTGGTCAGAGGCCTTGTATATCACTGATTCATACAGAAGATGAATAAATAAACGTTTGAGTCAAAGGGTAACAATTGAGGCCTAAGAATGTTATATCTTGCTAGGTTTCCAACCTTAGTAACTAACATGATGTCTGAACACACCAGCAGTAGAAACAAAAAACAAAGATGTTCAACCCCAACAACAAATGTGTTGAATAAGCCAAATGAACTAGAATCTAGTTATTTTGCATCTATTTCAATTGTTTCCCTACTGCTCAATAAATGCAAGTTAGATGTAATAAAATAGAACTCAATTATTTTAGTAAATTTAATACTCAGGAAACTATATTACCCTTTCTTGGAACACATTAATTCAAACTGCATGTTGATGGGGGGTTCTTGGTTCATTTTGTATGCAAAGAACAGCATAACTGGAGCATTTTGAAAAACAAGACAAAAATAGTCATCAAAAATTTTCCTTTGCATATAAGATGAACTAAATGTTAATCCTCTTATGTTTTAAGTAAATCATATCAAAATTAAATCATATTGTATTTTTAACTCATACACAAAAAGTGTTTGTTTTTTCACATAGTAGCAAAATGAGTAAACTGTTAAAAGATGTGCCTTTTGCTGCTTTGTCTTTCTGTACTTTTGCAATGAAATGAAATCGAATGGGTATTATGTTTTTGTCATAAGTGATTCAAAGTGGAAGTGAACCCTCCAAATAAATATGTCTAAGAAATAAGCAGACACATCAGACTAGACACATGAAAAAAACAAAGTGTGAAATGGGAACTAGACATAATACTTAATGTGGTTTCATAAAAACTAGTGAAGGAGTAAAACAGTGAGAACATCATATTAAATCACAAACACTTGCAAGGAATGGTGAAAATATTGATGGAATTACAAAAGAGGTTAGTGAAGAGAGAAATAGGGCCTGTTCAGAAAAATGAGCTTTTTCCTCATAAATAAATTGGGTTATGCACAGAGGTTGTCACTTCATGCATTAAAACATGGGTGAACGAGTTGTCTGTTTGCTACCACCAAAGGTCCCCAGAGAGCAAACTGTATGATAAAAAGAGATAAGGAGACACATGAAAAAATGCTCAATATCACTCATCATTAGGGAAATGCAAATCAAAACTTCAATGAGATACCACCTCACACCTGTCAGAATGTCTAGTATCAAAATGACAAGAAATAACAGTGTCGGGGAGCATGTGGAGAAAAGGAAACCCTTGTGCACTGTTGGTAGGAATGTAAATTGGTGCAGCCGTTGTGGACAACGGTATGGAGGTTCCTCAAAGAATGAAAAATAGAACTTCCATATGATCCAGTAATTCCACTGTTGGGTACCTAAAGAAAATGAAAACACTAGTTTGAAAAGCTATATGCACTCCCACGTTTATTGCATCATTATTTATAATAGCCAAGATATGGAAGCAACCTAAGAGTTCATCAATAGATAAATGGATAAAGAAAGATGTGATATGTATATATCACATATATATATAATTTACATATATGTAAGTATTAGTATAAAAAAGAATGAAATCTAGCCTTTTGCAACAACAGGGACAGATCTAGAGGGTATATAATGCTAAGTGAAACAAGTCATGAAACAAGTCAGACAGCAAAACATAAATACCATATTATTTCACTTATATGTAGAACGTAAAATAAAATCAGCCACCCAAACAAACAAACAAAAGAAACAGATTCAAATACAGGGAAAAAACTGGTGATCCATAGAAAGGAGAGGGTGGGGGGATGGGAAAAATAGGCAAAGAGGATTAAGATGTACAAACCTCCAGTTCTAAAATAAATAAGTCATGGGGGTGAAAAGTACAGCATAAGGAATATAGTCAATAATATTGTAATAATATTGTATGATGACAGATGGTAACTACATTTAAATGTAGTGAGCATTTCATAATGAACAGAATTGTAAAACCAGTATTTTGTACACTTGAAGCTATTATAACATTGTATGTCAATTATATGTAATTATTTTAAAAAAGAGATATAGGAGAAAGTATAGGGGAAAATGGAGGAAGAAGAGTAAAAGGAGCAGGGGACCTATCAGAATTCTGCCAAACTCAACAACATAAAATAGCCTTGGGAATCTTAAGGCACATAAAAAGCGTACCTTCTTTTTCAAAGAAAAGCCTGGAATTGTTTGGAGAAAACTGCAAATAAAGTAAATGAATAATAAATAAAAATAAAAAAATAATAAATATTTTTTAAATGTCATTAACCAACAAGGTCTACAAGGACAAAAGCTACAAGGCTTCTGCCAGGAATAAAGTCTGGTAAGAGCCTGTTGCTCCATGCCGTTGTGCTGGTTTCTGCTTGAGAGTAGATCTAGCCTAGTATGCTAGGATCTACCTGCTTAGAAACTTGTTTTCCAAATATACATGGTATGAAGAAAGCCCAGAAAAAGATGAAGAATATAATATTTATAATCAATGTCACTGTCTTTTTAAATGTATAAATCTTTTAGTAAAGAAGTAGACAAATTAATTAAATATAGATAAATTTATATAGAAAAACAATGTTTTAGAAATGACTCCAATAATTCCAGTATACAGAGATAATGTATTAAATTGAAAGTCCCTTTTATCCCTCTCCAACAAATTCATTCCAGCTGTATTCCAGGCAAGAGGTCGGTCACTAAAGGTAAAATGATAAACATGGTAGCTTATGCCTGTAAGAAGCACACATTCTGTTAGGTAAAGAGGTAAGAATTAGGCACAGGAACAAATTTTTCAAAATCTACAGGTTGTATTAAGTATTATAAAGGTACAAATTGGATGTTGGTTAGGGATTATTAATGATGCAGAGTAGAAACATTATTTTTTTTTAAGATTTTTATTTATTTATTTATTTGACAGAGAGAGAGAGACACAGTGAGAGGGAACACAAGCAGGGGGAGTGGGAGAGGGAGAAGAAGGCTTCCCGCTGAGCAGGGAGCCAGCTCGATCCCAGGACTCTGGGATCATGACCTGAGCAAAAGGCAGACGCTTAACGATTGAGCCATGCAGGCTTCCCAGAAACATACTTTAAATGGGATGGTATAGGAAGACTTCTCTGAGGCTGTGAACTTTAGATTGAGTCCTGATGTGTTTTAAAATATCCAGTCATGTGAGGAATCACCAAGCAGAGTAAACACCTGGGTGTCTATAGAAAATGAAAAGAGCGTGCCCCCAGATTAGGTTAGAGAGGTAGAAAGGGCACAAAATATCACAGTGTCTGGTAGACCATTCATGATTGACCTATCCATCCAATTATTCAACAAATGCTTATTGAGTATCTATCATGAGCAAGGAACTACTGCAGTCACTGGAGAATGTACTCCAGGAGTTTACATGTCATGTGAGAGAAAGTAAATAAATACAGTAAAGGAGGAAAATATTTAGTTTATTGATAGGTAATAAATGGTTTAGTAAGAAATTTAACAGTGGAAGGAAATAGGGAATAGCCCGACAGGGAATGGCTTGCAGATTTTATCGTGATGGTCCAGGGGGATATTACAGAAAAGGTAAGAATAAAGGCTGGAGCAGGATTAAGGGGAATGTCAAGATGTTACATTTCAGACATGTTAAATTGAAACGCTTCTTAGCAACAAAGTGAAATTTTTGCAAAATTTTCAGCCATGATACCAATTTGAAGTTCTGGGGCATTTCTGTTTGTTGTTTTAAAAAGAACAGCATGATACATGTGTGGAGAATAGACAGGAATGGGTGTTTTTTTGTTTTTGTTTTTTAAGATTTTATTCATTTGACAGAGAGAGACACAGCGAGAGAGGGAACACAAGCAGGTGAGTGGGAGAGGGAGAAGCAGGCTTCCCGCCGAACAGGGAGCCCGATGCGGGGCTCGATTCCAGGACCCTGGGATCATGACCTGAGCCGAAGGCAGACGCTTAACGACTGAGCCAGCCAGGCGCCCAGGAATGGATGTTTTGAAGGAGGTACACCATGAGACCATTGCTACTGTAGGAGATTAAAGATATTGGCCTGGGTCATAGTGGGGCAATAGAAATGGAGAGAAAGAAACAAATTTTAAATGTATTTTAAATAAAGAAACTACTGAATATGTGATAAATGGATTAGATGTAGGGCATGAGAAATTGAAAATACTAAAAGATTACTCCTGGGTTTTTGGCTGGAAGAAATGTGTGTTTTTCAGATCAGGACCAAAATAAGAAATGGAAACCACAACTTACTTTGTTGGGGGTATATTGTGGGAAGGAGCTAAAATCATGAGTTTTCCTTTAGCATTTACAGAGTGACACATAAAAAAGTGAGTTGATCAGTCAAGTTACTGTCAACAATTTTCAAGCAGGTGTTTTGTGTCAGACACTGTTAAAGTTTCTAAGGACACAGCAGAACAAAATAGAGAAGTTACTGAATATCTCTGTGCCTCATTTTTCTCTTCTGTAAAACTAGCTTAAAAATGGTGTCTACTTCATAAATTTGCTGTGAGCATTATATAAATAAACATACATATTTGGGGCACCTGGGTGGCTCAGTCGGTTAAGTGCCTGAGCCTTGATTTCGGCTCAGGTCATGATCTCAGAGTCCTGAGATCAAGTCCCCCATGGGACTCCACACTCAGCGCAGAGTCTGTTTGAGATTTTTTTTCCCTCTCTCTCTCCCTCCCCATCAGACCCTGCACTCTCTCTCTCTCTCTCAAAATAAATAAATAAATAATAAACAAACAAATAAATTAATAAATAAATAAAATCTTAAAAATATATATACACATTTTTCCATGATGATTATGTTTGTTAAAAAGTGACCACTACAGGATCAAAAAGAGAGTGCAACTTAAAGTGCGAACAAAACATTTGCTACAAATTTAAATTTGATACTTTGGTAACCGAGTGTAAACTTTTAAAGATAATTCTTCCTGCATAATAAAATGTTCCAGGGATAGTTGTTCCAGGGTTGGATGGAAAGAAATCAGGGTCCTATAAAGCATAGGAAAAAGTTGAAATCTAAATTTATGATTTGTTACTTGGTAAATGGTGCTTAATTGGCTTGGCTCAAACATTCTGTTTGCTACCTTATATTTAATTTCTCCAAGTAAGTGCATTAAATCTTTCATACTGACATATTAGAAAACAAAGGTAATCTACACTCCCAAGGAGATTCAAATTAATTTAGCCACCAAAATTCAGTAATGTTATTCCAGCACTGTCGGATTCTATTTTGAAATCTGTCAAATTTTCATGCATCAGTGATCAAAAGAGACCCCCAGTTTAGTTTCTCTGTTATATGCAGGCAAATTAATTGTCTTTCCTTAAAACACCTTTTCTTCACTTTCAGCTTTCATGGTCCTTTGTTGTTGTCTTTCCAATGAACAATTTACCATTTTAAAGATGCTTCCTGCCATCAATGTTAAAAACAAAACTTATAGCTTCAACTATTTTCAGTTTTCTGTATAGGGTTCATATATTTTCATTTCTTTAGTAAAGAAACTTCACAGTTATTGCCTACCAAGAAAAATCTGATACATATTTAACAGCTGTATAAATTTTTCAAGGATCCCTCTTCTCTGCAACACTATTGGTTGAATTGATAGGATGACTATAATGACTCATCATCTGCTTGTTGGGTGGGCTGGGCATTTCTTGCTCTACTCCCAAGGGGCTATTTTAGGAACATCGTTTCCTTTATGTTTTTCTTGTTCGATTGCGCAATATTTTTTTCCTTGGCTTCCTCCTCAACATCTGTGTTCTAGGTTTAATAGTATTTTCCATAGATCTTTGCTGATGACTCTGTCAAATTATCTCTCTTCCTACTGTGCTCTAGCCATACACCTTGGTTCTTCTCTCAAAGCACTCATCACAATTTCTAGTTATCTTTTCATTTGATTACTCTTTATTTTCTTATCTACTCCACTTGATTATAGGTTCTACGGGATCAGAGACCCTACCTGTTTTATCCACTTACTTAAACATTTTATACTTAGTGCTTAGCTAGTTCTTTAACTCCCGTTGCTGCGGTGCTGTGACCGTGGTCACACAGGTTTCCACCAACTTCACACATACGCCTCATCTAAGGCCCGTCTCCATTACTCTTCTTATTACAGGTTTCCTCTAAAGCCCCTCTGAGGGAGGTCCCTGGTGAGCCTTCTTAGGCCTCACACATGCATAACCCAAATTGTGAAGAAGTTGAAGCCTATAAGATTCTGAACCAATGGGAAATGACTGCTGAGGGAGAAATGCTCCTACCTATAATCTTCTATGTGGACATTTTTGAAATGAATTTCGTAAAGCTCCTCAGAAGCCTCACAATTTACACTGAGCATCAGTTGCTATAACCAGTGGCCAATTCCATAATATGCATCCTTGTATTAACTTTCCTTCCTTCTTTGTTTCACTTGCCCTGTCCCTCATTCCTGCTCCTTGAAATTTCATTCCCTAATGAGTTAACCTTATGCAAGCTATACTTTCAGGCTCTGCTTTTCAGGTTACCCTAGGCAGACTATTTCAATTTAAATTAATTAAAATAAAATACAATTTAAAAATTAGTTTATCAGTCCTGGGGCACCTGGGTGGCTCAGTCGTTAAGCGTCTGCCTTCGGCTCAGGTCATGTTGCCAGCGTCCTGGGATAGAGCCCCACATCGGGCTCCCTGCTCAGCGGGAAGCCTGCTTCTCCCTCTCCCACTCCCCCTGCTTGTGTTCCCTCTCTGACTGTGTCTCTGTCTGTTAAATAAATAAATAAATAAAATCTTTAAAAAAATAAATAAAAATTAGTTTATCAGTCCTGCTAGCTGCATTTCTAATGTTCAATAGCCCCATGTGGCTAGTCACTACCATATTAGAAAGATATAAAACATTTTCATTAAGGCAGGGAAGTCTATTGAATTACACTAACTAGTCTGTGGACTACAGCCTCAAAAGACAAGTGAAGGCACATTTAGGTTGGAATTAATCCTCTTTTATTATCTAGAGAGAAGATCAATAAACCTGATGGTTTTTATGTATGTGACACAATTTCTCTTAGATCATATACTTCAATTGCCAGGATTTACCATTATCCACAACTTATGAAATCACCATGCCAGTTGTGGGATTTCTTGGAAGAAGATGTGAGTAACATATAAAAACAACAATAGCACATGAAAAAGTGGTTAGTTTTTCTTAATTAAAAGCAAAAGTACTTACTAAAAATCTAGGAAAGATATATTACTTCTATGTTAAATAAATATTCTGATATCTGCACAACAAATGGGATATGGGATTTAACAGTCAATCTTATATTGTAATTTAAAATAAAATTAAAAGAAAAGTACTATTCAAGTTTAACCAAGTTAGTTGGAATTATTGATTAAACTAATTCTTGGCACCATGTAACATAATCAAGCATTTGTTATTTTCCAGGTCTAAGTATAATGCTCTTTGAAATGTTTCTTCAAATTAGAATTCTGCTGGGTAATTCTTGTTTGATAAAGCTGCACTGGGGTTTCTGAGCTGTATCAGTCTGATGATGTCTCTTCTTGTATCACCTCAGACATCAAAATTTTAGTTTGTTCTGATTAATTGTCCAAACCAGGACTTCATTTCTGTCCTACTTGTCTGGTTTCTTGAAATCCTCATAATCCTTACTTATTTTTCCAAGACAGAAAATGATTATTGGCTATACTACTGTCCCTATTTTTCTCTATAGTCACAAATATTTTCATAGATGAGTTTAAATTTACCTTTTAATAGCTTCCTGAAATTGTAAAGTTTGTCAGTCAAGCCTCTGTCAGGCCCAGTGGATTCTACACTAAATAGGACAAGCCACATTCCTAGTAAATATTTTTAGTACAGTTATGACTTCTCTCATCCTACATGGGCCCCCATATTTTGCTAATTATTTGATTCTTAATATAAATATTTATCAGTGTGGACACAATCAAGGAATATTTAAAAATTGAAAGATATTTCTTCATATTTCATAAGCAGGAACTCATAAACATTTATATAATGCCTTTATGATCAATAGTGTTATTTCTGATAATTTACTTGTTATATAATCCATCAGAGGACATTTTCACATTGAGTATCCACTTTGTTTTTTAGTTTTGAGCCTCTGCTGATTATTTCTGGTTATCATCTCTTGCTGTACTTCCTTATCTCCTTGCCTGTTTCACTGTCATAGAAAATAATGAGCACTGGGGCGTCTGGGTAGCTCAGTCCTTTGAGCATCGATCAGACTCTTGGTTTTGACTCAGGTCATGATCTCGCCATTGTGGGATCAAGCCCCACATTAGGCTCTGCCCTCAAATATGGAGTCTGCTTCAGATTCTTTCTCCCTCTCTCTGCTCCTCCCCCCCCCTCTCTCCCTCTCTCTCTGTCTAAAATGAATAAATAAAATCTTAAAAAAAGAGAAAAGAATGAGCACTCAGCCATTCAGCCATGCTCAGTAAATACAAAGAAAGAACCTTCTTTGTTGAAGTAACATAGCATTTTGTTCTTAGCACACCCAGTCATTCTGTGCTATTTCTTAATTCCCAATTTTTTCTAAGCTTTGGGCGAGCATCTCTCTGTTTCTGTTTCTCTCTGTCAGATAGAAAGATGGATAGATAAATGTAGATATCATACATATGGAAAAATGTGTATATATCATATGACATGGAGGTGAATGGAATCTAAGCATACAGAAAAGTGTGAAGCTTCCAAGAGGAAGTAACTAAGCTGAGAAATCAAGTCTACCTTAATGCCTTTATTGAAAATGTAACTTATAGTAGATGTGTTATCTCTCAAACCCTTAAGGGAAAATTTGGATAATCAATCTCTGATATACAATTTCTGCCTACAACTTCTAGAATATGCCCAGTATGGCTTAGTCACTCAAAAAATATATATGTTTGGGCAACTGGGTGGCTTAGTCAGTTGAGAGTCTGTCTGCCTTAGGCTCAGGTCATGATTTTGGAGTCCCAGGGGATCAAGTCCCACAACAGGCTCCCTGCTCAGCAGGGAGTCTGCTTCTCCCTCTCCCTCTGCTCCTCTCCTGCTCATGCTCTCTCTCTTAAACAAATAAATAAATAAATAAAATCTTAAAAAAAATTTATGTTTATTTAAAGTGACCTCTGACCTTAATTCTAAGAAACATGCCGTATAGAATTGTTGCATATTTTTGTATAGCTTAAGTTTGTGAGTTATGCAGCCTGTACTTTATATAAAATTATAAATGTGATGGTCAGAGGCTTTCAATGATTTGATAACAAATAATTGACCTTGCCCCCCCACCCTCAAGAATGGTTAGGACACACTTTAACGTCAAGATGTTTTCCTTCCTTTCTCCTTCCCTCCCTCTCTTCCTTTTTTCCTTCCTCCCTTCCTCCCTCCCTCCCTTCTTTCTTTCCTTTCTCTTTCTTTAAATAATTACAATTATTATAAGAAGTCCTTTCAGAAATAACACTGCTAGGAACTCTCAGTGCTAAATTAATTTTAATTAAAATGGCTGATACCCAAAAGCTTTTAAGCTTTTTTTTTTTTTTTTTAAAGCAAACATCTCTTTTCTGATGATCTAGTTACAAGGGAAAATCTTTGTCTTCAGAAAAGTCTGGTTTGAAAGTCTTTCAGAAAAAAAGTCTGAATAAATGCATTCCTTTAAAAATAAACATAAAAAACACATATAGACAAATCCCATTTTCTTGGCAGAAAGGCAAGAGTTTTGAGCTTAGAAACATATCATTTCTAATTTCTATGTGTTTCTTTAAAGTCCCCAAGGAAGTCAAAAGACAGGTATTCCCCTACTTGTTCACTGAATCTGAATTACTGTAAAAGTTTGCCTACCTTTCATTTCCTAAGATGGGGGAAAAAAGTATACTTAAAAATAAATTTTTAAATTGGAATAATTACATTAAAGTTTTTATCATATGTAATAAAAGAAATCCTATGCAGTAAGTGATGATTAATATGTAAAAAGGAAAATTAATTTCCAGCCTCTCTATTCAGCAACTTTATGAGAAATCTCTGAAATGATTGTCAGTGGCATACAATTAACAACGAGTACCGCGGTTAAGATCTAAATGTTTGGCATGAATGTGTACTTATAAAAGTTAAATGAGTTCCACATTTAAAAGATAAAAGAGCCCCCAAAAGATAAAATAATCAGCTCACCAAAAATAAATATCAGTGACCAGTAAATACATAAAGAATATTCAATATATACTTTTACAGCAACCAATTTAGAAAAAAAAAAGAATGATAAGTTAAGTGTAAGTACATACAGATGCAAATTTATGAAAGAATATTTGGTGAAAGAAACAAAACAAAGAAATTTCATGTCATTACTTTTGACCCAGTCATATGACATGTACATATTCATTTTAAGGTAAATAATCAGAGAATATCACAGAACTATTTGTTTTAAGATATCCATTATAGGAATATTTACAATGGAACAAAGATAAACATGAATTATCTACTTTACAGAATTGAATTGTCTTGTTAGGTAATATCTACATAATAGACTTTTATAAAATAATGAATATATATATATAAATGTATATATATATTCTTGTGACCCTAAAACCGTTCTAAAATATAAAGTATTTAAAAAATTTTAAAGTTTATATATCTGTAGAAATTTTCACAACGTTATTAGATGAATAAAATCAAGTTCAAAGCATTATGTATATTATGATCCCAACATTATGAAATTAGAAATAGAGAGACAGAAAGATTATAAGGATATAACAGTAACATTTTTTATTCATAGTGTTTTAAGTGTTTTGAGTTGTGTCATGTGAGCATCCCAACAGCTCAGCGAGGCAGATACTAAATCCTTAATCCCATTTTATAAGTGAATAGACTAAGGCTCATATTCAATAACTAATTTACCAAAGACCAGATAATTACTAAATGTCTCTAAAAAATAAAATAATTTATTGTGGATAATTTTCCTTGCCTAGCCTATATTACTGAGCATTTCCAGCCTGTATTGCTGAATTTACTGAAGAGACCTTGTACGATTTTGACAATTAGGCAAAAACCACTTTATAACTAAGCATAGATCTTTAAAAAAACTGGTTTCTGGAAATCTTCCCATTTGCAATGGCATGGATGGAACTAGAGGGTATTATGCTAAATGAAATAAGTCAATCAGAGAAAGACAAGTATCATATGATCTCATATGAGGAATTTGAGAAATAAGACAGAGGGTCATAGCAGAAGGGAGAAAAAAATGAAACAAAACAAACCAGAGAGATAGACAAACCATAAGAGACTCTTAATCTCAGGAAACAAACTGAAGATTGCTGGAGTGGAGGGGGGTGGGAGGGATGGGGTGGCTGGGTGATGGACATTGGGGAGGGTATGTGTTATGGTGAGTGCTGTGAATTTTGTAATATGGATGAATCACAGACCTGTACCCCTGAAACAAATAATACATTATATGTTAATTAAAAAAAAGACAAAACCTGGTATCTGACACTAGAAATATATAGGCATCCTCACAACAGCAATTATCCTCGTCTAAAGATTTCTTTTTTTTCTTAATTTACTAGAAAAAAACAACATAAGTCCATCAAAGTCATGATTGATTGATTTTATGTCTATCATGACTTATGTAGAACAGTGAAATAATTCAATTAAAAGTATTAAATTATACAGGTGTTAGGCAGAGCTGGCAAAAAACAGTGAAGGTAGAGTTTTTGTTTTTGTTTTTTTTATTTTTTATTTATTTATTTTTTAATTTTTTATTATTATGTTATGTTAATCACCATACATTACATTATTAGTTTTTGATGTGGTGTTCCACGATTCATTGTTTGTGTATAACACCCTGTGCTCCACGCTGTACCTGCCCTCTTTAATACCCATCACCAGGCTAACCCATCCCCCCAGCTCCCTCCCCTCCAGAACCCTCGGTTTGTTTCTCAGAGTCCATAGTTTCTCATGGCTCATCTCCCCTCTTTTTTCCCCCCCTTCATTCTTCCCTTCCTGCTATCGTCTTCTTTTTTTTTTTTTCCTTTAACATATAATGTATTATTTGTTCCAGAGGTACAGGTCTGTGATTCAACAGTTTACACAATTCACAGCGCTCACCATAGCACATACTCTCCCCAATGTCTATCACCCAGCCACCCCATCCCTCCCACCCCCACCACTCCAGCAACCCTCAGTTTGTTTCCTACGATTAAGAATTCCTCATATCAGTGAAGTCATATGATACATGTCTTTCTCCGATTGACTTATTTTGCTCAGCATAATACCCTCCAGTTCCATCCACGTCGTTGCAAATGGCAAGATTTCATTCCTTTTGATGGCTGCATAATATTCCACTGTATATATATACCACAATTTCTTTATCCATTCATTTGTCGATGGACATCTTGGCTATTTCCATAGTTTGGCTATTGTGGACATTACTGCTATAAACATTGGGGTGCATGTACCCCTTTGGGTCCCTACATTTGTATCTTTGGGGTAAATACCAAGGAGTGCAATTGCTGGATCGTACGGTAGCTCTATTTTCAACTTTTTGAGGAACCTCCATACGGTTTTCCAGAGTGGCTGCACCAGCTTGCATTCCCACCAACAGTGTGGGAGGGTTCCCCTTTCTCTGCATCCCCGCCAACATCTGTCATTTCCTGACTTGTTAATTTTAGCCATTCTGACTGGTGTGAAGTGGTATCTCATTGAGGTTTTGATTTGGATTTTCCTGATGCCGAGTGATGCTGGACACTTTTTCATGTGTCTGTTGGCCATTTGGATGTCTTCTTTGCAGAAACGTCTGTTCATGTCTTCTGCCCATTTCTTGATTGGATCATTTGTTCTTTGGGTGTTGAGTTTGATAAATTCTTTATAGATTTTGGATACTAGCCCTTTATCTGATATGTC
>NC_138369.1:102477454-102502480 GCF_054177405.1 Leptonychotes weddellii | reverse complement strand
TATTTCTTTGGTGTTGGTTCTGGTCTCTCCTCTTTCATTCATGATTTTATTGATTTGGGTCATTTCTCTTTTCTTTTTGATGAGTCTGGCCAGGGGTTTATCAATCTTGTTAATTCTTTCAAAGAACCAGCTCCTAGTTTTGTTGATCTGTTCTACTGTTCTTTTGGTTTCTATTTCATTGATTTCTGCTCTGATCTTTATTATTTCTCTTCTCCTGCTGGGATAGGCTTTATTTGCTGTTCTTTCTCCAGCTCCTTTAGGTGTAGGGTTAGGTTTTGTATTTGAGACCTTTCTTGTTTTTTGTAAAGGCTTGTATTGCTATATACTTTCCTCTTAGGACTGCCTTTGCTGTATCCCAAAGAATTTGAATAGTTGTGTTTTCATTTTCACTTGTTTCCATGAATTTTTTTAAATTCTTCTGTAATTTCCTGGTTGACCCATTCATTCTTTAGTACGATGCTTTTTAGTCTCCATGTATTTGAGTTCTTTGCGACTTTCCTCTTGTGATTGAGTTCTAGTTTCAAAGCATTGTGGTCTGAAAATAGGCAGGGAATGATCCCAATCTTTTGGTACTGGTTGAGACCTGACTTGTGACCTAGGATGTGATCTATTCTGGAGAATGTTCCATGGGCACTAGAGAAGAATGTGTATTCCGTTGCTTTGGGATGGAATGTTCTGAATATGTCTGTGAAGTCCATTTGGTCCAGTGTGTCATTTAAAGTCTTTATTTCCTTGTTGATCTTTTGCTTAGATCATCTGTCCAGTACCTGGTAAAACCTGGTATCTGACACTAGAAATATATAGACATTCTCACAACAGCAATTATCCTCATCTATAGATTTTCAATAGTATGGTATGTTAGCTAATTTTTCAAAGATGTTATTATAAAATTGTGAGCATGTATTAACTATTGCTACTGTTAATAAACAATAGTTCAAAACATTTTTATTTTAAATAATAGTTGAATTATTAAATATTTTGTTAATATGATTATTGAGAACAAAATCTAACCTCAGAAATGTTCATTTAAATATGTTATATTTTATATACATCATAAAACTTAAAATCTCTATCAAGTTAGTATTCTAAATATTTGCCACAGGCAAATACATTTATGCTTCAGGGATAAATTCCAGGGTTGGCAGACAGGTTTAAGCACCAGATTCTAAACATTAAGATAGCAAATTGTAGGGAAGGAATCTATGATAGGTGTTTAGGGTACGTTTCAAAATCTTCCATTAAGTATAAATAAGGGAAAACCAACAATCAATGACAAGATAAAAATCTTTTTTTTTTTTTTTTCCTCTGAATAGTGGCCAGAATTCTCTGTGGTCTTGATACAATTCATCTTTAAGAATAAATATAATTTTCAATGTTTTATATTTGTTCTGTAGTCTTCATTAACCCTTAACCACACAGGGAAGTGATTCTGAACTCGTCCCTGTCATAGTTTAGTACAAAATCATCCAGGAAGCATCACCAATTCAGCACGCTGGAATGGTCCGATAATGCATCAAGGAATTAATGGACCTAAAAAGTGCCCCCACTTTCCTATTTCAGAGTCTCTATCCCAATCTTCCTCCCTCCTTCCCTGCCTTCCTTCCTCTTTTCTTCTCTTTCACTATAGTTAACCATTTTAATAGCACTGTTTATTATTTTAATGTTTCTTTAAAAAGTATTTTTTTAAGTATTTTTAAAAAACATGTATGTATTACATCAATGTTAAATTCTTACTTTTGGTAAGTATCCTATGATTATGAATGATATTAATATTAGGAAAAGTTGGATGATACAGATGCACACACACATATATATATACTCTATATATAGATAATATATATAATGTATATAATAAATAGTATATATTATATAATATGTAATGAATATATACAATATTATATATATACATACATACATAAATACAAAATAAAGAGAAAACATATCTTTCTCTTCAACGTTCTTGCCGGTGATCCAGCAAGCCTCAAAAAACAACTTCAGGGCGCCTGGGTGGCTCAGTTGGTTAAGCAACTGCCTTCGGCTCAGGTCATGATCCTGGAGTCCCGGGATCGAGTCCCACATTGGGCTCCTTGCTCGGCGGGGAGTCTGCTTCTCCCTCTGCCCTTCCCCCCTCTCAGGCTCTCTCTCTCTAATAAATAAATAAATAAATCTTAAAAAAAAAAGAAAAACAACTTCAGTTATCTACCATCTACTTACTTACTACTTACTTACTTACTACCTACCTGTATATCTATCAATCTGTATGTAGTGAGAGAAACTAAAGTTGCTTTTTTCATTCGACCAAAATTTTGGAAACCGTTCCATATCACCAAATAGATGTATTTTCCTTTTCTTTTGGTGTATGTACAGATGTGTCATTGTTAATTCAATCAATTCCTGATGCATATTTAAATTGTTTCTTATATTTGCTATCATTTACTTGCTATTGTTTATAATAGGTACATGCCCTATCAACATACTTCTGAAGCACAGGAAGTTCTCCTAATTTAGATCTATATATTTACTCTGATTTCTTTTCACATTTTACAGAAGGGAGGGTGCTTTTTGTGGGGGGGGTGGATGGAATTAAACATAGGTTAAATAACTATGTGTCTTCTTATATAGTTTTCCTTTGAAATCATTTTCTCTAGATCTTTAACTTTTCATTATTTTTCTACATGTAAACATCCATTTTTTTACATTGCTTTCAGAAGTCTATATGTGTTCTGTTTATTCTAACTTAGTCTTCATTTCTGAATTTCTTTCTTTTTGAATACTTTTCTTAAGGTCTAATATTCTCATTTAGCATTCTTCTGTTATTTGGTCACCTTGTTCTGAGTTTATGTGATTTGTACTGCTTTTCAAACTTTCATTTTCTTTATTAATTAATTTTATTCACTTAAAAATATTAGGTATTACAATTATCATGTGTTTTATAGTCACATTATAGGAATGTTTCAATATCTCTAACAAAATTATTTGATTCATTGACATCTTTTTTTCTTATAGTATCTATGTGGCATTTGAGTTCATTCTTTTTTTCCTCAATGTTTAAGAATCTGGTTTTCCTGAAGAAACAAAGATTGTGGACCAAGCTAGTATCTTCTCATCTCTCTCTCTCTTCCTCCTTCTCTACCTCATCCTCCTTCTTTGAAGATTTCTTCTTTTATTATCCTGAAGGCTTGTTTGTGTAGTTCCCACTCTTTCTTTCAGAGATAAGCTTGCAACAAGCAATCTGTCTTCAGCTTTGTTACCTACTAGTCTTGACTTCCATATTAGTGTTTCCACCTTCATACACTTTGTATTGTGGTTACAGTATGTTCTGGAATCTACTTCTTCTAAGCCTGTGTTTGTTTTTTGCTATCTGAGCTTTCTCTTTCTTATCCCTAGTGATCCTGCCATGCTCAGTTGTGGTTCATTCTCCCAGGAGAATGTCTCAGGAGTTTTGTTTCAACAGAAAACTCTACCTTTCTGGAAGGAAATATTTGTTGAATATCTCTAAGATCCTCAGAGGTTTAGGCAATATCAGCACTGTTTTATCCATCCATGGCCAATTAATAACAACAGACACAGTGTGTGTGTGTGTGTGTGAGAGAGAGAGAGAGAGAGAGAGAGAGAGAGAGACTAACTCTCAAACCAGACTATGGAAGGATTTCTGTCAGTATTACCTATCATTCTAGGTTTAACTGAGCAAGTTTACCCACTCAGAATTGGGTCCTCTTTATTGTAGATATTTGATGATAATATCAGAGTCTTTGTTTCATTAAATTTGTCAGTAATCTTTAATTTCTCACTATTTTCCTCACATAGATGCTGATCCTGAGTTAGTTCTACCCCTACTGGTGTTTTGGTAACAGCCACCCACATTCTCAGGTATGTGGGGATTGCCTATCAGCTCACTTTGTTGATGATATGCCTATTTGTTTTTCATCATCATATCACTTCTACTATTTTTTAAGAAGAAATCTGGAACATTCAGAACTGCACCACTGCAATTATCTTCTTGAAAACTGGACTTCTGTGTTTTTTCTTATGGAATCCCTTTATTTTTTAAAAAACTAATCTATTTTGTGAGGATGCAAGGTGGGTTCTTTTTTTTAAATCACTTTTGGTTATGTGACTCATTATTAAGAAACAGAATTCTCTTTTGACTTACAGGAAAACAAAATACAGGCATCTAATGTTTATTTGTAATTCCCATAGTTTTCATAGTAAAGGAAGGAGTCATCCCAACATTGATAGGTCAGTTCTTCAGAATTTTTAATGCTCCATTGAGGAAAATACATATATTAGCTGCAAATACCATTTTTTAAAGATTTTATTTATGTATTTGACAGAGAGAGAGAACACAAGTAGGCAGAGCGGCAGGCAGAGAGAGAGGGAGAAGCAGGCTCCCCACTGAGCAGGGAGCCTGACACGAGGCTCGATCCTAGGACCCTGGTATCATGACCTGAGCTGAAGGCAGACGCTTAACTGACTGAGCCATCCAGGCACCCCAACAAATACCATTTTTTAGAAGACCTAGAACACATTCTTCTCTCTCTCATTTTTATTCTTTCCATTTATTCCATTCTTCCCCTCCCAGGGAGATCAATATTAGCTAACTTAAATTTTCATGGACTATAAAAATGCATGTTTTCTCCCCCTCACCCAGGAGGTTAGCCTTACCTTCCCTATCACAGATGAACTAAAGGTAATGAGGTCAATTTATTCCCAGCCTATATAATAAGCACATCCTCAATCTTCTGACCTTTAAAATATGTCTATTTTGTTCTGAAAATTGGAAAAATTCAGGTATGAAATCTTCAGTTTAAGATAGTTTCTAATGGTAACATAGCTAAAATTTACTTTGATAAAGTTATAAAGTTTTTAGAGAATTAATATATCATTCTGTCATGAAGAAAAAATGTGATTCAGCACAGGTCAACCTATCCCTCCACAGCCCCACTAAGACTGACGTTGTGCCAGACATAGACAGATTTAGATAATTTGAGACAGGTGCAAGAGTATGTGTGTAATAAATCTCTTCTATAGAGACAATGATGAGGATCCGATGGGCCAGGTGTCAAGAACAGAACAGCCAGCATCAACTAAGAAGACAGGTTTGGAGCTGATACTGTTTGAACAGGTGCAGGATATCTACAAGTATAAAAACTGTCCATCTATTGAATGGAACATGTCCAGTTGGAATCAGTACTGATTTGTAACAGATGAAGAAAATCTACCAAACACCTGTTAGGCTTTCAGGAGAGAAAATATGTTGTTAGTGTTAGCTAACTAGGTTGTCAAATGATTATGAAAAACTATTATGAGACAACTGAAATTTAATTTTAATTTTGGTGCAATGCATCACCACACTGAACTAATTCCCCTGGAGATTTGGGTGATATTAACTTCCCATCAGCAGAGCAACTTCTCTATGGGAAATGTTTGAGATAGAATTAAACATAAATTGGAAACTTCAGATTTATAGGTGAAATCATAAATTATTTCACCAATACAGCTGAATTGATTGATTTGACTACATTCTTATAACTGCTATTCAATTCAACTGTATAATTGATTTATCTGGTTATATACTCACTTATAGAGGGATATAAATTGGATATAATATTTTCATTTTAAATCAGATGTGTTGTTTCCACTCAGATCATTTATCAATACAACCGGAGAGAAAGAGAGAGATACTAGTTTGAGGTTATTATGAATCAAAACTATTCTAAATATTGGACCAAAAACATAATTATGCTTGGAGGTATTCTGAAATATTGTCAACTGTGGAAACTGATATTTAATTTGGAGACAGTATTAAGTGTTTTATGCTCAGTCTGATATATCATAATGTCTCAGTCTTACATGTATGTGATCTATAAAACAAAATGTATAATACCTACCAATAAAGCACTTTTATTCGTGCTTATAGTGTATTGAAAAGTAGGAGAACCAGCACTCTCTCTCCAACATTATATGACAAATATATACGCAAATATATTTGAAGTGATATTGAAAATATTTCCAAAGCATTTAATTTACATTTTGCAAAAACGTAAAAAAATTTTAGGAATGTTATAAGAGCAATGTAGATTACTTGGAATCTTTATTCTAAAACAAAAACTGAGACCATAGCTTTTTCAGAACAATATCAAATGTTTATAAGAATTTTTTTAATATTTGTCAAGCAAGGTTATGCCCACACCTAAAATAGACAAAGTAATTAAATGCCTATGAAGTTGTCATGCACATCAGTTTGTGACAGACATCTAAAATATCATTTCTTTAGTACATGTAGTCTTCAAATCTCTTCCTGAAAAAATTAATCACAAGGTCAACCAATTTAAGTCAAGTCATTATGACTCTTCCAAACATTGAAGACTATATCTATTGAAGAAAGTTTAACATCTCAGAATATCTTAGATGTCATTTTTCTTAATCTAATCATTTTATAAATAGATCATATAAATTAGAAAATGAAGATCAAAACTTTATATGAAAAGAGGCATAGAAATTTAGCACAGGACCAAGATTAGTAGCCAAAACATTGTATCACAGTCCAATGCTTTTGGAAGGTTCAGAATCAAGTCAAAGTAAAACAATAAACATAATTATATATAAATTAGCAACTATAATGCAGACATAAGAAGATGCTAGTGTGTTTTAGTGTTTCACAATCTGTACAGATTTTCACATTTTTTTCAGTATGTTGGGAAAAGGTGCATTTCTCAAGGAAGGGATAAAATATTTCGTTTTAAATATACTGCAAGTTCTTGAGATCTGTGGCCTTAACTTTATTTTGAATCTTCTACCTCTTTGCATTTGAATGTCTACCACCAAACTATTGTTTCAAGCTACCTTTTTAGAGATTACTTACCCACTTTGCCAGCTACATTTACTACCTTAATTAATTTTTAAATGTTAATTATAAAGGTTACAATTTTAAATACCAAGAATTTCAGAATAGGATTAGTTGGACAAAGACTATGGCCAGAGCCACATGTGAGATGGTCAGTGTCTAATACCTGCCTGATTTTCATGAATAAATTCAGCACAACAAATGTTAATGATACACTCACTTTATCCACATACACTCCCTAAGCTAAGAGTGTGACTTGCTTTTAGAATCCATAGTGAGTTTGAATATTCTTCCTCCACTTGGCCAAGAATTCCAAGAAGTGGATCTTTCTCTTCCTGTACCTAGAAATGGGTGACAGTTGGACTCAGCCAATCAAAGTGATGTCATTCCCTTTGAGAGTGATTGATTAACATAGTCATTTATCCTTTCCCAGACAATGGGGTCTGCGATAAATTCTGTTGGGAGTCATGAGTAATGTTCACCTCTCTCATAAAGGAAAGAATTTAGGAGTAATTGATTATCTTCTTTGCTGCATCACAGAATTGCATGTGATACCTGGGATTACTGCAGCAATCTCTAACTATGAAGAGGGTCATGGAGGAGAAATTATTAATGCCTGTGGTAATGACAGAACTAGTTGATGAAAAGCACCAGGTACTCAATGGTCTGTATTATTAAGCCAGCAGCTCTCAAATTCCAGAAACTTAGGACTTCTTTATAGTTTTAAGAATTATTAAGGACTCCAAGGAGCTTTTGTTTATGTGGACTATATCTATCAATATTTCCTGTATTAAAATTTTAAAATGAGGGCAATTGGGTGATAGGCATTAAGGAGGGCACTTGATGTAATGAGCCCTGGGTGTTATATGCAACTGATGAATCACTAAATTTTACACCTGAAACTAATAATACACTATATGTTAACTAAATTTATTTTTTTCTAAATTGAATTTAAATTAAAAAAAATTTTAAATGAGAAGTGTAAAAAATATTAGTTAAGAATTTATTCAAAATGAATATAGTCATTACATGCTGCCATGAATAATGTTTTTATGAGTCATAACTGTAATTTCTAAAATAAAATAATTGTGTGAAAGTTAGCATTACTTTACATTTTTGCAAAGCTTTTCAGGCTTGTGCTTGATAAAAGCTGGCTGGATTCTCACATCTTTTTGTACATTTCATCTAGTTGTGATAATATACATTAAGTAGCCCCTGGAAAATGTAACTCTCTGCTTGTGAAGGAAAGAGAGTGAAATAGGTAAATAATATCTGGGTATTATTGTTAAAAATTTTATATTACATGGCTATCTGGACATTTTTCTGAGATTCCCAGGTATCTGCAATCAATACTAGAAGTGCTTTATCAAACCACTCTAAATTAAACACTTTGGAATTAGTATTGTGAAATAATATACCTTTTATTATTTAGGACACTTTTAGTACGTTTTTCTGTTGTTTGTGGCTGAAATAAGTTTAAGTAAAACAATAGTCAACAATATTTCCAATCATGAGTTATAGATTTTTCTTTAGTCACAAAAGATAGCTATTAAAGCCTGAAACCATTATTTTATGTGCCTACTTTCATCTGAGTGTCCAATTTCTAAAAGTTACTGAAATTCCAGGCAAAGAAGGCCCTTAGATTAAAAATAAAATATAAAATAATTTTTTGACAAATCACCTCTTAGTCCTTGAAGGAAAAGTTAGAATTTTCATCTAGAAGGGAATCAAAAAAGGCATTAATCTGAGTATTTAGCTCATATACATATTTATACATACATATGCTATTAGAAATAATTGTGTAATATTTAAATTATTATACAATGATAACAATTATTAATGCACATGTTATGATATGGTTACCTGCTCAATTGGGGGAAGTAAATTGTGCAGATAGAGCCAACTTGAGTCTCAACAAATCTCTAATAAAAGACAAACCTATGAAATGTTTTCAAACTTTTAAAATAAATTATGCAAAAATAGCAAGAGTTAAAAAATTATTTATAGGTAAATAAACTCATTTAATGCAAGATTCTAGTCTTAATTTATTCTAAATATTCCCGTAAAAATGTTGGGACATCTGGGTGACTCAGTTGGTTAAGCATCATACTCTTGATTTCAGCTGAGATCATGATCTCAGAGTTCTGAGATCAAGCCCCAACTGGGGCTCTGTGCTGGGTGGGTAGCATGCGTAAGATTCTCTCTCTCCCAGGCACCTGGGTGGCTCAATCGTTAAGCATCTGCCTTCGGCTCAGGTCATGATCTCGGGGTCCTGAGATCGAGCCTCACATTGGGCTCCCTGCTCAGCAGGAAGCCTGCTTCTCCCTCTCCCACTCCCCTTGCTTGTGTTCCCTCTCTCGCTGTGTCTCTCTCTGTCAAATAAATAAAATCTTTTAAAAAAAAAAAAGATTCTCTCTCTCCCTCTCCCTTTGCTACCCCCACGCCTACTACTTGTGCAAGCTCTCTCTCCCTCTCCCTCTCTCTTAAAAAAAAAAGTTCATAAATATGGTGTCTAGACAGCGGAGGTTGTAGAAAAAATGATTTAAAGTAGGAAGTACGAATATCACTCACATTTTGTAGGTGAAGTTTCCTAGAGTCAGAATCCCTTATATTGCAACACTAGGCTTCATGTTTTAAATTGTATAAATCTTCAAAGTTATACGTAGACATAAGTATACGATCATATTCTGGGACATGTAGTTTACTGTATTGGAATGGAGAACTCTAAAAGAGCTAACATCTTAATGTTGAATATTTGTGGGGTCATAAAATTAATTACACTATAATTTGAAGTTCAACCTTGTGTTCACAGAAAAAAAAATCAGTTAAAATAAGAAAATAAATATTTGGATATTAAGGACATTAGATGTATTAGATATGATTATAAATTTTAAATGAATTTAATCTATACAAAAATGGTAGATAACTTAGACCACCAAACCAGCCCTGCAAAAAATATTAAGGAGGATTCTGTAAGTGAAGAGAGACCCCAAGAGTCACATAGACCAGAAAGTAACAGAGACAATCTACAGAAACAGGGACTTTACAGACAATACAATAGCGCTAAATTCGTATCTTTCAGTAGTTACTCTGAATGTAAATGGGCTGAATCTCCAACCAAAAGACACAGCGTATCAGATTGGATAAAAAAAGCAAGAGCCATCCATATGCTGTCTACAGGAGACACATTTTAGACCTGAAGACACCTCCAGACTAAAAGTGAGAGGGTGGAGAACAATTTACCATGCTAATGGACCTCAAAAGAAAGCTGGGTTAGCAATCCCCATATCAGATAAATTAATTTTAAACCAAAGACTGTAGTAAGAGATATAGAGGGACACTATATCATACTTAAAGGGTCTATCCAGCAAGAAGATCTAACAATTGTAAATATTTATGTCTCCAACATGGGAGCCAATTATATAAACCAATAAATAACCAAAGTAAAGAAACATATTGATAATAGTACATTAATAGTAGGGGACTTCAACACCCCACTCACTGCAATGGACAGATCATCTAAGAAGAAGATCAACAAAGAAAAAAGGGCTTTCAATGACACACTGGACCAGAGGGACTTCCCAGATATATATGGAACATTCCATCCTCAATCAACAGAATACTCATTCTTCTCCAGTGCACATGGAACTTTCTCCAGAATAGATCACATACTGGGTCAAAAATCAGGTCTCAACCATTACTAAAAGATTGAGATTATTCCCTTGCATATTTTCAGACCACAATGCTTTGAAACTGGAACTCAATCACAAGAAGAAATTTAGAACGAACTCAAACACTTGGAGGTTAAAGAGCATCCTGCTAAAGAATGAGTGGGTCAACCAGGAAATTAAAGAAGAACTTAAACAAATCATGCAAACTAATGAGAATGAAAACACATTGGTCCAAAACCTATGGGATGCAGCAAAGGCAATCCTAAGAGGTAAGTACATAGCAATCCAAGTCTCTCTCAAAAAAATTATAAAAATCCCAAATACACAAACTAACCTTACACCTAAAGGAGCTGGAGAAAGAACAGCAAACAAAGCCTAAACTAAGCAGGAGAAGAGAAATAATAAAGATTAGAGCAGAAATCAAGGGATGGAAACCAGAACAGTAAACAGATCAACAAAACTAGGAGCTGGTTCTTTGAAATAATTAATAAAATCAATAAACCTTTGGCCAGACTTATTCAAAAGAAAAGAGAAAGGACCCAAATTGATAAAATCATGAATGAAAGGGGAGAGATCATGACCAATACCAAGGAAATACAGACAATTGTTATAACATATTATGAGTAACTATGTCTCAACAAATTAGGTGATCTGGAAGCAATTGACTCATTCCTGGAAACATATAAACTACCGGAACTGGAACCCGAAGAAATAGAAAATCTGGAGAGACCCATAGCCAGCAAAGAAATTGAAGCAGTAATTAAAAATCTCCCAACAAACAAGAGTCCAGGGCTGGATGGCTTCCCAGGGGAATTCAACCAAACATTTAAAGAGGAACTAATACCTATTCTTCTGAAGCTGTTTCATAAAATAGTAAGCAAAGGAAAACTTCCAAACTTGTTCTATGAGGGCAGCATTACTTTGATCTCCAAACCAGACAAAGACCCCACCAAAAAGGAGAATTATAGACCAATATCCCTGATGAACATTGATGCCAAAATACTCACCAAGATACTAGCGAATAGGATCCAACAGTACATTAAAAGGATTATCCACCACGACCAAGTGGGATTTATTCCTGGGATGCAAGAGTGGTTCAAAATTCACATATCAATCAATGTGATAGATCACATTAATAAAATAAAAGACAAGAACCATATGATCTTCTCAATTGATGCAGAAAAAGCATTTGACAAAATACAGCACCCTTTCTTGATTGAAACTCTTCAAAGTATAGAGATAGAGGGAACATACCTCAATTTCATAAAAGGCATCTATGGAAAGCCCGCAGTGATTATCATTCTCAATGGGGAAAAACTGAGAGCTTTTCCCTTAAGGTCAGGAACATGACAGGGATGCCCACTCTCACCACTATTGTTCAACATAGTACTAGAAGTCCTAGCCTCAGCAATCAGACAACAAAATGAAATAAAAGGCATTCAAATTGGCAAAGAAGAAGTCAAACTCTCACTCTTTGCAGATAACTTAGAAACACAATATTTAAATGTCGCTTTGAAAGTGGCTTTTGTAGAAATACAAATTTAGTTTCTTATAAAAAAATGATTGTTGTGTAGAAAATTGGCCTCTGAAATATGTATCTAAAATAATTTTGAAAACTTATGATATATATATAATTAAAACTACCACTACTGTTTCAAATTTTTATGAAACTAATTCTGAATTATAGAAAATCAATATTGTCTGTCTTTTCCTTATTTGACATGCAATGAATATAAATAAATATAAACTGCTGGGAGCTGGAGTGAATATTAAACTAGTTTATCTTGAATAGTTGCAACTCAGAAAATCATTGAAATATTTAACAAGTGACCAAAATAATTTTTACTATATATTAAATAAAGTTAAATAAAATTTAATTTATTTCCTAACAGAATTTTGGATTAAATATTTGCGAAAAGATTTTAGCAGAAATTTCATTTAAATGTTCATGAAATACATAAAGGTTTACAATGTTCTGAAATTTGAGCTATTATAAAATTATTTCTATGATAAACTATGATAATTATTTCTATGTAAACTAATGAAAATGGGTTTTTAAAACTTAACACTTTTTTTATGTTGTCTCCTTTTATCTTGCCCTTGTATTATGTGTTAAACCTCCACCAGAGTCTCCAAGTTTTTGTTTTTACCATCTGCCTTGAAACTATCATCCTGTTGCCAGGTTTGGTGGCTGCTTCACTATTTTGGCCAGGTAGTATGTTCTATTTCTCTGGGATGTTTTCATGTAGGACACAGATTACTTGATACTATTTAAAAGTTTAGCTTCCTCTTTACTTTTTTGTGTCTTTCCCCAAAATCTGTAACCCCAATACAACCTAAATGTTTAATGAGAAAACATTGGAAGAACATTAAATGATGAGTGTTCTACAAAATATATAACCAGTACTCTTCAGAAGTGCCAAGGTCATGAATAACTAGGAAAGACTGAGAAGCTGTCACAGATTAGAGGAGATAAGGAGACATAATGACTAAATGAAATGTGTTATACTGGACTAGATCCTGAAACAGAAAAAGTACCTTAGTGGAAAGCCTGGTGGAACCACTGTTTTAGTGAATAGTATTGCATTAATGTTAAATTCTTAGTTTTGGTGAATGTACCATGATTATGGTTAGGGGAAGCTGAGTGAAGCATATACAGGAGCTCTGTAATATCTTTGCAACTCTTCTGTAAATATAAAATTATTTTAAAACAAAAGTATAAAAAGGTAACTGAAAATACAGAAAAATTACCCAAGTCTTGCAACATTCCTTAGGAATTTAGGCAATATTTAACTATGGGTATACCAGTAATGGGAGAGGTGAAGGACAAAATAGACATTTTGATGCAAGGCTTTGACAATGCCAAAGAACCCGAATTTCCCTATACACAAACTTTTTATTTATCTAGTAAAAAATGAATTATAAGTCTTCAATTAGTTTAATAACTATATTTCAACAACTATATTTTTGTCAGACATTATGTTTAGCAGGTAAAATATGGGAAACTATCTGCAGCCAGGTTTCTTATCCTTGAAACTTACATTCTAATAGAGGAAAGAGAAAAAAGGCAAATTTACCAGTTAACAAAAAAATATATAGAAAACTACAGATTCCAGAAAGAAAACAAAAAGTGTAGGTTCTTCAAAGGCAATGTGAGAAGAACTAACAGACCCTAGATCTAGATTCTGTAATCTTATAGGGCAGCTAAGGTTTACACCTAAATAATAGTAATGCTGAGAACTGTGCTATGTGTAATAATTCACAGAATGAAGAAAGCATTTTCCCCTAATAACATATAATGAACATAATGTTCATTACATTTGTTTTGATTTTAATAGTTCCATGGGATTTGAGTAGTATATAAAAGCAGGAGGAATTCTGAGTCAGAAAAGATTTTAGATAGGATATAGAGAAATTGAAAAGAAGCAAAGCAATATATTTTGGGTTCTCTGCAAACTTGAAAGAAATTTTATACAGCAATTAGTCAACAAATGTTGAACAAATGAATGAAAAAGCAAAGAATTACAAATCTTCTATGTATACTAGCCTTTAAAAGCTATACTAAGGAATTGTTATTTTATCTATGTTCATAAGGATAAAGGTAAATTTAAATAATAGTTTGAAAAGATCAAGTTGGTAGTGTGGTTTCAAAAAAGAATGGAGACAGAAAGTTAATGGGGTTCTTTTTAATCTAGACTTCATGTAGTTCTGAACATCAAAATTCCAAGCACTTTATCCAACTAGGACTATGACTACAAAAAGAAAAGCACTTAATTTTCCATCTTGGAGTGACTCTCTTCCACCATGTTTTCCAGTTTTGTCATGGGGAGATTTTTCCCACCTATTCTTGTGACATTTATTTCTATAGGAGCAATAATAAGACATCTGCCACCCCTTTGATATTCTCAAGAAAAACAAACAACAACAAAAAAACTCCTCTCAGTCTTCTGAAATACCCTCAAATTCTGTCTTATTTAGTAAGATAATTCTTTGAGACCACTCTTGATATCTTCACTAGGGGATCCCCTCCATGACATCACCAGGGGATCCCTTTCTCAGACTCAGTGGTGCAATCATCAAAATGTCTCTGACTAAACCAGATTGTTGGCCTAAAAGAGGAAGCTTGTGTTTATCAAGATTAGATAGATGATATATGATGGATAGATAGATGGTAGATAGATGATGATAGATAGATAGATAGATGATAGATAGATAGATAATAGATCATTGGATGGACAGAGGGATGGATAAACAGATAAATTTGACTTCTCTGAAATTGAGTTGACTTTTCAAAATATAAGAGTCTATTACAGAATTGTTAGATTGTTGTGCATCTCTTTTCAATGCAAGGCACAATGAATAAAAAGAAACCAAAACACACCCAAAATGTACTAAAAATATTCAAATGGAAAAATGATGAGAAAGCCTCATTAAAAGTCAGAACACTCATCTGAATTATTTAGAATTGAAGAATATACACACCATTCTCTTTGTATTGCCAAACACTGAGAAATTAAAATCTTCCCTTGGGTTCATTAGGTTCTTTGAAAAGCTTCTGCAAATAGAGCATTGGTACAGAAGTTATTGTTATGAATCATTACTAAAACTGCGTGTCTGGCAAAATAGGTGAAGGGGATTAAGAGGTACAATCTCTCAGTTATAAAATTAAGACATGGGGTTGTAACATACAGCATAGGGAAAATGGTCAATAATATTGTAACAACTCTACCATGACAGGTGGTAGTAGACTTATTGTGGTGACCATTTCATAACATATATAACTACTGAATCACTATGTTGTACACCTGAAACTAATACAATATTGTATATCAATTATTCTTCAATTAAAAAAGTAAAAAATAAAAATAAAATATTAAAATCAAACAAAAGTACATCTCTGAAATGTTCTTCAAATATGTCTCATATTTTAGGAAATTTTATGATATGTGGCATAACCACCTACATTTAGGCAAGCCATTTTAGTTATCCAAAGCAAACACACACACACACACACAAATACACACACACACTAATAATCAGGTTCTTGTTAGCCAAACTCCAAACTCAGTGGGCCCAAAGGGAGATTTACTGTAGGAAGTGCCAGAACTTCTTATTTTAAACAAGTGAAAAATACATGAATTCTGCAAGGATTATTGGAATAAGAAGATTCTAACTGAATCTCATCTCTGGCTTTTTTTTCACACAGCATTGTTTATATCGATGGTATTAGAAAACAAAGAAAATCTATAAAGAAGAGTTTTATAGGAGCCTTTCTACATTTATCAGGGATATATAAAAGTAAAGTTAAAATAACAAAACCCACTTTCGATCACAGCACACTAACACACATCATGATAATTGTAGTGAATGTCTGTTTGGTCATTTTGCCATGTGTATTCTGGTGCTCCCACTGATCTCATCTATTATATCAGCAGTGTCTTTATACTGGGTAAAATAAGCATGTGGTCTTTATGTTTTCCTGCTTCTAGTACTCAATTGACCCCAATCATGACAAGTAACAACTGTAAAAGATTAAACACAATGATACCTTTCATTATGTTTATATTATAACTCCCTCTCACACACATGCCCTCTGCACTTAGAGGTATTGGTTATTTTCTCATTATCTTAAGAAAATGAGCTCATATTATGTACAGTTACCAGCATCTTGCTTTACTTATCTATCAGTACATTGTAGAAATTCCTACACTCCAACTAGAATCAGTTCTAAGGAATGGTCACATAATATTTCATGATCTTAAAATATTTATGAATCCCTTCTGTTACTTCCCTATTAAAGGGTTTCCATTTTCTTTCTAGTTTGATTTTCATCTTATTTTGCTTTGCCTTTGCTACTACAAATACTGCTTCAAAAGACATTCTAGAGAACAAATTGCTGAGAACAGAGCTTTCCAACATGATATTCTTTTATTTTTTGGTATAGAGTCTCAGGAATTGAATTGCTGAGACAATGAGTATGTGTTTAATACAATAGTTTTAAAATATTCTTTTATTTCTATAGTATGTAGTCCCAGAAATGAGATTGCTGAATCAATGGATACATTTGTAATGTAATTGTTTTTGAAATATGCTTTTATTTCTACAGTATAGAGTTCTAAAAATGAGATTGCTGAGTAAATGCATACATTTTCATGCAATAATTTCCAAAAGGCATTCTGTGAAAACCTAGATTTTTGGAGAAAGATTTTTGTTGTTGATGATGTTATTCATTTCTATATTTTTAAGGGGCTGAGGAAATATCTACTGAGTTGTACATATGGCTCACTTGTGTCTCAACCAGAGCAGGTCTGCTTTTTATACATTTTATATATTGCTATGGCAGCTATTCTTAACAATTCATCAGAAACTTTCTCCTTTTCCCTGGGCATATATCAGTACTACATACCCTAGATTCCCTTGCTGTTTCATGGGGCCATGTAACAGAGTTCTAATGATGGAATGAGAACAGAATAAATGAGACCAGCCACTTCCAGTTCTGCCCCTAGAAGCCTCCCACATGTGCTTGCTAGGGAACAAGTGTGACCTATCCACCTTCTGGTTGACCCAGAGGAGGCCATCACAATGAAGCTCTGTGCTGAAGATTAAAGAAGCTCTTTAAGTTTAAGTGATTGTGGGAGCTGAGTCTTCCTGTTGACCAGGAAAACGCACCTGGGAATATTAATTCACAGAAAAAAATCATGTTAGGTTTAAACCACTGTGCATTTGGGGATTAGTGTCTTACATAACTAATATTAATCTAATAATATTCACATTCCTTGTAAGAGTTCAGTAGAATGAATGCTTTCTGAAGTCAGGTACCCTGCCCATTTAATGCCTTATTCGATGTTTAATATAACATCTAAAAGATGAATAACTCAACTTTCTGAGAATAGTGACAAAGATGATGATTGTAGAAACCAAAGAAAAAAGATACTTTAAAAAGTGCAACATGGTCCTATAAGACATAGGGTTAGTACTCATTTCCAGCTTGAGGACATAAGAAAATAAAAATAAACTATAAATAGATTTCAATTGACTAACCTTTATTTTGAGATCTTATAAAAGACATCAACATAATCTTTCTTGTAATAAGTTGTGTTTTGGAGGCTGATAAATATGTGATACTTTTTAATAAAATATAATCAGATCAAGATTAAAATGTAATCACTGGTAATCCTTGTGCCTCCCTTACTCAGAGCAATGATAGTATTACATAATAAAGATCAGAAGGAAGACCTTATCCTTCTTCATGAAATAATAAATAGATTGCAGCAGTCTCTTCCTCTTTTCTTATTTTTCCTTTTGTCATTGATCTTCTCTTAAAGCAAAATTAGATTTATTTCCCAAAATTTGCCCAAAGAAAAATAGGATTCCTCTTTCTTTCCATCTTTTCTTTTTCCCTCAATTTTATCAGAGCCATTAAAATGACAAAAGCAAAAATAGGGGCGCACTGAGACTTGAGGACCATGTGAGGAAAGAAGCCAAATGAGGTGGAAACTGTAGCTGTCAGATATTAGTTATATAAAGGGGGATAGAGAAAACAAATGAAATATATTAGATATTGCTAGACAAATTTCCCAATGTTAGTAAAAGGAGTTACAGACATAAAAAGAGGGAAATCTGGAATGAATCTCATGGTGCTGGATTGGAATTGGAGTTAGTGTGAAACTATATATAGGTATATATTTGTGTGAAAGTGCACATTTATATGTATCCATATGTATACATATATATTTTTGTCTATGTATTTATACAGTTACATGCATGCACACACACACACACACATTTTGTTATTCCAACCACTGGAAAGGCCACAAGTACCAAGCAGCCATAATCAAAATAAATGCTAAGATCTTGGTTTCCAAGTTCACTTCCTCCCAAAAGAACCTGATCTCAATGGAGAAATACCTATTTCTACGAATGTGCAAGGAAAAGTACAATGTGAACCTATAATATCTCATGTCAAAAAGTACAGAAATGTTCAAAGAATTAAAATACATCAGAAAAGTACATAGAAATCATCTTAATAGGGTTCTATTCAAAAAAAGAATATTGCTATATTGCTACTCATTAAAATAATCTATATATTGTGGTCTACATAAAAATTTAAAATAATATATAATAAATGTATTTTTCATGTTTCAAAAATTGTAAATTATCTCTTTTTATTATTAAATAATAATTACTGTATTTTCTAATTTGAAGATATCAGAATACATTATTGTCATAATACTAAGACAATTTTGTATTAACTTCAAGATAGACAAAGTGGCCAGGGGAACAGAAGACAGAGTCCAGAAATGCATCCATACATATACGGTTACCTAATTTATAACAAAGCTAACAATGCAGTATAAAAGGGAGAGGATAATATTTTTTAGAAAAGTATTTTGACCCCTTACCTCACATCATACACAGAAGTCATTTTCAGTTGGATTGAAAATCTAAATGAAAAGTAAAATAAGAGATACCTGGGTGGCTCAGCTGGTTAAGCATCTACCTTCAGCTCAGATCATGATCTCAGCATCCTGGGATTAAGTCCCACATTGGGCTCTCTGCTCAGTGGGGAGCCTGTTTCTCCTTCTCCCTCTGCCTGCTGCTCTGCCTACTTGTGCACATTCTCTCTCTCTAATAAATAAATACAATCTTTAAAAAAAATTTGAAAAGTAAAATAATAAAACTTTTAGTGGAAAACATAAGAGAGTCTCTTTGTGACTTTAGAGCATGCAAAGAATGTTTTTTAGAAAACCACAAAATTTTGGGGGGCGCCTGAGTGGCTCAGTCATTTAAGCACCCAACTCTTGATTTCAGCTCAGGTCATGATATCAGGATCCTGGGATGGAGGCCCACATTGGGCTCCACACTCAGCAGGGGATTCTGCTTGAGATTCTCTCCCTGTCACTCTGCCCTTCCCCCAGATCACTCTCTCTCTCTCAAATAAATAAATCTTTAAAATAAAATAAAAGATCACAAAATTTCTGACAATGAAAGAAAAAAGTTACAATAAAATTTATTAAAATTAATTAGCTTACATTTAACAAAAGACACATCAAGAAAATAGAAAAGCAATTTACTAAATGGGAGAATATATTAATGATACATATATCCTCAAAGGACTTATCCAGAATATATCAGGAACAAAAAATCTTTAAAAACAAAGAGATAACCCAGTAAAAAGTGGACAAAATACTTGAACAAATGCTTTATAAAAGATTTCTAAATGCCCACTAAACATGAAAAATCACTAGCAGTCATTCTTAGGTCTATGCCCAATAGAAATCCTTGTGTATGTTGACCAAAGACATATATTAAATATGCATAACAGCACATTTTGTAATAACTCCAAACTGTCCACTAACCATGTACTATCATTAGGAGAATGGATAAACAAATTATGGCATATTGATAAAGTGGAATACTATGCAGCAACAGACATAAATGGCATACAACTACATGCAATAATAAGAATAGGTCTGATAAACATAAAATTGAATAAAGTAAGCCAAACTGAAAAGAGTGAACTGCACAATTTCATTTACTTAAAGTACAAAACAGTCCAAACTAATCCATTAAAAGTCAGAAAAATGAATATCTTCAGTTAGAAGAGATTTATTGGATGGGAGGGGACACAAGACCTAAGATGGAGCTAATGTTTTGTTTCTTAATCTGAGTGCTGGTGATAAAAGGTGTCTTAATTTGGGAAAATATATTGCGCTGTATACTTATGTTTGTGTTCTTTTCTATGTGTACATACATTTCAGTAAACAGCTTTTTTAATGGAAGTTATTGAGTGAGAATTAATTTTTATCATATACTAAATGGTCTCTAATATAAACAAGCATAGAAATGCACAAATCCTGTAAATCTGAAGTAAATCTCTAATTATTTTAATAACTTATTTAACAGCATATTTTAACAAGTATACCTTGGAGTAAAAGTCATATAATTAGCTTAAGACTTTCTACACCTTTATTAAATGTTTATTGAATGTCTCATTTTTGCAGTTATCACAAGATAAACTTGTGAAAACAGAGACTATTTTCATAGTAATTCTCATTACAAGATTGTAGGCATTTTTGACATAAAAAAAGTTTTATTGCTACAGATTTGTAAAATCCACTTGTTTTTGAATGTATCAGATTTAATTTTTACATATGGGTGATCTAAAATCTTTACTTTTAGGAACTGGAATCATGACCTACTAACAAGTGATGTAGTGGACAACCTTAGTGAAACATCACTCAAGCTGAACTTATTTATGCTTTATGTCCTGCTTGTCTTTTACTGCCCATAGTAAGGAAGTGCTTTTTTTTCAAGAAAGTTACTTTCTTTCTCTTTTTTAGAATCTTTGCTAGTGTTTGGTTCCATGAAGACATCAATTAACCCCTACAAACTTTGATCCTTTTTTTTTTTTTAAGTAGTCTCCACACCCAGCATGGAGCCCAATGCAGGGCTTGAACTTACGAACCTAAGATCAAGTCCTGGGCTGAGACCAAGAGTCCACACTTAACTGACTGAGCCACCCAGGCACCCCTAATGCCTACAGTTTTGGGAAGCAAGGAGAAAGACATTTTTCAGTTTGATAGTAAGAAAAAGAAATCTCCTTGATTTCAGGTTAGATAACTAAGCTTGTAAAAATGGTAAGAGTTGCAAAATTGCAAAGTGAATAAGTAAACAAAACTGTTAACACTTCTGAGGTCCCAAGCAAGTTTGAAAATTATTCATTTGTAAAAACTAGAACCTAAAAATTACCACCCTGGAAACTCAGACATCCTGGATCAAATCTGACACTAAAAGAGTGGGGTTGACATCAGAATCAATTTCCACATGAGAGAGAAGCTCAGAGTTTTGCCTTCATCGGGTCAAACAAGGCAGGATTGCCTCAGCTTTTGACTGCAGCTGCTAAAACCCAATGGTTCTATATCCTATGATCACAGTGTTCCAGGTCAGTCAAGAATAGGCACACTGAACCCAACCCATGTGAGTTGAAAAAGAAGAACCTAGTTTAACAGGAATCTTCAAGGGATGCACAAGACAATCTCTTCTGATGGGAGAAGAAAATACTACTTTTTCTAAACTTTAAAAATTTCTTTTAAAATGTACAAAAAGTATACTACATATATAATTTACAAATAAATATATATTTATATTAAATGCACACAATATATATGTATTTAGCTACATGTAATTATAAATAAATGCATATACACATATATCTATTATAGAGACAGTGGATTGAGTGGTGGGAGGTTTGATTGGACTTATCATATGAAACCAGATTGTAACTACAATGAAAGTGATTTTTTTTTAGTGGAAATGTAATTTGCATCAAATTTAGTGATAGGTGTAGAAAGAATATTTACCTATATATAAACTTGTTTTTTATGTGAAAGTATTGTTTTTTTCATGGGAAATTGGGAGTATTGCCCTATAAGCTCTTAAATGGAAGGTCAAATTTTATAGGACTTCATGTATGATGTAAGAAGACATCACTCTAAAGCATGTCAATAGTGATTTTGAAGTATTTGAGAGTCACCTTTTCAAGGTATAAGGAATCCATATAAACAGAAAGCAGGGTAACAGAAAGTAATGTGGTTATGCCACAAGGTTTGGCTCTTTCCCCATAAAAAAAGTAAGTATTTTCATTTTAGTATTTAAAATATAATACAAAAGTGACCATCTAGTTGTTCTACATGGTAGGTAATACCAAGTCACATCTGAGCTAAAATCCAAACGTCTCACAATCACTTTGTGGTTTGTTACCTTATTCATGTTCATGCCTTATCACTATGCTCCTTTCTGTGCCTTAGACATTCAGTTTCCTTTTGTCTTACTCTGTTAGCCATATCACCCTCTAAATTAGTAATGTAATTGGATAGAGTTTTGTTTTCAGAAATGAAATTCTATAAATTGTATTTTTTAGTTAGTTCTTTGTAAATTATGGGCTCTATAGTCAAATAACAAGCCATCATAAATTTATAGCTTATTGCAGTGTCTCTGAACCCTTTCAGGTCATAGTTCACTTAAAAAAATTATAATATCGGGCGCCTGGGTGGCTCAGTTGGTTAGGCGACTGCCTTCGGCTCAGGTCATGATCCTGGAGTCCCTGGATCGAGTCCCGCATCGGGCTCCCTGCTCGGCAGGGAGTCTGCTTCTCCCTCTGACCCTCCCCCCTCTCATGTGCTCTCTCTCTCATTCTTTCTCTCAAATAAATAAATAAAATCTTTTAAAAAAAATTATAATATCTGCACAACACACTTGGGTAAACATTTGAGTCTGCTTTCACCAGTGGGTGATAGGCGAGAGGACTCCAGCTAAGAAAGGACCTACCTAACCCCAGTGAAGACTGTGAGTGATAAATCTTGGCTGTCTTAGGCTGGGATCTCCAAAAGTAGACCTTGAGAAACAGGGCTGTAGGTAGTTTATTTGGAAAGTGACATCAGGGAATGGGAATGAGCGACAGGTGAATCCAAAGGGAAGAAAGGATGCATTTCACCATGTTGGCCGTTACTATGAGCTACCGGAGCTCAGTCACAACTGTCCACCTGGTGTATAAAGAAGGACAGCATTAATTTATTTTTTGGTTTCTATTCCTCATTGGCCAAGAATGGCCCCATGGGTATCAGCAGCAACCACTTTTGGTTTGCACATTCTGTGAGTACTCAGTGGGTTTCCAAAGCACTAGGGGTATTCAAGAGCAGACCTGTGACAAGTGAGAGGCACACAATGAGGGTCTGAAGTGAGTTTGCACCTGCGCAAAGTTAGATAAAATATTCACAGAACCTCTCATCACAGTAGCACTGTCAAGAGCACTTGAAGTGACATGCAGCAAGTATCTGTCAACCTTGGGCAGACAACAACCCATTAACAATGCACTGGCAGCCACACACCTGTTTGGAAACCCTATGCTATTAGAACTTTTAGCAAATCACAGTACTCTACTCCGGCATAAAAGCTGTGAAAATCACATAAATGTGACTTACAATTATTCCTCCAGAGTTTACGTTTCATTCAGTTCCTTCAAACATTGGAATTTTGATTGGAAGCCCTCTTGACTTCCCATGTGAGTCTCTCCTTTTACATTGGTAAATACATCTTTACTTCTTCATTTTGATGCTGACTTGGTAACCACCTGGATCATGGCTTCCAGTGAGTGATCCTCAGCTTCATGCATGTTATGGCAACCCCTCCCATATAACAATAAACCAGAGAAGAAGAGGGAGAGGGGGAGACAGTATGTGAGAAGGGAGAGAGAGAGAGAGGGAAAAAGGAGAGAGAAAGAGAGAGTTGTGCCTATGTAACAACAACAGCAACAAAAATGAAATTTGAGAGAAAAATCTTCCTGACTGGGGAGAGTTAAGACATCATCAGGGCACTTATAATATATTCAAGCTAAGATGAGTAGAATCCAGATAAGCCACAGATGGGACCAAGTAGTTGAGTCACTTCCAAGGTGTTACAGACCTTGAAAGCCACTTTCCCTTTTAATAAACTTCAATAAGTTTTGTGAAATGTTACTAGATACATAGTTAAATTTGTATGATTTAAATAGGCAGTCTGCTGGCATTCCATCTCTGTTTGGTGTGGTAACCTTTACAACTAGATATTTAATGAACAGGGTTTAACATGGTGCTAATATTTTCTCTTCCTTTCATGTTTTGGTTTTGAGGAATTGAGATCTGTTGTGCCTTAATGACAGTATCCATTGAGGAGTTAGCATTTCGTTTCATGCTCATGATTTTAATGATGCTGGAATTCACTCCCATTGTCATGTAATCACTAGATGTTTTTAATTCCTGCAAAGATGCTGAATCCAGTCACTTGTGGTCTGCAAGTCTGCCTTTTCACCTGCTGAAGGTCCAGGTTATTACTTGATTATTAGTTTTTCTTTTTTAGACCTTTGGGTCATAACACTTACTTATTAGAAATTGCCTCTTGCCTCATCTTCATCAAAATAAAAATATACTTACGGTAGTTTCCACTAAAGATTTACTTATTCAAAAGTTTCAAACACAGACGTGACAGTATAGGTAAAAAAATGTATTAGATACACCAGGAAAATGCTAATAAAATAGGAAAAAGCTGTGAACCAGGAGTCAGTAATACAGTCTTGGTTCTCTTATCCAGCTGGAAGCCATCAATAAGGCACATGCCTTTTGCAAAATTCCTACACCAGAAAATTGTAGAAGTAGAATACATGCTTTCTGGGTCTAACTTTATTTTTTATTATTTTTTAAATTTTTATTGTTATGTTAATCACCATAAATTACATCATTAGTTTTTGATGTAGTGTTCCATGATTTATGGTTTCTGCATAACACCCAGTGCTCCATGGAGAATGTGCCCTCTTTAATACCCATCACCAGGCTAAACCATCCCCCCGCCCACCTCCCCTCTAGAACCCTCAGTTTATTTTTCAGAGTCCATCATCTCATGGTTTTTCTCCCCCTCCGATTCCCCCCCTTCATTCTTCCCTTCCTGCTATCTTCTTCTTCTTCTTTTTTTTTT
>NC_138369.1:102449570-102476954 GCF_054177405.1 Leptonychotes weddellii | reverse complement strand
CGGAATCAGAGGGTGAGATGAACCATGAGAGACTATGGACTCTGAAAAACAAACTGAGGGTTCTAGAGGGGAGGGGGGTGGGGGGATGGGTTAGCCTGGTGATGGGTATTAAAGAGGGCACGTTCTGCATGGAGCACTGGGTGTTATACGCAAGCAATGAATCATGGATCACTACATCAAAAACTAATGATGTAATGTATGGTGATTAACATAACATAATAAAATAAAATTTAAAAAATGGGAAAAAAGTTCTTGCAAATATTTGATATTATCAGTATTTTTATTTTAGTTATTCCAGTGGATGTGTAGTGGCATCTCATTGTGCTTTTAACTTAAATGGGTGATGATGTTAATCATCCCCTTTTATTGGCTTATTCATTATTCCATGTATTTGTTTGTGAATTATATGTTCAGAACTTACTCATTTTTTTCTGAGATTGTTTTAATATTTTACTCATTAACCTTTTCATAGCAATTTTACAATTTTTCAAGTTCCATAAAATCACATTGAGATTTTGATTTGCATGTCATTCATGGAACAGTTATTCCAAACTATTTATATGCTTTCTATATTCAAGGACTGTGGATATCCCACTGAATAAAGCTGACACACTCCTTTGTTTTTTGGCTATTATATTCTAGTAGTGGAAGAAATAATGAAGTAAAGATAGATTGGATAAATAGATATATACATACATACATACATTAATAGTTATAATACTGCAGGGCAAGTAGTGACACCATGGATTTCATCTTTTAAAAAGTGAAATTGAACAAAGAGCAGAATGAAGATGGAGTTTAAACTCTTTTGATAACCAGGGGAAAAAAAAGTTTGAACAAAGGGGAGAACAAGTGCCCACGGCCCTGAGATGGGTGGATGTTAAATATTTCTGGAAACACTGAGAAAGCTAGTGTAGGTGAATAGAGATGAGCAAGTGTAAGATGACAGAGAAACCAATATGGATAGATTTAACAATCTTTAAAGAACCACACCGGGCTCTGTGGAGACATGTTCATGGGGTGGATACAAAGATAAGAAGCTATTTCTTGGGCACCTGCGTGGCTCAGTCAGTCATGCATCTGACTCTTTTAGATAAATGCTTAAGAGTTGAAAACATGAGTGAATATTTAACTTTATAGAAAACCATCAAACAATTTTCCAAAGTGATTATACAAATTTACCTGCCAACCAACCAAGTAAAGGAGTTTCATTTGCTTTTAAAATTCTTAATCTCTCTCCACCACTCCAGCAACCCTCTCAGTCTGTTTCCTGAGATTAAGAATTCCTCATATCAGTGAGGTCATATGATACATGTCTTTCTCTGATTGACTTATTTTGCTCAGCATAATACTCTCCAGTTCCAACCACGTTGTTGTAAATGGCAAGATCTCATTCCTTTTGATGGCTGCATAATATTCCGTGTGTGTGTGTGTGTGTGTGTGTGTGTATACACACACATATATACCACATAAACAAATAATATATTATACATTAAAAAAAAAGAAAAAGAAGATAGCAGGAAGGGAAAAATGAAGGGGGGGAATTGGAGGGGGAGGCCCACATACTCGTGTCCCCACAGTCCTCATTGTGTTGACATTTCACATTTGAATCAAAAGATCCCCAGAGAACACATTTGAGTCAAAAGATCCCAGATTTTTCTAGGATACACTGATTCTAATATTCTAATGCCATGGGACATCCACAGAGTTTTGAATAGGCAGAGAAATTGTGAGGTTCAGAGGGAAACAAAAGTCAAATTCAGCTCCAATCTATCCAAAATTTTGTATTTTCTTTCCATAATTAAATATTCAGTTATTTAGAGTAGCTCATAGTCACTTGAATATATTGATGTCTTTAAAATATTTCATTTAAAATTGCTTTGAGCATATAAATACAAAGTGAGAATAATCGACTTTAAAATAGATTAGTAGAGTTAAAATAGGTAAATGCTACTTTGTCTCAGTGAAATGCAAATACCATTTCTAATCCTTTTCCTCTCTGTATGCTGATATTATATTTTAACTTATCAATCATAAAGAAGAAGAAAAGAAGAAGAAGAAGAAAGAAGAAAAGAGGAGGAAGAAGAAGAAGAAGGAGGAGGAGGAGGAGAAAAGAAGGAGAAGAAGAAAGAAGAAAAGAAGAAGAGGAGCAGGAGGAAGAAGAAGAAGAAGAAGAAACTTTTTCTATAATCAGAGACCCATGATATAGGTGGCAAAATGTCTTTTTTTTTTTTTAAAGATTTTATTTATTTGACAGAGAGAGACACAGCAAGAGAGGGAACACAAGCAGGGGGAGTGCAAGAGGGAGAAGCAGGCTTTCTGTGGAGCAGGGAGCCCGATGTGGGGCTCCATCCCAGGACCCTGGGATCATGACCTGAGCCGAAGGCAGACGCTTAACGACTGAGCCACCCAGGCGCCCCTAGGTAGCAAAATGTCTTCAGGTCTGCATATTTTTGGAATACAGAAGTAAGAGAAATGTGTGATGGCTGGATATAAGATAACAGAAAGAAGCATTTGTCAAAAACTTCAGAACATGCAACACCAAGAGTAAACTCTAATATAAACTATGGAATTCAGGTGACAATGATGTGTCAATGTAGGTTCATCAATTATTTCAAATCTACCACTCTGGTGCAGGATGATGATAGTGGGGGGAGGTTGTGTATGTGTGGAGACAGGGAGTATATGGGAACTCAGTACTTTCTGCTCAATTTTTCTGTGAACCTAAAATTATTCTAAAAATAAAGTTTATTAATAAAAAATAAATAAATGAAGGTTAACATTTGTCTAAAGTAATTAGAAAAATGGAGTTGCCATTTATGAAGATGAAGAAACTGGGAGGAAAAGTTTGCTATTAGGTTGAAAATCATGAATTTAATTGTGGACAAGCTAAGTAGGATATATCTATTAGATTTGCAAGTGGCAGTATTACATAGGTACTTAGAAGTATGACTCAAAATTTCAGAAACAAGATCTAGGCTGGAAATAAAAATTTAGAAAATGCAAGTGTATGATTGTTTTTACATTTATGGAGACATTATCACTTAAGAATTGAGTAGAGAGGGCGCCTGGGTGGCTCAGTTGGTTAAGCGACTGCCTTCGGCTCAGGTCATGATCCTGGAGTCCCTGGATCGAGTCCCGCATCGGGCTCCCTGCTCAGCAAGGAGCCTGCTTCTCCCTCTGACCCTCCCCCCTCTCATGTGCTCTCTCTCTCCCTCTCATTCTCTCTGTCTCAAATAAATAAATAAAATCTTTAAAAAAAAAAAAGAATTCAGTAGAGATAGAAACTGCAATATTTCAAGGTCATCAAGGTGAGGAGAAACCACCCAAAGGAGATGGAAAAGAAGCTTGCAGGGAGCAAGGAGAACCAAAATAAGACACAACAACTGATCATTGGATTTGGCCACTTGAAAGTTAATGATATCATAGACAAGGGAATTTTTGAAGTAGTGGGGAATGAAAGTCTAATTGGTTTGGATTCAAGCGAAGAATGAGAGACAAGTTGCTGGGTTTCTATAGGACAAACTGGATAAACCAGTTTATTCCAGCGTATCTTCCAAATACATATATATCAATAAAGAAAAGGGGGTGGGGGGATGGGTTAGCCTGGTGATGGGTATTAAAGAGGGCATGTACTGAATGGAGCACTGGGTGTTATACTCAAACAATGAATCATGGAACACTACATCAAAAACTAATGATGTAATGTATGGTGATTAACATAGCATAATAAAATTTAAAAAAAAAGAAAACTACCATTACAACCTATATTCTACAATTAATAGTGTCAAAAAACATAAAGACAGAGAATGCAACAACCTTTAACTTAAAGTGAAAAATGAGGAAATAAACTTCTGAAACCAGGAGAACCAGCCACCATGCCAGAGTATAGAACGGGAGAAAACTAGAAAAAGAAGAGACCTTTCCTAAGTAGAATATAAATTAATATGGATTGTGTTCTTTCTAGTGGCTACTTAGAGATACCTTATTACTTCATGGTTCTTGTATGTGTGCCACCTCGCCAAAGTAAATAAACTTTGCATGTGTATGTTCTTGCTGAGACTTGCTAATGAAATATTTGTTATTTTATATAGATGATTTTAAAATATTAGCCATTGAAAACTGATTTCTTTTGATATTCCCCCAAATTAGTGCTTGATTTTTGCAAACAGATTTTTAAAAACTCATTTATTGAGTCTATCTTATGGGAAACTAAGTGGATGATTTAGCCTAAATTAAATCTTCTATTGTGTTAGTCTCACATGTTTATGTAAAAATTATAATTGCCAATTACATAACTCATAATGGGAATTTAACATAATTTGGCAATTATGTTACACAACCTGAAAAGCTTAGAAAAACCCTGCATAAGTATATATGTAATTTGAGAATTTGTTTCTAAATAACATGTAAATAATGTGGCAATTATTCCAGAGGAGACTAGTTTATTGTTTCATTAGCCTGCTTAGATACTGAGATTCTATTAATGCATAGCATATACTCAAACTTCCATGATGATATTCAGCTTAGAAAATGAGAAAGATTAGTAATGTTTTAAAAAACCAAAACTATATATAAACACAAACAATAGGTAAAAAATTAAAATAACTCTTTCATCATGCAGAGAAGGAAACCAGTGCTTTGAACTTATTTAACTTACCTGATCAAAACTGTATACTAAAATAAAATGTCCTTTTCAAATATAAACATTGGCAAAAAATAATCCACATGTTGCCAAAGAAATAAAATTTCAAGACTAACAATTAGGAACTATGTGAATTGCGGGGAGAGAGGTGGAAAGATCTGAATTTGGAATTATTAGGCTCTACTCCCTTGATAGCAAATCATATCATCTCCTTACTGAACTTACACAGGTGTAATAATTATGTTAAAGAATGTGTGGCAGAATACTTTAAAAAGTACAAAACCCTAAAAATATATATCAGATATTACTTTTACATAATAATATATATGATTTTTATGCATCAAATGCATCACAGGTCCAACATAGAAGAAGATGAACATAACACAAAGCTGCAGAGTATAACATTTGTATACCCAGGTCTTACTAAATAAAACTTTGAATGTAATTATACTTATTTATATTTTATATTATACTATATATTACAGTTAATATTTATATATTGCTATTAATGCAACCAACAGTCCTACGACTTGATTTTTTTTTCTCAAAAATAGAATAAGCACTGAGCTCAGAATAAAACACAAGTAGACCTCAGCCAGAGGGCTGGCCACCTGGTAACAATGAAACAATGCACTGTGGTGAGTCCATCTCAAATTATTTCTATTAATAAAGTCCATAGATTTCAGTGTTTCAGTGGTATTCCCACTCTAGGAATGGTTATGACAATAAAAGAGGCTTAGAGATGTGTTATCAAGGTGCATTTTAGGTAGATTGTGAATTATAGTACTGCAGTATTGTTAAATTGAGGGAGGGAAGCAAATGTATTCCCAAAACTCTGCCCAAATTACTGCTTTGGGCAGGGTAAGGTGGCACAAACTCTAACTGTGGGGTAAAATTCATTTGAAAAAGAAGCAGATGCCTTCAACACCAGTAGTTACTCCTTTTTAGCACATCACCATTTATGTTACATGTCTTCTAATCTTTACCTACATCTCCCTTCCCCTGAAAAAATCAAAAACCCCTCCTGAGTCTCTCAAAACCGGTTAAAGTCCATTTGCCTGAGGCTTAGTCTTGATTTGATTTTACAAGAACTCCCTACACCTGCCCCCAAACGTAACAAATTATTTGTCTATCAATGTGTGGTGGTGGTTACATACAGTTCCGTTTCGTTGTGACAAAGCTTTTTATTTATTTTATAGAGATAAAAGGCATAAATGTATATGTTAGCTCACAGATGCTTGTTTTTCTTAAAGGCTAATAAAAATATCAAGTGTAAAAGACTAACAAGAGGATTTTTATTTTGTTTTGTTTCTATTTTAATAGAAAATCCTTTAAAAAGCTAAACATCATTCTAGATCTGAACAGTGAAAGAAAGAACATTCTGGATCTGAACTTGCTGCCTGAGGCAAGAACAAGCAGTGAAAAGGTTTCAGAAAAAGTAGTTTCAAGATAAGTGAGTTTTACAAATTTCAACATTTTTCAAGAGTTAGATTTACTTTCATCTGAGTTATAAGGCTTGGTACAAGCTTCAAAGCTCATGATTATGATGTTATTTTTTTCCATTTAAATGAGTTCAATTAGTTACAAAAGTATTTTATTCCTAGAAGATTCATTAGCCCAGGTTTTAAGGTATATGACATAGTACTTCATAACTCTACTAACTCTACTGTACATAAAAATAGCCCAGAGGTCTTTTTTTTTTTTTTTTTTTTTAATTACTGAGCTTCTTGGCCCATTCTCAGAGATTCAACAAGTCAGAGAAAAAAAAAAAAGTAGCCCATGTAATTCTGATATTGTTGTCCACAGATACCCACATGTTGAAAAACACTATTACTGGACCTTGTTTACTGATGGTCACATAAAAAGCCACTTCTTCCGCGTGAGCACTGAGAACATTCACTTGGCAATTTTCTCTGCCACAAGCCTCATTAAAAATAACGAGCATTTTTCCTAAGTGTACTATCTGTTGAAGCCTCACAACTATCATGTGCTAGAGACATTATCTTTATCACAATTTTCAAATTGAGGGAACTGAAACTCGGGCAGTTTAGGTAATATACCTTTATTCACATTCATTCAGTAAATAACAATCAAGCCCCTCTTTTGAGGTCAGACATTTTTCTTGATGGTTAGCAAACTGCCGTGAATGAAACAACTCCAATCCTTGTTCTTATGGTGGAACAGAGTTGCAGACAGAGAAAATAAAATATAAACACATAAATGCAAGAATGGGATCATTTCAATGGCTTGCAGAAAATACTGTAAGACAATATAATGTAAATAGAGTGTTCAGAGAAGGACAAACTGAGAAGGTCTTCTTTGAGTGATACCTGAATGACAAGAACCCCAGCCAGGAAAAGAAGCTAATAGGTAATTCCAGACAGAGGAAACAGTATGTGTAAAAGGCTGAAGGCATTTATGTTAAAGGCTACAGTTGTAACTCTTTGAGCTGGATTTTTTTAATAATAGCTGACTATTTTAGTTCTGTTCTTTCCTCAGTTAAGCATGTACACCTGGAGGGATATGTCTTGAGTTTGTAATAGAACAGGACTCTCATATTATTTGTCAAGTAACACAAAAATATTTTCTCTTGGCAAGCTGAACAGAGTGCATTTAATTGGGTGACAGTGAGGCTGCGTAAGTCACAGATGAATGTGGCTTGAACAATTACTCATTCATTTGTATAATACTGTAAGTCAGGGAAGTGTGGACGAAAATGGAAGAAAAAGGAATGCTGTGAATGTGAAGCAGCTGAGTAGATTCAACAGCCAGGGAGTTCTGGGTAAACTTATTTGACAACAAAGATTGGGGGGGTGGGATTACTAAAACTAGAATTTTGAACTCTGGGCCTCTGACAAAATGTTCATCTAAGCAGCCTGTAGTCAAAAACAAAGCAAAGCAAAACAAAAACAAACAAAACAGAACCTTTATCTAAACTTAAATGGCTTCTGGAATTCATGGAAGTCTTAGTATATGAAGTGTATATCTTTGAAATAAAAGAGTAGAATATCGTGTTATAAACTTGAGTTAAAATGAAGATGGTTGCTTCATTGTGTGGCCAAAAAAAAAGTGATTTGTTCAAAAGTCTTTCAAATGGAAACACTAGTCAATAACTAGCTACTAATTAAGAGTAAGTTAAGTGCTCCTTTCTAAGGTTTGGTCTCATGTTTTATATACTGTCTAATACATAAAGCTAAAGCCAATTACGAGGAAGAAATATCTATTGCTACTTTGGAGGATTAAAAACACAAAATTGACTTGGAGTCTGATGGATTCTTAATGCTTCTACTTGAACACTTAAAATAAAAAAATGTTCTGAAATGTTAATAGCTTTTGAGTTCTTTATAAGTGGAATAATTTTAATTAATCTAGAAGTTTTGCCTGAACTAATAATAATCTTCTCGTTAAAAATGAAAATATTAGGAACAATGTATTTCCAAAATCAGAAGTGATCTGGGTCCTGGGAAAGTCCCAAATTTTATCCTGTTTAGAAATTGAAAAATAGATGAGGAATTAAAGTCAAAAACTACAAATTATTTCAGGGTTTCTTACTCTATTCCCTTTCATTCAAAGTCTCCCAATATCTTAAACTGATGTCATTTAGCTCAAGGCTTAATCTGTCATTTAGGCTCAAGACTTAATTTGATTACCAGCAAGTGATGCCATAAATCGAAGCAGTTCAAGGGTCGGTCTTGGCTATGCCCTACTGCCTTATAGGAACAGTGGTTCTTTTCATTTTTTGCCTTATTCTTCACAACCACTTCATTGACTTCCATTTCTGTTATGATCACTGAGAACCTTTGCTACATAATTACCAGTTTCCTTAATTCAACCTTGTTTTCGGGCCTTGGGTTCTGCCCCTGGAACCTGGTCCCCAAACCAGGTTCACCTACATTTTACCACATCCAAAGGTCACCTTCTGCTATCATCCAAATTTCTACATCCATATGTCAAAATATGTCCGGTTCCTGCCCACTTTCGGATTACCTGACACAGAGGCAAGGTTTCATTCTAGATGACATTTGTCTGCTAAGAAAATACTTCTTAAACCTGACAACATATCATCACAGGAGAGGCTGACAAAACTGTAATTTTTGAAGCAGATATCCCAAGCCTATTGAATTAGAAACCGATCTACGGCACACAAATCAGTAATTTGGAGGCCCCCCACCTCCCATGCACACCACCCTGTGATTTTCTATTTTGCAAAGATTAGCAAGTCTGGATATATTTTAGAGTTACCTGAGAAGCTTAAAAAAGTCTATTTCTGGAATTCACCCAGATATATTTAATCAGAATCTTGGGAGTAGATCCAGGTTGGAGTAGCATTTCTAAGTTTGCCAGGTGATTCTAATGTGTAATCAAAGTTGAAGAGCATTTTATCATAATCAACTCGTTTGGCATTCTTCCAAGACACCTTCTAGCCACATACTGCAGATTTTTCTAGATGCTGACTACCTTCCCCTCTGGGCTGCCTTCTATTATTTGCTGTTTATGTATTTATTAATTTCATTCATTTCCTCATTACCTACTTTTTTTTTTTTTTTTTTTAGTGCTGAAAGGTAGGAAGTGTAGTGCTAGGCTCCACTGCTTGCCCAAACTTGTTAAATTGCTATAGACTCTGGACTGATTGTTTTGGGGAGGAAACAAGATATATCAGTAAAACTTACAGGGAGGTATTTATAAAATAATAAACTCCTGAGATCCTATAGCCAAGGGATAGCTGTGTGTGTGTGTGTGTGTGTGTGTGTGTGTGTGTGTAATATCATGGTTTCAAATTTAAAAGCAAAAATTTTGCAAATAATATTAAGCCTAAAAGTGCATACCTTCTTAAAAAAAAGAAAAGAAAAATAAGAAATAGCCACATGCATAGGAGAGACAGAGGAGAGGAGAGAAAAGAAAGATAATTTGGCAATAAGTGAAATGGGGAAAAAGAAGCTATTTCTTGATAACAGGAATATACATTTTTTTTCAGGGTATGATTGATCCAAGGGATATGTCTTAGGTTCAGTGCAGATGGGCCTTCCATACCAGCAGTTTTCTTCTCCCCCAGGGGACATTGGTAATGGCTGGGAACATTTTTGGATTACCACAATTTAGAGTAGGGTGCTACTAGGATCTAGTGGGTAGAGCTCAGTGGTATCACTAAACATCCTAATAATAACATCCTAATAATGTAAATAACAGCCCCCCATGACACAACAAAAATCAGCCAGCCTAGAATACGAATAGTGCAGAAGTATAGAAACCTTGATCTATAATAGAAAACCAGAGATATAAAGCTGAAGAAGCAGATTGTTGAGCAATTGAAATCAGAAAGACGGAAATCTGAGTTTATATAAAAGTCTCATCACAAGGAGGTTAATATTCCAGCCAGACTGACCCAAGATGTGTAACAAAGGAAGAAAATGGAACAAAGAGAGTAAAGTAGGAAAGGATCCAAATAAAACTATGACAGATGCAGCTAATGGGTTTGCCAAATGGCACTGTCTGCAATCATGGGCATGTCATCTTTCTGCACTGTCCAATACCATAGCCCCTCATGGTTATTGAGTATTTGAAGTGAGTCTATTAAACCAGTGTGAGTGAAGATTTGAATTTTTAATTTGACATAATTTTAATCAGTGTGAGCCAAATGTGATTTAGTGTCCACCAATCAGATGCATTTATGTGAAACTTAAATTTAGAACCAAGTGGGGAGAGAGACAAGGCATGTGGATTTTAGCCAAGGTGACTAGGTTCTCAGGCCAATGGCTGTAATGACAATTTACCAATTTGGGAGGGAGCCACACTTCCATTGGTGGCTGGCCCATTTATGCAACATGACCTTTGTGAAACGTTTTTGGAAGCTCAGCATAGAGCCCACTTATTCATTCTTCTTGAGGCTTCTGTGAGCTGTTTGACAAAAGTTTCCAACATTTCTATGACAAAAGTTTCTAAAATTTTTGGTTCAAAGTGCCTTACTGTCTCAATATGGTTTTTTTTTTCCCCCACAGTGCTCCTAAGAATCTAAACTCTCAAATCCATGTAATGTACATATAGTGTAACTTCTAACCCATATATTATGTTCCATTTATTAAATAGGTCAAAACAACTTAATATAGTAGTTTTCATGGCGTCCAGCACATGTCACTGTTTTGGGCCCAAAACTGGGAACTACCATTTGGCATCCCTGTGAATTGGCTACCATTATAGCAACACCACAGGGTGTTTTAACTACGGTTGGGAAATTGTGGCCCAAAGGTAAATGACATTCTGTTCAGAAAAGCATAGAGTCTGTTTATTCAGCCTTTTCTATATCTCTAAAAGCTTTTTAGCATAAATTTATCTGTTCTACCAAGTTAGAACAGTTTCTGTATTTGCAACTGAATCCATATTGATACAAGGTAATCCTGTCATCACATCCTTTACACAGATGAGAGAGGTACAATTTGGGAAAACAATAATTTTCTCAAACAGCTCCCAGGTGTCAGAACTGTGATTCAAAGTCAGGTAATGTTCCCCCAGAACTAATAGCAGTAATCATCATTCTATTCTACATCCAACTACTTGGGAGAGAATGAAGTCCAGTGAAGTTCATTAATGGAGTTGAAATCACTTACCTTCACAGTAGTGGTGATGGATTTTGAAGCCACTGTGTCTAATTATGAAATTTATCTCTTTATAATATTCTATCCTTACTACTAATTATTTGGTAATAATGGGCATTTTTTTTTTTTAGTTCAACAAGTCATTAATGTGCAAACATCCTCCCATGCCTATTGCTTCAAGGATATTGTACATAAGTTACATGACTTTGTAATAGTCCTCAAGCCCTGATTCAGCCCAATCCTGAGGAGAAGGAGTGTTGTTGTTTGTTTGTTTGTTTTATTTTAAAAATTGCATATGAAAAAGACATGGATTTCTTCCTTTACTTTTCATATTTAATACTCTGAACTAGTATAATTAGATTTCTGGGTTTTGCTGAAAATGTTCTTAGGCATAAAATTCCATTTGTTTTGAACCCCTAAAGATATTCAAACTAAAGCATGAAAATTTGCTCATGTTTTGGAGTTCTCTAAATTTTATTTTCAGAATCACAACTCTCTATAATCTTAAATTCAACTTATATTTACATGTTCAAAATTACTCTCCTTGCAACTTTTGCAGTGTGTTATTCCTAATGAATTCATCTGCATCTGTACCACTAAAACTAATTACAGATTTTCAGTTTTCTTACTTGAAAGCACACTTTGATTCAAATAATTTTCTCTAAAATTCATGTTCTATGAAGTTAACAAGAATGCTCTAGCTAACAATACAAATTATTAATTGAAATATTGAAGTGTTAAAAATACTTCAAATGTAGAAATACCATTGATCTTTTTTATTCATGGATTATGCATTTGCAAATTTGCTTATTTGCTAAAATTTTCCTTTAACCTCAAAATCAATACTTGCATTACTTTCATAGACATGAACAGAACAGTGAAAAATTTGAGTCCCCTGATACACATATACCTACTTGAAGTCAAGCAAGTCAGTGTTCTATGAAGAAGTATCCTTTTTGTGGTCTATTTGGTGCCATATTTTCACCTTTTTGTGCTTTTTGTTAGTGATTTTGCTATTTAAAATGGCTCTCATGTGGAGTGCTGAAGTGCTGTCTAGTGTTCCTAAGACCAAGAAAACTGTGATATCTTTATGGAGAAGCTTAGTGCTGGCAGGAGTTAGAGTGCCGTAGGTAGTGAGATCAGTGTTAATTAACCAATACTATATATCCAATAAGGTGGGTGACTTTAAACAGAAACACATATAAAACAACGATATGTATTGATTGATTGACAAAAATATTGTGACCAGAAGCTCACAGGAACATAAACCTGAATTTCCCCTAGGAGCAATGTTCAGTATTTGCCAATCCATTGTTAATGAGGACTTTCTAGAACATAACTACCACAAATAATAAGAATCAGCTGAATTAGAAATTAGTGTCTTCCAACTAAAGCAGAAATGATGCTGCTGAAACTTATTACATCATTAATGAAATGTTTTTCTATATCTGACCAAATTGCTCCCATTGACACCAAATTTGTGAAAACTCTCAAATAGTCATTTATTTTTAAATGAGAAGGATGATAGTAAAAAAAATTTACTAAAACCTATTAATTTACAAAAAAATTGAAACATTTACCTAGTAATTTTATGTCTTTGGCCTCCTCTAGATATGATATAAAAATCAGGAAGACACTGCAAAAAGATTCTATAAATTTAAATCTACTCTGATACTCTATGACAACCAGAAAATTAAGTTATTAAATTATTTGATCCTATAACAACTGTATAGTTAAGTTATTTGGAGTCATTTGAATTCTAAAATTTCTGTAAGAATTATATAATGTAATTTCATTTATTTTTTTAAAGGTTTTATTTATTTATTTGAGAGAGAGAGAGCATAGGAGCAGTGGGGAGGGGCAGAGGGAGAGGGAGAAGCAGACTTCCTATTGAGCAGGAAGCCCGACGCAGGGCTCCATCTCAGGACCCTGGGATCACGACAGGATCCTAAGGCAGACACTTAACCAACTAAGCCACCCAGGAGCCCCTATAATGTAATTTTATTTATTTATTTTTTATTTTTATTTTTTTTATTTTTAAAGATTTTATTTATTTATTTGAGAGAGAGAGAATGAGAGACAGAGAGCACGAGAGGGAAGAGGGCAGAGGGGGGGGAAGCAGACCCCCTGCTGAGCAGGGAGCCCAATGTGGGACTCAATCCCAGGACTCCAGGATCATGACCTAAGCCGAAGGGAGTCGCTTAACCAACTGAGCCACCCAGGCGCCCTAATGTAATTTTAATACATACTTTGTTACCATGTGTAGTCAGCTTAACTTATTATTATTATTATTATTGAGGTATAGTTGATTTAACTTTGTGTTCATTTTTCCACATTTATGAACAACTGTAACAATCTATGTAAAGAAAAATCTTTGCTTATCATTATGGTTGATAAAGACACATATGTGACTCTACTAGGGTTCTCCAGAGGAACAGAACCAATAGAATAGCTAACCAAACACATATACATATGCATACACATACACATATACATATACATGAGAGAGATTCATTATAAAGAACTGGCTCATGTGATTATGGAAGCTGACAAGTCCTAAGATCTGCAATTAGCTAGCTGGAAACCTAAGAGAGCTGATGGTATAGTTCCAGTCCAGATGCTGGCAGGCTCAAGACCCAGGCAGAGTCAATGTCTCAGTTTGAGTCCAAAGATAGGGAAAAAAAAACAAATCCCTTCTTAAGGCAGTCAGGAAGGAGGAGTTCTTTTTATTCAGATAATGGGCAACCTTTGTTCTCTTCAGGCTTTCAACTTTTCAACTTACTGCATTAGGCCCACCCACGCTAGGGAGAGTGATCTGTTTTACTTAATAGAAAAGTTGAATCACTATGTTGTACACCTGAAACTAATGTAACATTGTGTGTCAACTATACTCATATTAAAAAATAATAATAATAAACAAATAAGTGTTAAACTTATTCAAAAAAATCACCTTTAATGAAACACCCAGCATAATGTGTTAACAAATATCTGAGCTCCCCATGGCCCAGGCAAGTTGACACATTAAAAAATAACCATCACAGTGACCAAGATACATTGAGGTACTGCCTTAAAATAATTGGTTTATTTAACAAACATTTATATCGAACAGGCCTTATTCTAAGAAATTCACAGATTTTTTTTTCAATTAAATCTCATAAACATCCCCAGTAGTAACTTTTTTAGAGATGAAGGAACTGAAGCACAGTGGAGTTAACTTGTGTAAGCTAACACAGCTCTCAAGTTCAAGAGCCAGACACAAAACCATGTCATAACCCAAAGCACTACATCATGTTGCCTTTGCATCTTGTTTTACAAAGCCTCTCATAAACCCAACTCAAACTATCCTCACAATAACGCCCTGAGATAACCAGTATTACCTCCGTTATACAGGTGGGAAAAGTGAGTTTCAGAATAATTATTCAAGTTTAAAAATAAGAAATATGGTTAACCCAGGACTAAATTCTACCCCCCCCTTTTTTTTCCACAATGCTTGAATTATTTCCAATTGTAAAATGGAAGCATTGGCTGAAAACATTTTTTGTTGAGCTGTTATAATACAACCTATTTAAATGGTATATGCAATACACTTAAAAAATAATCATGTAGAATCAGAATTTCTAAAATAATTTTCTTCTGCCTGCTACTGGGTTATTGAGTTAATATATCATCAGGACACAATTGCTCTAATTATGTAACAGTGCGATTCATCATCACAAATACACTATCACACTGATAATGTATTACTCAATAAAGTCACAACAGTTGGCAAGAACACCCATGGAAAAAGGCAGTGTGTGAGTTTATGTGTTTTATTTTTCAATGTATTTAATTCAGATCGAGGGAGGACAGCATATTTGTAAAACCTCAAGAGAAAGTTTAAAATTTCCCAAATTAGCTTTCCTATTGTTGTTTCCATAATGGAAGATGTAAAACCGAAATGACATTTATTTGCAAACCTTGTATGTGCTTGTCAGCTTGATAGCGGTCGTAAGAAAGTCTCCACACCATGATCTATTTGAGTATCTCTGGTAAGTTTAGTGTCTACTCCTTCGATAGCCTAAATAAAGTTCTGTTTCCACCCAGTAAACAGAAGCTCATAACAAAAGAGTTTTAAATGATTTTTGTATTCTCTGCCATTTTTATTATTGTGCAAATAAACATGTATCAACTTGTAGCTAAGTTTGTATCCTATAGACTTGATTTCCCACATGAGTCTGGTAAGGTTGTGAATAGCTACATTGTTCTTACAATTTCCAAAGCTGATATCAGATGTGCTGAAATGATACATCTGATAACAATGGGAACATATTTTGTTTGATTACCCTGATTTTCAAACATGAAATAATAAGATAGAAAGAGTTCACCTGCACACCTGCTCTATTTTTGCTCCCGTAACAAATGTGCTTAAAGGGACTATTTCCTGCAGCCTTCAATACAATCCTCCTCTAAATAAACAATGAGTTTACAAATTGACCCCATTGAGGGGCATAGCTATATGAACTATTTACTTTTACCTTATTTGTGGTCTATTCCTGTCAGCCACACAGATTTGAAAACTGTCTTTCACTCTTCTCTCCTTTGCCCCATCACCAGCTCAACTGAAAATATAACCTTTACTTAGAGGCTCTTTAAAACCTGATCTTTGTCATACTTATGCATTTCTGGAGTACTGCATCCACTGGGTAAGAATGAACCTCTTTAAACACCATCAGGCTTGGAGTTAAGGCAACTCTCCGGTGTCCTAGATCTTCCAATTACCCCCCGAATTGCTCACTGAATCTGTTTCCTCAAATGATATCCTGTCCACCATTAACTTCATAGATTTTATTAAGTTCAAATAACAAAAATAAATAATATAAATACTTTTTTAAACCTCAACATGCTATAAAACCATAGGGATTCTTTGGAAATGAAGTGTGCTGTATTGGAAATAGAATTAGCTTTGACGCAAACAAAAAATAATTGACTACTGATTTTAAAATGAATGAGTACAATACCTCTCTGGGCTCTCTGTAAAATGGAAGTCATTAGTAGGAAACTTTTCCTTCTCCTAAATAATCCCTGAGTAATTAATCTGTCATCACTTGAATCCATCCAACACACCTCTTCTAAGTGTGGGGTCATCATAGGAAATATGCCTTGCAGACCTTCAGCTCCAGGGAGCAGAATTAACTAATGGCCCCAACTGCTGCACTCTGAAATTCATCATGACCAGGCTTCACATAGGCTCCTTCTCAATGACTGGACATGGCAGAGATACGTAAGGCAGGCCTGTTCCTGGAAAACATAGAACTCCTCTGAGGACACTAAGCCTGTGGGAGGACCTAGCTAAACATGCCTTAGATACCAAGGCTGTCCGTCTCCTTCCCTTGGAATGTATTTGCATGCTGTCTGGCAACTCTCCCAGCCTTCCCCAGATTCTCTTACCTTTTTCTTTTCCACTCAGTGCCCTTAACTAAATAGTCCCACATTTAATCCTATCTTGGCATATGGAACACCTCCCAAAAAGCTGTCTGATTATTACTTTCGGTGAAAAAAGGAGCATAGCCATTTCTATGCCCATGATTAGTCTCATCAATTATTGATAAAATAATGCAACATTGTCCCAGATGCATAATAAACCCTCAAATATACTATGTTTATACTTTAGAACTATCACATGTGACAAATCCTTATCATTTTGCATAAAAGAAAGGACTCAGCAATATTAAGGAAATAGTCATTTTGCAACATAGCTAATAGATGGCAGGAATTTTTTTTATTTTATTTTATTTTATTTTATTATGTTAATCACCATACATTACATCATTAGTTTTTGATGTAGTGCTCCATGATTCATTGTTTGCGTATAACACCCAGTGCTCCATACAGAACGTGCCCTCTTTAATACCCATCACCAGGCTAACCCATCCCCCCACCCCCTCCCCTCTAGAATCCTCAGTTTGTTTTTCAGAGTCCACCATCTCTCATGGTTCATCTCCCCCTCCGATTTCCCCCCTTTCATTCTTTCCCTCCTGCTATCTTCTTCTTCTTCTTTTTTTTTTAACATACAATGTATTATTTGTTTCAGAGGTACAGATCTGTGATTCAACAGGCTTACACAATTCACAGCACTCACCATAGCACATACCAAATCAGGAATTTAACCCGGGGCTGCCTGATTCAAAAGCAGAGCTTCTGAGAGCAGTGAGATGCTGCCTCCTAGACATCACCTGCCATATGTTTCACATAATCCAACTCAAAACTTATTGCCAGCTTTATCAACTGCTTCCCCAGCCCTCTTACTCTTCTCTTTCTGCTTAAGATGTTGACAGAACTGCCACATCCTGCACAAATGGTAAATTCAGTAAGGGTTCAAAAAGTATGCATTAATTAATGAATCAATGTGTAGTAATGGGTAAGTTGGTTTTCTGAAACTTACTACCCTTATAGATATTCAAACCCTATTCACAAATACTAAGCTCCAAATGCCTCTGAACAGTTTTTCTTCTCAAGTTATATGTTATATATTTGATACATGGGCATCCTTGTAGGTACATTCTTGTGATATGTGGCTACAAGTTCTTTGTTTATATGTGGGCATTCTTGTCATTTTGACTGTACTATCTTTGTCATATATTTATATCTGCATGTGATTTTATTTTTGATAAAATTTAAACAACTACTGGATAAAGAATCATTTATAAAAAATTCCATTTACACCTTAATTAAATAGGTCAAATTAGAATAAAGGCAAAATGCTGATATGATACCAACAACATATTTATCCTTTGTCACAACTAAATATTCATGCATTTTTTTCTGTGAAATATGTGACAAAATATTTCTCAACTTTAATGATTATCAAAAGGAAGTTTATTGTAAGAGCCAAATCAAATTCCTGGAATATATTTTCTTTTTTTTAATTTTATTATGTTATGTTAATATATTTTCTTTTTTTTTTTAAAGATTTTTTTTTTTTTTATTTGAGAGAGAGGATGAGAGGAGAGAGAGAGCACATGAGAGGGGGGAGGGTCAGAGGGAGAAGCAGACTCCCCGCCGAGCAGGGAGCCCGATGCGGGACTCGATCCAGGGACTCCAGGATCATGACCTGAGCCGAAGGCAGTCGCTTAACCAACTGAGCCACCCAGGCGCCCCTTAATATATTTTCTAATAGAGAAAATGAACTTGTATGAATAAAAAATGTGTCACTTTTATCAATGTGTGTATTTTAGACTTCTGAGTTCTCATTTCATTTACTGCTATAGAAATTACTACTTGCCAAACTGCATCACTGTGGTGTGAATGAATCAGAAAAGTACAAGTGTATTCAAAGCTGTTATACTTACTTAGCATAAGAAAACTTGGAGCTCATTCAAATGACAATCTAATCCTACTGTTTACAAAGCCAGAAATATGCTATTAAGTATCAGATTTATGGAATGAGAAGAAAGGTTAATGCATTTTCTTAGTTTAAGAAAATTAAAACATGGTTGGTTAAACATAATGTAGGTCTAAACTGAAATTCTAGGCTTAAATAGTCATCAGTGCAATAACCTGAAATCATTGTATTACGTTCATTTCATTATTCTTTCCACCAACTTTTATTGAGTACCAATTGTGTGCAGAAAACTTTTTTAGCTCTTTGGGACTCAGTCTGCAAGAGATGTAAGATCTAGTACGGGAGGTAGGATGTGTATACAAATAACCATATATATAATTTTAAATTATAAACAGTTCATAACAAGAAGGATTCTAGTAAAATGACAGCTTCAATGAAAGGATCTAAATATTTCTTCCCAAAGTTAATGAAATCTCAGATTTGGCCCCAAAAATTTCAAAATAAAATGTGAGCTTAATTTAGCAATTGAAAAGAATGTCTACTGATTGACAGGGTACAATTAAGAAATGGATCTTACTGCTGTTTACTTCCTAGACTAGATCCTTATTTCATGGCACATCCATTTTCCTCTATATTTTATCAAATAGCCTTAGGATTCCAGGAGGTATTGGGAGAGAGCTGGGCTAGGAATTACTTAAATGTGTATGTGAACACCATTGAACCTATCTGGTTTACAATAACAAAATTACTTCAAGTAGTATTTGCTAAATAAATTATTCTTAATGAGAAGAATATTCTACATTTAAGCTGTGATGTCATTCCTACAACAGTCAAAATGGTAATTTTCCCATCTTTTAGTTTTAATTCAAAATTCCAATTAATAAAATAAGATCTAGAATATAAATAAGCTTGAGTCTTTGGTGATAATAGTATTCATACCTGTAAGCCACAAATAAATAATTTGAGGAGTATTATAATTAACACTATAGCATTGAATATGTCAACTGCTTACTTATACATCAATGGTAATTAACTGGAGAAAATAGTAAAAAAAATTTATTCATAAGTTGAATGGAAAGATAACATTATAATAAAAACTTACAAGGAATGTGTGCAGCATATGAATAAAAAACCTTCTAAATACAAAGTGAAAGACAAAAAAACTGGCATAAATGGGTCAAGGTGTGACCTATGGCTCAGGTCCATCTGAAGCTCCAACTGGGGAAGAATCTGCTTCTGAGCTCATGTAGCTGTTGGCAGTATTTCTTATGATATAAGAAAAAATGCTATTAGGAAACTTAATATTATGAATTTGACAATTCTAAAATTGATATTTAGCTTCCTCGTGATGACTTTTGCAAGAAATCCTTTTAGCTGGAAAAAAAATCTCTGAAGTCTCTCATTTAAGATGGAAAACTGAGCATTCCTATCTCATCCCTATTTTTTTTTTTTAAGATTTTATTTATTTATTTGAGAGAGAGAATGAGAGACAGAGAGCACGAGAGGGAAGCGGGTCAGAGGGAGAAGCAGACCCCCCGCTGAGCAGGGAGCCCGATGTGGGACTCGATCCCGGGACTCCAAGATCATGACCTGAGCCGAAGGCAGTCGCTTAACCAACTGAGCCACCCAGGCGCCCCTCTCATCCCTATTTTTCAATTGTACTGAATTGTAACAAATGGTAGTCACTCAGTTTTAGTCTTAGAGAAAATAGAAAAATGTTGATATCTGAATCTCTGTAGTATATTGGGAAGGAGCCTCACTGTATAAGATATTTCCATCCATTTATTTATTTATTTATTTATTTATTTATTTATTTATATCTATCTATCTATTTATTTCAGAAAGGGAGAGAGAGAGTGAGCATGAGCGAGAGGTGAGGGGCAGAGAGAGAAGCAGACTCCCGGCTGAGCAGGGAGTCCCACACGGGGCTTGATCCCAGGACCCCAGGATCATGACCTCAGCCGAAGGCAGATGCCCAACCAACTGAGCCACCCAAGCGCCCCTATAAGTTATTTCCTAAGCATTAACCTCATAATTCTTCCAGAGCCAATTTTTTTCTTAAAATCTTAGAACTTAGTGTTTGCCAGGCCCTCATGAAAAGATAGGCTTTGTGAGAAGCCGACTGTAAGATGGCCCCCGGTGATCTTCTCTTCCTGACATTCACACACTTGTGCAAGCCTATCCCCGTGAGTGTGGGCTGATCTAGTGAATTGCTTCTAATGAAAAGAATATAGCAAATGTGATGGGATTTTACTGCCATGTTTAAGCTACATAAGACCATGACTTCCAACTTGCTAGCAGACTCTCTCCCTTGCTGGATTTGATGAAACAAGCTACCACACTGGAGAGGATCCCACAAAAGGAACTGAGGGGGCCTCCAGTCAACACTCCTCAAGGAATGGGTCCCTTAGTTCAGCAACCTGCAAAGAACTGAACCCTGCCAACAGCTGCATGAGCTCAGAAACAGATTCTTCCCCAGTTGGAGCTTCAGATGGACCTGAGCCATAGTCACACCTTGAATGAAACTTTGTGAGATACTCCGAAGAGAGAGGATCCAGCTAAGCTGTGCCAGAACCTGAGCCACAGAAACTTAGAGATAATTACTGTGTCTACATCTGTGATCATTTTTTGCACAGTGACAGATAACTAACACATGCTTTTATGTCACTATAGATCACAAGACTTCTCTTGTAGTGTGACTTGGTATCTTTGGCAATCTGAGTATTGACAATTTCTCTTCCACTCATGGAGTTTTTTCATTTCATCAAACAATTACAAATGTATTTTGATAAATAGTAAATAAATAAACATATAGATGGATTGTCTGAAGACACCTCTTAACGGAGTTTTGTGTCCAAGTAGAGAAGCAAGGGGCATCTGAGGTCATTCCAGGACTCCAGAACAGGCTTATAAGCAGAAAACAAGGAAAAGAATAGAAAAACAGAAAGAAAAAGAACAGGAGAGCAGAGGAGAGAAGAGAGAGTTATGAATGAAATGTCAATCCCCGTAAGAGATGTATGTGTGTACTATTTGTATCAATATCTAAAGTTGTTTTGTGCATCAGATGAGTTTCCTTCCTGGTTTATTTAATCTAGGTTGGATAGATAACATGGCATTTGTTGAGGATAACATATTTCTAAATCATTTCTATGACTATTTTAGTGACACTCCTATACAAAAACTAATCTCACAGAGATATGTTGATAGGAAAGGAAGGAGAGATTTTAAAGTAATGTCAACAACTTCTAGATATTCATGCTAAACTTTCATATCAAATGATGCGAGTGATACTATATTCTCAAGTTTTATCTTTGACCTTTTGTAAGTAACAAATTTCAACAATTTACCCTCTCAATTTATATTTCAGTTTAAACTATCTTCTACAGAATGAAATGGATTCTAAGTCCATGAATTTTGTAAGTACTCCTTTGACCAAAAGTCAGGTTCAACACACTAATTTATAAGATGATCAGTAATAAATTTTGCAAATGTTCAATATCAATGTTCACCCAGTTTGCAGATAGTTGTGGATAAATTATGGAATTATTTGTGACAATATGTGGAAAATCTGTTTTCTAGTATTTTAAGCTTTCTTGAGGCCTTCCCCCCCTTGCTCTAAAATATGAAGACCATTAAAAACAGCCTAGATATCTTAATTTCTGTCTCACATATTTAAAAATTTGAGATTAAACTTATTCCTACTCTTGAAGAAACACAGAATTCATTTTGTAGATCAAATATTCTTGTGAGAAACATCCCCCTTACTAGCCATTTACAACACACAATAATACTTGCAGTTTGGGATCTTTAATTCTGCACATGAACATACATCACAAAACACAGCGTTTGATTTGGCTGAGCTATTTTTCATAACAAGATAGTTGTCGTGAAAAAACTAGTGTGTTGACATACAGTCTTGCATAAGCTCCTTTTTCTGGCTAACTACTCCAGAATGTTTTCCAGTCATTGCATCTCTGTGCCATCAGGATATACTCCTAAAAACACTTATAAGTCCGAGCAACTTTGTTGTCAATGTAATCCCTCATAGTTTCATACAGATCAGAGTTAAAAAAAAAAAAATTCTTCATATCACTATCAGGTTTAACCACTTACACTACAAGATGTGCTATGTTAGCAATATCTTTGCTTTGACAAGGTCTGTATTTATCCTATGAGTTTGTCTTCCTTATCATCAGCTAGTACCTGAATATAGTAGATTCACCAAACATTTCCAAAACAAATCACTGATGAAGAAATCGTGTGTGTGTGTGTGCGTGTGTGTGTGTATCTTAGCAACTTGGTGTACCATTTACTAGAAACTAACAAAACATGTATGTTTACATGTATCATATTGAATATTTGCTTATTTGCTTCCATGTTTTTTTTTAATTCAATGCTCTTCCAATGAATTATTTCAGTTTTGAACTCATTTATGTTTTATATATAAGTGCCACTTGAGTTTTGATGGCTTTATTGCTTCATTAACCAGATCACCACTAGCATGCTGTGCTTTTAACACTTCATGGTGAATATGTCCACAAAATAGTACTCAATAATGTGGGTTCATATTTTTGGAAAAAAAAACTAGTTAAAATATTTGGTCTTCTCTCTCTTTTTTGGGGGGAGAAGCATTTCCATCGTTAGCATTTGGTCTAATAATATTACTACATTTACAAAAGATGTGTTTTTACTTGACCAAAAATAAAAAAAGTCAGTGAAACTTATTTAATATGTAAATTACAGTTAAAAAAAGAATATAAAATTCTCATACCAATTTAGCTACTAATGTTAAATTATAAAATAAAAATAAATTTTAAAACTTTCACTTCTGCTCTTCGAAAGATACCATTAAGGAAAGAGCAGCAATACATTTCTGATAAAGGACTTGTATCAAGAATATATACAACTCATTAATAAGAATACAAATGGTCAGATTTTTTGCATGGGACAAAGATGTACACAGTAACTTCACAGAAGATATATGACCATAAACACCTAAAAATATGCTTAGAATCTTTAGTGTTCAAGGCAAAGCAAATTATAACTATGAGATAATATACATAGCTACTCTAAAATTAAAATTAAAATGATGAACAATATCGTGTTTGAGAGAATTGAAGCAATAGGATTTCTCAAACATTGCTGATAAAAGTGTAAATGATATAGCCATTTTGGAAAACAGCCCCACAGTTTCCTGTATACTTACCATATAAACCAGAATTCCATCTCAAGGTAAATGCCAAAGAGAAATTTGAAAATATTTCATAATTCTAAAGTATATGTGACATGAAAATACTCAAGATTACAAGACCTCTAAATAAAAACACACATTTGAATCAAAATTTTTTCTTCTAAAATTGTTCTTTGGGTAATAACCAAAGAAACCAAAACCAAAACAAAATATACAAAACAAAGTGTAATGATTAAAATGTAATGAAAAATTTCTCTCTTAGTGATTCCTTTGGTTTTAGCCAGTATGCCCAACCAGGCATGCCTGAATTCTATTTATTAATATTAAGAATATAGCACCTAACAATTAAGTTGATCAATCTTTTAAATATCATCAGATAATGTTTAAATCGCTCTTTGCTTCTGTCTCTCTATCTCTGTCTCCATCCCTCTCTCTCTTACTATAAAATACTTTTTAAAAAATTTTTTTATTTAAATTATATTTAGTTAACATATAGTATATTATTAGTTTCAGGGGTAGAATTTAGTGATTCATCAGTTGCATATAACACCCAGTGCTCATTACATCAAGTGGCCTCCTTAATGCCTGTCATCAAGTTTCCCCATCCCCGCACCCACCTCCCCTCCAGCAACGCTGTTTGTTCCTTATAGTTAAGAGTTTCTTACTGTTTGCCTCCCTTTCTGTTTTTATCTTATTTCATTTTTCCTTCCCTTCCCCTATGTTCATCTGTTTTGTTTCTTAAATTCCACAAATGAGTGAAATCATATGGTATTTCTCATTCTCTGACTTATTTTGCTTAGCATAATATCCTCTAGTTCCATCCACATCATTGCAAATGGCAAAATTTCATTCTTTTTGATGGCTGAGTAATATTCCGTTGTATATTTTTACCACATTTTCTTTATCCATTCATCTGTTGATGGACATCTGGGCTCTTTCCATATTTTGGCTATTGTGGACATTACTGCTATAAACATTGGGGTGCCTGTGCCCCTTTGAGTCACTATTTTGTATCTTTTGGGTAAATACCTAGTACTGCAATTGCTGGGTCATAGGGTAATTCTATTTTTAGCTTCTTGAGGAACCTCCATATTGTTTTCCAGAGAGGCTGCACCAGTTTGCATCCCCACCAACAGTGTAAGAGGGTTCCCCTTTCTCCATATCTTTGCCAACATCTGTTGTTTCCTGAGTTGTTAATTTTAGCCATTCTGACTGGTGTGAATATTCAACAAAGCAAGAAAGAATACTCAATGGAAAAAAGACAGTCTCTTCAACAAATGATGTTGGGAACATTAGATAGCCCCATGCAAAAGAATAAAACTGGACCACTTTCTTACACCATTCACAAAAATAAATTCAAAATGAATGACAAACCTAAATGTGAGACAGGAATCCATCAAAATCCTAGAGGAGAACACAGGGATCAACCTCTTTGACCTTGGCCTCAGCAACATCTTGCTAGACATGTCTCCAGAGGCAGGGGAAACAAAAGCAAAAATGAACTATTGGGACTTCATCAAGATAAAAAGTTTTTGCACAGCAAAAGAAACAGTCAACAAAATCAAAAGACAACCGACAGAATGGGAGAAGATATTTGCAAATGACATATCAGATAAAGGGCTAGTATCCAAAATCTATAAAGAACTTATCAAACTCAACACCCAAAGAACAAATGATCCAATCAAGAAATGGGCAGAAGACATGAACAGACGTTTCTGCAAAGAAGACATCCAAATGGCCAACAGACACATGAAAAAGTGCTCAACATCACTCGGCATCAGGGAAATACAAATATATATGCTTTTTAATCTATATGTATTTATTTATCTTTAACAGTCTATTACCTTAGATTCACTAATAAAGTCATGGAAACCGAAGCAAAAATCATATAAATAAAATCAAGATTATTTTAGGCTTCATGTAGGCTAATATCTTTAGGAGAGATACATAGTATATAATAAATATACATTAGTTATTTTAAAGATTATTACTTATGGTAAACTTAAGCAGTCATTTAATCTACTATCCACTGAATATGTTAATAGTATTAACAATGCATGTAATAGTGTCTTAGGAAACTCCAGTGTTGTGGATCTATCCATGACAGGAGGTCTGAAACTAAGGTTCTATCTTCCTACATTTGTGCTTTACCAGTTTTTCAAGACATTTATTTTATCCAAGCTTCATTTTCATTTTTAAAAGAGGATGATAATATTATAGCTTCAAAGGGTATTTTAATGATAAAAGTATATAATTTATGAAAAAATGTTTTTGAAATGCTCTTGAAGATATACAATAGTAAAAGTGATTAAGTTCTGGAGTAGCTCACAAAGCATTTAGAGGTATACACCAAACTGAGAATATAGAAGTAGATAGACCATACTTCTGGTCTCTGCCCTGCTTACTCTGACTCTGAGCGCCCCCTTTCCCAACCTATCTCTTCTGTGGTTTATCCTTACCTCAAGGACTAATTGAATATTTACAAAGAAAACTTGTATCATAAGCCCTTCTTTCAAGCAGAAACTTAGATCAAGATCTTTAGATTCAGGATCCACAGTCCCAAGTGTGTTTGTCTGAATTCTGCCTGACCCCACAAATCTTGGGTAAACTCTCACACCTTGCACTTTCTCAAACCTTAGGACTGGGGGTATGTCCTGTTCCTTATCTCCAGTGTATCTAATACATATGTTAGCAGCCCAGCCCCCCTTCAAAAAAATGATACGCTGAAGTCCGGCCTTTCTGGTTAGAGTAGGAATATTCTCATTAATTTTTGCAAGTTTTTCTCCTACAGCCTATGGAATGACCCACATATGTCTACTAAAAGTACAGAAATCTTTCCATTTATAGACTTATAGCTCCAACAAAGATATAGAACTTTTTTATCCTACCAGTCTCAGGACTCTTATTTCCTGTCTACCTAATTGGATCATGATTTTAGCAGTGTCTTATTCAATTCTGTATAACCACATAACTGCAGTAAGTCACTGTTATTTATTGAACACTCTTCTAGGAACTGGGTAAGTCATTCTTTCCAGGTCACCCACAGTTGGCTGACTTGTACCACAGGCTTCTTGGCCTTCCCCTCCCACAACCTGTGCTGGCTAGACTGAACCTTGGCCAAGTGAGAAGGAGCATATGTATGCTTAGGGGAGAATCAGGCGCCGCGTTGGTATAACAGCTTTGTATTTTGTGAATTTTTGGAAGGGGGCGGCAGGAATTCATTTTTCAAAATTTCTTTACTTATGTGTCAAAATCACTCATAATGTGATTATTGAATCGATTTCAAGGCCCCCACAAACTGGAATGTTATATAATGTTTTGATATCTTGTTTGATTCAATATTCTATGTCAGAAGTATTGGTTGAAAAATCAAAAACAGTTTAAAATATCAGCCTAATCTCTACTAGTCTATTTGCATTTGTTAATGAAACATTAAAACCATTTACTAGTAACATTACATAAAATTTATATATAATTTTATATGATGGCCTGGGAATAAAAACTTTTCTATATATATATTTTTTTTACTTCAATCTTCTTCAATATTCATTTTTTGGATAATTCTCAGAAAAAAAAAAAACCTAAATCCTTCATCAGAGGTCAAAATTTTAAGTGTAATAGAAAATACCATAAACAT
>NC_138369.1:102394694-102449070 GCF_054177405.1 Leptonychotes weddellii | reverse complement strand
ACCCCGCATAGCCAGAGGAATGTTGAAAAAGAAAAGCAAAGCTGGCGGCATCACAATTCCAGACTTCCAGCTCTATTACAAAGCTGTCATCATCAAGACAGTATGGTACTGGCACAAAAACAGACCCATAGATCAATGGAACAGAAGAGAGAGCCCAGAAATGGACCCTCAACTCTATGGTCAACTAATCTTTGACAAAGCAGGAAAGAATGTCCAATGGAAGAAAGTACTTTTTTCAAGAATTTGCTAGTTAAAACCAATAAGAGTAAATCAGCTGCATAGTATTCTTGTCTCGTTGTTCCACCTTAGGTCACTGGATCAAGATGAAACTACCATAACTCAATTAATCTAATTACATAGAATCTTATCAGACAACTGTAAAGAAAATGGCAGAGGGGAGTGTACTTAGCCAGAAAATTAAGAATTGAAGCCTGGAATGATCATGGTATGTATACAAATGAGGTATTGATCTGAGTGGTAGTTGAAAGTGCAAGTCAGGGCTCTGAGTATTATCAAACAACAGACAAAGTTTCAGTTTCTGGGGGAGGTTTCCAGGTTAGATACCTGCACGATGTCAGAAGTTCATATGGACAGTTAGAGATGCAAATACAGAGCCACTTACACAGCGTGGGATCCATTTTTAGGTCTTTCACTAGAAACGGGAAGATAAGGGGAGAGACTGCAGGTGGGAAATCCTGGAAGAATGTAATGGGGAGACTTGTAGGCAAACATATATCCAAAACAGCTTACCACAATTCTTCCACAATTAAATTTTCAAGGAATTTGTCTAACAGACTGTTGGAAGAAGGGATATATTATGTAATTTGAATCCTGGCCAAATAGAGCTAGTAAAAATGAAATACAAATGAATTTACTATAAATTTATTTAGTTTTATGTGTACCAAATATTTACAAACACATTTTTGCAATCTACAGATACCATCCAGAAGAATAAAAGTGGTGCAAGTATAACTTTTGCTTTAAAAAAAACTGTTTTGTCTACCTAGTAGATTTTCATCAAATCTTTAAACTAAGCTTACTTAACCTACCTTTATAACTGAACAAATGATCATCTGATATTTCTAAGTGGATTGCTAGACAATGTAAGTCAGTGGCCAAAAATACTAAGATGGGCATTTACTATCACTGTCAATGTTTTTTCCATCAAATGTTATCTTGACTTCCTCATGTCTGGAACTTTCAAAGTCAGGTTCAGATTTATCCCAATCAAGCTGCTCACTAAATATTTTCTTCATCAAGGTTTTTTTAATCAGTTAGGACACTTTAGGTTGTAAGCAACTAAATATGTGACTGAGAAGAAAGGCCTCTAATTAAGGTTCAATATTACATCCTGCTTTTTTTGTTCGTTTGTTTGTTTCAGAAATGTTTTTAATTAACAAGGTTTGGAGTTAATGAGTTACATTATGGACAGTTAAGGGCTCTATAATAAAACAATCAACAAAAAAAATCCTTATCTCTATACTAAATGTCAGGAAAATAAAACAAAGAACCTGTAACCTTATGATAAATGTGACAGCCACTCTTATTTAAAATCACTGCGTTAGACTGAGCAGACAGGTAACACAAGGCTTTTTGTTTTAAAGGCCTTATCACAAGTTGCCCTCCTCACTGTGCTCCCGTAGAGTAATTCCACTAGCCAAACAAATCTCCTTACCAAATGGACCAAATGCAGATCCTGCTAATCCCTATGTAACAGGTTTTAGTTCACAGATTATTCAAACAAGCAAATCACATATTCCTTGTGAACCAGGGGAGCACCTCATCCTCTTGGTACTGCAAAGCATGCTACCATTAGCCCCTGATTGTTCACTCAGTTACCAACTGCAACCCCCTCATAGCCCTGCATGACATGCAGTGCCCGTGAATCCAGGCTTTGATTATCCAGGCTAATTAATTGCTGTTGATCTCATCTGTCCAGAGTTGGCTGTCATATGTTCAGCCATCTCCATACCCTAAGGTAGGAATCCTTCCCACATCAGTGGGAAGAAGAGGGGGTGATTAAAACAATTACAAACAGTGGCTCAACCAATAAAGATTTAAAGATTTAGCCATTTCACACAAGGAGAAGACAGTAGTCTATCATGGCTGTTTTAATGTCTCAACACAATGTTATAGACCTAAGCCCTTTCAAGCATTCAGTTGACTACCTATGGACCTGCTGAAGCCTTCACTTACTTTTTCCCCCGACCTTGGCTGTCTTTAATATGAGACATTTTGCATTCAGGCTCATTTTTTGTCAGTGTTGCTCCTGGCATCACCATATTCTCACACAACCACATTCCCTAGTAAAATGCAAATGTGCCAGATGGGGAAGGAATGGCATTCCTTTTGCATCTTTCTTTAATTCAGGAAGGAAAATTTGTCTCAGAATTTATCACAATCTCCACCCTAGGGAGTGAGGGTAAATAAGTAAGTGATAAGTAAGACCTACTATAACTTAATTGCCTCAAATCTCATGCAGTATGAGTTGTATGAATTTGGCTCACCATGCAGAAGATGTATCAAATTCACCTTTCTATCAGAGAATTTCCACTGAATGACTTACATGTTTCAGCAGTTTGTGTTTCCTACATCAATTTTTAATAAATTTATGTATCATTGTTTTATGAAAATACAAGAGTTATTTTAATTTTGGTTTTTATGATTTTCAAAATAAATAAGGGTGAAAAGTATTTACTTACTATATTTAATATCATGATATTTTATTCTGTTCTATTAAAATTCAAGTTATTTTATAATCCACATTTCTTCCCCATTAATAAAATATTTGCTTTTGTTTAAAGTTAAATACTTTAGATTTTTTTTTTTTAAATTTATTTATTAGAGTGAGAGAGAGAGCGTAAGAGGGGGTAGAGTTAGAGGGAGAAGCAGACTCCCCGCCGAGCAGGGAGCCCGATGTGGGACTCGATCCCGGAACTCCGGGATCATGACCTGAGCCGAAGGCAGTCGCTTAACCAACTGAGCCACCCAGGCGCCCTAAAGTTAAATACTTTATATTTTTGCTTGATGTTTTATCTTTTAACTACTTGGCTACATACTATATGGGTGAACAGGAGCATATTAACTATAGGTGAGTACATATCGAGCATATTAACTATAGGTGAGTACATATCTCCAAGCAATACATGCATTTTAATATGTAAGTGTATATACTGACTTATGGTAATTTCATTTCTTCTCAAAATTTCACTATTTTTTAAAGATTTATTTATTTATTTGAGAGAGAGAAAGAGAGCATGAGTGCACAGTTTGAGGAGGGGCAGAAGGAGAGGGAGAAACTCCAAGCAGACTCTGTGCTGAGCTCAGAGCCCAAGGCAGGGCGGGATTTCAAGACTCTGAGATCGCGACCTTAGCTGAAACCAAGAGTCAGATGCCCAACTGACTACAGCACCCAAGGACCCCTCAAAATTTTGCTATTATTTTAAATAGATTTTAGAAACAGACTAATCACCACAGGTAAATCATAACTGACTGTAGATTTCATTAATGCAGTAGATATCATATGCTATACCCATAACTATATTGTATTACTTACTGGATTAAATAGGTCCATATATGCAGAGCCAAGAGAGCTGAGCACTTAGTATCACTTGATAAATGCTAGCTAGTGTAGTAATGGAGGTAGAGCACTTTATTTAATCAGTACATAAATCCTATGAGTTAGGCTTAATTTCCCTCATTTTATAAACTAGGAAGCATAAGGACAGAGAGGGTTAAGCAACATTTTCCATATTCAAACACCGGTAAGTTAAAGGCAATATTGAAACGTAGGCCTATAGCATCCTAAATGGTTTGATCTTTCTATACAATTAGGGGAAAACCAATAGTATTCCTGATATTATAATGCAAACTCATCTGTTGGGAGATCAAAGGGTATTCATCTGGCTTATAAAATATATAAATTGAAAATTCTAGGAAAAAAGAAGTATTTTCAGCATCAACAGAAATCAAAAGCCTCTTCAACTTTACTTTCTTTATATAGAATCCCATGAAATATTCCATTACCAGAAATTCTACCATTCATTCTGTTCCCACTCCCACACCTCCTTCTCAAGGGCCCATAAATGACTTTTTTAAAGGATCCTCCTTCCCAAGTCCATATGGCTGTGCCACAGAACTGTGGATAATTGGCCTGATCAATTGTGCTAATTAGAGTCTCTCCCTGGAATTTGAACCTGGAACCTAATGTTCGCAGTCAGTCCCTATCAAGCTTGTGAACTATAAAATCATGCAGAAGGAAGGCAGGACGAGGTCCATAGAAAAACGGGCAGCTGGAAAGGAAGAATGAAGCAGATGAAGGAGAAAAATAGAAGAGAGAAACAGAAAGAAATCTTACTACTCTGGATACTGAGAGGCAGAGATAATGAGGGAGAACAAGAACAAGATAAGGAGTGAGAAAAGAGAGCAATATTCTTGGTTCCTCATGACTTGCTCGTTTTTGGAGTCAGCCTTTCCAAAAGCCTCACTGCAATTTATGACACTGGGTCCCATTTCTCATTCCAGTAAATCCCCTTCTGAAGTTAACCTGTTTTGTCCTCTTTCTTGGAGCTAAAGAAGCCCCCAGTGAGAAAACAGAGAAGTACGGTGCAAACTAACTTGAGTTCCGCAAAAGTCAAAAGATAAGTGAGTTTTATATTTTAAAAATACTCATTTTATTTACACTTAATGCATACTGTATTTTATCACAGATTATACTGGATATATTCTGCTCACTGTGCTTATTTTATATTTCCCAACTGACAGGGGAAAACAGCTATGTAGATCCAGCTTACTCACATGTAATCTGGTAATTATAACACCTTAATACAAAATCTGAAATAAATTACCATAAGCAATTTCCACAATAATTGGAAAAATGCTCATGCATATTTATTACTCTGAATTCTTCAAAGATTATTCTTTTCACATTTCCCCACTTCTTGAAAACCATAAAATTTGAGGAATAAAAAGAAAAACAGTGAGTATGCCAAATGTGTGGTGTTGATATAAGCACTCTCTTTTTTTCCTAATGCTTCATTTTCAATCTTTTTCCAGAGAGGCAATCAACTGACACATATAATATGCCAATACACTTTACAAACTGAAAAGTTTGCATATTTGGCACTCAGTTGTGTCAAAATTTCACAAGCATCCAGATTTTTAAGCACATTACTGACAAATGATTTTCAGGAAGCAGGCCACTCACATAAATTGTGTTAGTTTAACAGTATAAAATAAGCAGGGTGAACAGACTTGGGTTTTGGAAATATTTTCAGGTTCAGTTTAAGAAATCAACAATTATTTAATTCCCTTTAGTTCCTGACATTTTTGTGAAAAGTGCTGAAGATAATACGAAAAAATGGAGATATAAGATCAAGTAATTATATTATAAATAAACTCCTTACTTCCCCCACTGGAGATATCAGACCTCAAGAATATAATAAAAATCAGTTATGCTTGGGGTTGAAATAAATTATGAATCAGTTTTATATGATAATAGGATACTAAGCAGAGCATTTGTTCAAATTGGATGATAGGAAACATCTCTACAGATCAGAACTGCCCATCTCTCCAGTATCATTGTCTGCAGCGCTCAGGCTGAAACTGCCTGGTTCTGCTGCCCAGAACGGCTCAGAGTTCTCTATTCACACAGCATGCTATTTCAGTCCTGTACTGTGCTCATATTGCCCTCCTTCTCTGGACAGTCATTCAGAAGTCTTTCTTTAATGCAAACCCCAACATTTCCCAGGTATGTTAGGTAGTGTACTGTACTTTTAGTCTCCCATAGTACCTAGCCTTGTCACATCAGATAAAATAATAATCTCGTTATGCTCCAATTTCACCTGAAGGTCTGGTAGGTCTTTGAAGACATGGGTTAATTTCTGCCCAGTCTTGTAATCCCCTGCAACTCCCTGGGCTTCTATTGTTCCCTGTTGTGGTATCATAGAAAAATTGCATCTCCACTTTTCTGATGTGTTAGTGATAGAGGTAATAGCCTCCACTATCCCAAAGTCTGCTCCCAGGTGGAGGAGATAAAAGAGTACCTTCTCTTGCTATCTTCGCCTGAGAGTAATCCCACTAGACAGGACTCCCTTCCCGAGCTTTCTTTCCCCATCACAAATTTTCTAGGCATGGCTAACTTAGGTGCACTATGATTCTGCACACTGACCACCTCTGAAACTCTACCTAATGACCCTCTGCTCAGAGCACCAAAGCAACCATCATGGTCATTTCCCTCACAGTTACATTTACTAGTGACTCCATAAGTGTGTAGGCTTTTTGGTCATATATATTGATGCTCATTCAAAAATTAAGCTTTCACTTTATCAGAAAAACTCATTATTCCATGTTTATACTCTCGTGTTGGCAGGAAAGACAAAAAAAGTGAGAGGTCTTCTACCAGCTGAGCCAGTATTGGAAGGTACTCAAAGTCTTCTAGAATTATGGGAAAATATCTCTGGGGTCCTTCTAAAAACAAAATATGTCAGTGCCATCACCATTGGCTGGCAGAGTGTGTTGTCATCCACACAACACTGTGGAGTTATAACTTCTCACTCAGAAACGTCAAATTAAGTGTCTATTCAAAAAGACCTCAGGGTCCCAACTCTATTGAGTTTTCTTAGTTGATGGATATTACAACATATATAGGAAACCAGATATATCTTGAGAATCCATTGCCAAGTAGTATACGATGGAGGAGGAAGAATGGAATGAGCCAAAAAATGTCCTCCTGGCCACTTGCCTAAAGAAAGCACCAATGAAATGACCAGCCTAGTCAAATTAAGGGACTGGTCAATGAGGCTGTTACCTGAAGGATCAAAAAGGAATCACTATACTACACACTTAAAATTAACCAACACTGTTCATTATACTGGAATTAAAATAAAATAAAATGAAAGAAAACATAGACAAAAGGATCATCAGAAATAAAAGAGATGGTTCAATATGGATATTTTACCAGATTTTGCTCTCAGAAATAGTGCTACATGGGTTTTAGATGGGCACTCGAATACACCACTTGGAGTATCAGTGAGACCCCAACTGCTTTGTGAAAAATGTGTCTAAAGAACTCCAACACATTCATCCTGCTAAATAGATTACAAAGTTTCAATCTACAGAATAATTACATGAGACAAGACCAACTAGATTAGCTTTCAAAAATTGTCTAACCTTTAATACTTAGCAAAGTACGCCTCAAGTGTATAGTAGAATGTCCCTCCATTTGGTTTTATAGTGTGTTTTCTTATTATTATTTTAAACTTGTGGAAAGAATATTTTCTCATATATCAGAGAGTACATGTTACCAATATGACTTATTACTGGTGATGAAAATTTTGACCTTTTGGTTAAGGGACTGTCTATCATGTTTCTCCCATGTAAAATTAAAATTTTTCTCATCCCATTCTCCATTCTTTTTTTTTAATGTTTTATTTATTTATTCATGAGAGTCAGAGAGAGAGACAGAGGAAGAAGCAGGCTCCCTGCCTAGCAGGGAGCCCGATGAGGGACTTGATCCCAGGACCCTGGGATCATGACCTGAGCCAAAGGCAGACGCTTAACCATCTGAGCCACCCAGGCACCCCCCATTCTCCCTTCTTTAGAAGCAAGTCACTAGGCAGCTTATACTCAAGAGAAGGATAATTAAGCTCTACCTCCTTAAGGAGTCTCAAGGAATTTATAGATATATGTTAACCCTATTTTAGTAATTAATACAAATTTGGAAGAAGATACTTTGAAACTCTGCAAATATCTTATTTCTCCTTAAATTGTTGTACATAAATTTTAGCATTCACCAATGGATTTTACTGGCAGCAATTATTACTGTGTTGTTAGAATGTTTTCCATTTACCTCATTCCTTCTATATTTATTAATTAGAATTACTCTGTAAGGAAGATATTTGCTTTCATCCTTTTATTTACTTAATCATTTATTTATATCATATGGACTCACTGGCATTTATTTTATTCTTTGGTTTATAAACAAGCACTTTGTTCATTTATTTATTCAAATTGTTTCTGCTTAATCTAATAGAAACGTTTTCATGTTGGCTCCAATGTCCTTATGACATGGTATCGTTTGTTCTCTTGGTTGTTTGTTTTGCCCTTACATATTCTGGTAGTACAAAATGCTCCAGGCTTATTTCATATTTCCTCCATCCCAGTCCTAGAATCAAGACTGGTTTCTTTTTTTGAAGGAAAATATTAGAAACCACCATCTAGGAACTAGATGTTATTTATAGCTACTTGGGTGTCCTTTCAAGTCCCTTTCAACAGACAAAGCTAGGAAATATTTATGGTTATATTTATGTTTATGGATATATTTATGTTTATTTATATGTTATATACATTTTCTAGCTTTGTTGTATATAATATATATATACATATATATGAAACCCATGTACAAATACATTTCTATATTTATTAGTCTATCTCTGTATCTGATATCTCAGACCTTACTTCACCAATATAAGGTTCATCTAGACTTCCTGCCTTGATTATTGTAACTTTTTCTTTGCAGTAAGAAATCTCTCATTCTCTTTAATAAGTGCACTTCTTTATTCAACACCACTTCACATATGTAGTTTCAATTGCGAACCTGTACCACTCTGAGAAATAAATTTACCAACTAAAGCACAGTATTTATATACAGGGTTTTTTTTTTGGGGGGGGTGCTTACAATATCTAGCCCAAACACTGTTTTTTTAAGTTACTTCAGCTTCCTTTTCCCCACTTTCTTTGATGAGGTTATGCAAAACATTTATAATATAGTTGGTTTCATTTGTTACAATCTGCCTTCCATACTGGTTCCTCTTACATTCTGGTTAATTTTTCAAATATTTGCCTACATTATGGCTTACTCTTTGTAATTTATACTTCTATGAGTTTTGACAAATGCAAAGAGATATGTATCTACCACAATTACCATACAGAATAGTTTCATCAAACTAAAAATTCCCTTGTGCAGCCCCTTTATCATCAAGCCCTCCCTCGCCCCCAACTTCTTACAACCATTGATATATTTTCTATCCCAATGGTTTTGACTTCTTCAGAAAGTCATATGAAAGGAATCACATGAGGGCCACCTGGGTGGCTCAGTCAGGTAAGCGTCGGACTCTTGATTTTGGCTCAGGTCCTGATCTCAGGGTCCTGGGATTGAACCCCATGTTGGGCTCCATGCTCAGTAGGGAGTCTGCTTGAAGATTCTCTCTCTCCCTCTTCCTCTGCCCCTACTCCCACTCATGTGCAAGTGCTCTCTCTCACTCGCTCACTCTCTCTAATAAATAAATAAATCTTTAAAAAATGGAATCACGATTATGTAGCCTCATGGATCTGGCTTCATATGCTTAGCAAAATGCATTTAAGAATCATACATACTGTTGCATGAATTAATAATAGTTTCTATTTCTCACTAAATTATATTTCATTATCTAGATTTTATTATTCCTAGTTTATTGAGAGTGTTTATCATGACTGGATGTCAAATGCTTTTTCTGTAACTATTGAGATGATCATATGGCTTTTCTTATTTAGTTTTGTAAATATGGTGAGTTATATTGGTTGTTTTTGATTGCTAACTGGCTTTGAATTCTTAGGGTAAACCCACTTGGTCATGATGTATTATATATATCTCACTTAGGTTGTATTATATGTAAGCTCATTTAGGTTGTTGGTATGATTTATTGCCTTGTGGTTTTAGTTCTAAGGGCCCAGCTTCTTACTGTCAGTTGGCTAAACCAGCACTCAGCTTTTACAGACTGCCTACACTTCCTAGAGGCTGCTTGCAATTTCTTTCCATGTGGGCTTCAGGAAATAGTCTTTGCTAGCAAGACAGAAACTGATATAATTTAATCATGGAAGTGACACCCCATCACCTTTTCTATATTCTATTGATCGGAAGCAAAATGTAGGTACCACACACACTCAAAATGAGAGAACACAAGGAAGCAGTAATTATGGGGATCCCTTGAAAGAGTCCACCACAGTCAGTCTGGCTAAACGTTTGTTGATTTTATCAATCTTTTCAAGGTACCAGTTTTTTATTTCATTGATTTTTTTCTATTACTTTTGTTTTCAATTTCATTTAATTCTGTTCTAATCTTTATTACTGCCTTCTTTATACTTTCTTTTTATTCTATTTGCTCCTTCTATGGTAGGTTTTTCTTGTCTTCTAATGTAAGCATTAACTGCTATACTTCTCTCTCAAAGTTCTACTGTAGCTACATCCCACAAATTTTATTTTAAAATTTCTTTTAGAATGTATTATTTGACTCATGTAGAAATGTACAGCTCAGTTTCCAAATATTTGAGAATTTTCCAAGTTATATTTTTGATATTGATTTTTATTTGATGCTGTTTTTGACCAAGAATATACTTTTAATTATTTGTATTCTTTTACATTTGTCCAGGTCTGGTTCTTGGCCCTGCATATGGTCTGCATTAGTAAATGTTTCATATACTCTTGGAAAGGATGTATAGTTTGTTGTAGTTGTATGGAGTATTTTTTATAAATGTAAATTAGGTGAAGTTGATTGACACTATGGTTCAGGATATTTATATGCTTACTATTTTTTTCCTATGTATCCTGTCAATTACTGGTAGAGAAATATCAAAGCCCCCAAATATAACTGTGAATTTGTCTAGTTCTTCTATAGTTCTTCTATGAAATCTCTCAGTTACTGCCCCACATATTTTGAATCTCTGGATTTATATATCATTTTAAAGTCTAGTCTAACAAATCTATAAATTTTCTGGATCTCTATAATTATTTTAAAACTTGATATCTCCCATAATGAAAACCAATATGAACTTCATCCTATTGCTAGTAAAATTAAAGTTCAGTTACTTTTTTAAGCCTCAGTCTCCTCACTTAAAACTATTAGGATATTAATAGCACACTGAGAATGAGAAAAGTAGCTAGGTCTTGCTGTACTTCTGATGAACCCATTCTCACAAGTCACAAGCCTCAGATAACGTCACTTTGTGACAGCAATGAAGAGAGTCCAGTACTAAACTGTTCCTTAATCATACTTCAGAAGAGATTAAAAACAAGGTTGCTGTGCAAACTATAAAAATCACCAAACATGATTTTCCTGGATAACTTGAGTTACTTCTGCTTCTTTACCAGTTGGAACTTTAGCCTCCTTCCATTATTCCAGCTTCCTTAACAAGGTTCTTTAAGATACTCAATCATAGAATTATCTCCCTTCTTGATAATACCAATCCTAAGTAACTCTCAATTCTTTGTTCCTTTCCTAAAATCTCCTTACACAAGACCAAATCTTCAACCACCTTCTCTCTGAGACACTTTATGGTTTCCTAAAGGGAGCCAACTCTTCTTGTTGCAAGCATGATAAAACCTAACTTTATTTGCTGCTTTTTTCCCTGGTGTAATTTGATAGTTTGGGCATCAATGGAAGCAAAATAGAGATATGGTAAAAATTAATTAGGGTAATAAAAAAATATTAGCACTGGGTCTATCATATGATAAACACTCATAATTTAATATAAATAACTTTCCAGTTGAAACAGTGTATTTGAAGAAAGCAGCTATGTTCAATTCATTGTTGTGTTTCTGTTATAAAATAACATGCTTGGAAAATAATAGATGTTCAATATTTTTGGATGAGTAGATCAAATACTAATATTAAATATTAATAATTTAAAAATTTAAAAATTGTAAAAGAACATAATGAAGACCCCATATATAACATAGAAGAAAGTAGGTAGTGTAAGATAGTAAAGATAGTAGAATCATGGAATAAGATATAATTTAATCTTTAAAATAACTGTGAAGAAAGAGTATCTAAATACTCTCCCTAATATCACTCCAAATATACACAACTGAACATTTGTTTTCCATTACTTATTGGGTTGAAAGAGTATTGGCTCTAGCATTATACTCTAAAGTCCCCAAAGAATTGTTTTTCAACTCACCCTCCGAACATCACACTCATATTCAATATTAGGCTACTAGTCTCTTCCAAGACCCATGACCTATAAGCAGTGATGGGTTTTCTTTAAGGCCCTTCATGGCTTTATTCCCAATGCAAGTTTTAACACAAATTGTGGCTAACTCACTTCTGGATTCAGCATCATTTTCTCAAGATTCCAGACTATCATTAAATTTGTTAGATTAGACAACTTTTGGCCTCTGGGATAGCATTTTGTACACTAGAGCAGACTTTCTCTATTAAACTAATGATGCACTAAATGGCACGCTGATGAGCTGAAAGAATAAATGTCTCCTTGAGAACAGGACTTCTAACTAGGGAGAAACTTGGACATTAGGAAAAAAGATGGCTCATTAATGCTCAACCATAAACTATATAATCAATAATCTAGTAACCCAGAAGGTCTCTTTATGTAGTGAGGTATTAATATATTATTAATATTCTTTTTAAAGATTTGTAAGGCACATCTTTTCTGCTAATTAAAACACTGTTTCTACTAGATAAATACAAGAGAAAAAGTAAATTTCAGTGTATTCCTGTCAATTGATTAGCTTACAGATTGATTTATTAGCATTATATTTAATTAAAGCCCTATTTGGTTTCAATGAAAGAAATTATGTTTGTAAACATTACTTTATTTTTACAATTCTTCTTTTCACCTGAAAATCTCTCTGTATAAAAAGAAGTTCAGTTTCTCTAGCTTTGAAAGGTTATGCCCATACAGGTATATTTAAAATTTGTAGTTAAGTTGCATGAAACTGTGAATGAATAAGTATTCCTTGCTGAAGGTAGAGTTTTTAAATTTAATTTCTCAATTAAGGAAATAGACTAACAGAATTATAATAATGCCAATATTATGTCTTATATGCTTAAACTATTTATTTACTTTTTATTGTGAAGTAATTATAGACACACAGGAATTTGCAAAAATAATACCAAGATACCTTTGTACCCTTCACTCAGATTCCCACAATGACCACATGTAACTGTAATACAATATCCAAACCAGGAAACTGACATTGGTATATTGGTATACTGTTAACTAGATTACAGACAGTATTCAGTTTCACCAGTTTTTAAAACTTGCACTCAATTTTATTTGTATGTGTGTGTGTGTCTTTGTGTGTGTGTATAAATATTTCTATTCACTTCTATCCTGTGTGTTTTGTGTAAATACACCCAGTCTATATCTTTTGAGAAATGTAGAGAGATTTAATTTCATAATGAAAACTAGTAATTGTTATGCTAAAAAAGTATCTGTAAGATTGAGTTAGGAAAAAATAAAGCAGCAAGTATTGTGGAAAATAAGTAAAAAGTGGGGCGCCTGGGTGGCTCAGTCGGTTAAGCGTCTGCCTTCGGCTCAGGTCATGATCCCAGGGTCCTGGGATCGAGCCCCGCATCGGGCTCCCTGCTCAGCGGGAGGCCCGCTTCTCCCTCTCCCACTCCCCCTTCTTGTGTTCCCTCTCTCGCTGTGTCTCTCTCTGTCAAATAAATAAATAAAATCATTAAAAAAAAAAAAAAGAAAAGAAGTAAAAAGTGATCTTGCAGGACTCCTAGGTGGCTCAGTCAGTTAAGTGTCTGCCTTCAGCTTAGGTCATGATCCCAGGGTCCTGGGATCAAGTCCCACATCGGGCTTCTTGCTCAGTGAGGAGCCCGCTTCTCCCTCTGCCTACAGCTACCCCTGCTTGTGCTCTCTCTCTGACAAATAAATAAAATCTTTAAAAAAATAAAAGTGATCTTGTAACATAGCATTGAGGAAAGGACTAGATTATATGGCAACTATCTCTAATATATCAGAGGAAGAATATGTTTGATGAATGTGTTTGACCTCTTCAAATATGATAAAAGATGATAAAAGCATAAACAATACCAAAATAAGACTTGCTGTATATGTTGGAAAAGATATTGGTAATGATATATCACATATATTTAAAGTACAAAGTATTAGTGACAAACAATTTTATAATTTTTAATATACTTTATTTTTAGAGTATTTTTATGTTCACAGCAAAATTGAGCAGAAGGCAAGAAATTTCTCATATACCTCCTGCCCCATACATATATAGCGACTCCCATTATCAGCATCCTCCCACCTGAGTAGTACATTTTTTACAATTGCTGTACCTACATTGATACACCATAAACACCCAGAGTCCTTAGCTTATGTTAGATTTTACTCTTGGTGTTATACATTCTATGAATTTGGACAACTGTATAATGATATATATCACCATTATAATGTGATATAGAATAGTTTCATTGCCCTAAAAATCCTCTGCTCTCCACCTATCCACCCTTCCCTCCCACCGATCCCCCAACAATCATTGATCTTACAATCTCCATACTTTGGCCTTTTCTAGAAAATCTTGATGACTTAGTGTTTGGTGACAACTTTTTGGATTCAATACCAAAGTCACAACTCATGAAGGAAATAATGAATAAACTGGACTTCATCAAAATTAAAAATTTCTACTCTGAGAAAGCACTGTCCAGGAGAATGAGAGACAAGCCATAGACTGGGAGAAAATATTTGCAAAAGACACATCTAATAAAGGACTGTTATCCAAAATATACAAAGAACTTTTAAAATTCAGTAATAAGAACACAAACAACCCAATTGAAAAATAGGCCAAAGAGCTTAACAGTCACCTCACCAAGGAAGATATACAGATGGTAACCAAGCATATGAAAAGGTTCCACATCATCTGTCCTCAGGAAAATGCAAATTAAAACAATGAGCTACAACCACACACCTATTAAGAATGGCCAAAATCTGGAACACTGACAATACCAAATGCTAACAAGGATGTAGAGTAACAAGAGTTCTCATTTATTGCTGGTGGGAGTGAAAAATGGTCCTGCCAGACTGTTTGGTGGTTTCTTGCAAATCTAAACATACTCTTACCCAGCACACAGATGTTTATAGAAGCTTTATTCATAATTGCCAAAATGTGGAAGCAACCAAAATGTCCTTGGTAAATAGATAAACTGTGAATTAATAAATAAACTATGGTACATTCAGACAATAGAATATTATTTAGCAATAAAAAGAAATGAGCTATCAAACCATGAAAAGAAATGAGGGAAAGTTAAATGCATATTACTAAGTGAAAAAAGCTAACCTGAAAAGTTTTCATGCTCATGAGAAAAGCTAAGAAAAGGTATTCCCATAGATTAACATAATTTTCTAGATAAGCCATGATGGAAATGAGAACATGAGAAATATTTATCACATAAGGCTCTAGAATTTTACTTACAATCGAAGATTTTGGGGAAATGGATAATGAGGTCTGAGAATAAACAACTCATATAGTAGGCTAGAAATTGAATCCAAATTTTAAGAATTTTGTTGGAAGTTATTAATATAAATAGGTACCAACTTTAAAATAATGGAAAGAAAATTTTCCTCTCCTGCCTCCCCAGTTGTTCATACTTGATGCCAACAAGATGTTCTTGGCTGGAACTAATTAAAACTATATATGCCAAAAGACTAAAAATAAAGGTTAAAGCTACCATTATAGAAAAAAAAATATCTCTTTAGAAGGGTCATTAAAATAAGAATATCTTACAAAGAAAGCAGCATAATCAGCCATCATAAATCAGTTGAATATGAAATAAGACAAATAAGTTGGAGTAAGAAGAAATCAGGATTTCTAGAAAGGCTTTATTAGCATGACCTTTTTATTTTTTCCTAGCTTTCTTAGCCTTCACCGTAAGTATTGGATTATTTCTGTTATAGCTGGATATCATTTTACCTTTGTTAGGAATCAAAAAATAGATTTGATATTTAGTTGGGAACTAAAGTATAGGCATGAAGAGTATTAAAGAGTAAAAGGGAAGGTTTTTCTCTAACTTTGGTAGGATTATATTCATTGCCTTTAGAGAAAGGAAAGTTTTATATTGTGACGATATAGTTAATGAGATGTACATGTGACCACCCCCAATTTGGCAGGATGGTTCAGAACAGGATATGTTAATTATAGCAAAATCTATGTCCCAGCAGGAAAATATGATCCATCTAAACTTCCATTAAACATATTCACTGACAGTTTTGATTAATATTCTTAAAAGCCATATTCATTTTATAGAACTGCATAACTAATTACCACAGACTTGACTTAAAGAAAAAACAAGAATTTATTACCTCACAATTTCCATGAGTCAGAATTCTGAGTGTGGGTTAGCTGAGTTACCTGCTCAGTGTCTCACCAGCCTGAAATCAAGTTAGTGCCTGGGGACATATTCTTATATGAGGGTCAGCATCCTCTTCCAAGCTCAAGAGTTGTTGGCAGAATTTGTTTTCTTGTGGTTATAAAACTGAAGTCCCTGTTTTCTTTCTAGCTGTTACCTAGGAACAACTCCCAGCAACTAGAGGCCCTCCGGAGTTCCTCAACGTGTGTCCTCTCCTTTCCAAATATGGCGGTTTGCTTTGTTTTTCAGAACTGTGGGAGAGCATGTCTCATGCTTTGCCCTCTTTTGAAGGGCTCATCTGATTAGATCAGGCTCATTCAGGGTAATCTCCCTCTGATTAATCTCAAAGTCAACTAATTAATGATATTCCATCATATTCATTGGCCCTACCCACATTCAAGGGGAGGTAATTATACAGGAAATGTGTACCATGGGCTGGGAATCTTGGGGGGCATCTTAGAATTCTGTCTACCATAACCACTGAGCAAAAGAACTGGGGCAATAGAATAATAAAGAAATGGATAAAGTGATACTCAAAAACTGAATTAGAAGAACTCTCTTTTCCCACATGATGAAAAGTGATATAAGAAACCAAAATGAAATGAGTATAAGTGATGCAAAACCATTTAATGGTATATTGTATAGCTATTAAAAACATGCTGTCTGACAATACTTAATGACATGGGAAAATGCACAGAGTATAAATAAGTAAGTAAAATATGAAATTTCACATGATAGGATCCACTGCAAAAGTTAGCAGTGGTTATATCTAGGAAGTTAAAATTGTGAAAATGTCTCTCTTTGTGCTTTTCTGTGTATGTTCCAAGTTTCCCATGATAATAGGTTATTTTTATAACTATAAAAAATAAACATTATAAAAGTAAAGCTCATGTACTTTGGCAGCAATAATCATCTTTTAAAATATATTACATATTTTTATGTCCATAAACATGCACATTACAATGAGCATAAGAGGGAGTTAATAGAATTCTTCAAAGAATTTAGAATCTTTATTTTTGAAAACTGCTACAATGTAGAAAAGCAAATAACTATAGGCTTAGGAAGAGAAATTAGATTTAAGAATTATCACAGTCATCACTAAATTCTACTCCTGTAACTAATATTATACTATATGTTAACTAACTAGAATTTAAATAAGAACTTGCAAAAAAGTAAAAATAAAAATTATCACATTCAATAGAAAAATGACATGAAACTTGGACGAATCAATAATTGCCTTCCCATTAGGAAGGCAATTTTTAAATTAATTTTTCTTGTAACTGAAGATAATGTATAAAAAGGATTTTTGAATTATGTACAAATCACAGAGCCAGTTTTAGTTTCTCATATGACCTCTACAAGTTACAGGAAATGCTAGAGGAAACATTAGAATGTCTTTGTATAAATTCAAATTTAAAATGAAATTCAGACTTGCACAAAGCTAATCTGTATAGAGAGTTAAATATTTTTAGAAAAAATTATTCCTTGAGAATATGAACTCTAGATGTATTAAAAGTTGTATTTCTAACTAATGTATCAGAAATTTTTCCAATGCTTTCACAGCTTATAAAATACTCTTAACAGACCATTAAAAGTTGTATCAACGGGTGCCTGGGTGGCTCAGTTGGTTAAGCGACTGCCTTTGGCTCAGGTCATGATCCTGGAGTCCCTGGATCGAGTCCCATATCGGGCTCCTTGCTCAGCAGGGGGTCTGCTTCTCCCTCTGACCCTCCCCCCTCTCATGTGCTCTCTCTCTCTCAAATAAATAAATAAAATCTTTAAAAAAAAAGTTGTATCAACAAAAAGATCTTAATCTTTCTCAAAATGAAAAATTATCAAAAATTATTTGCAATGTTATATTTGCCAAGAATGAGTGATATTGCCTATGATAATATCAACTGAAAAATAAAGTTGCTAAAAATATAAATTTTGATAGATAAATGAATTTGTAGAAAAGTGAGTCAGAAAAATCTTATGATCAAGAAATTACCTTAATAAAGTCTTAATGATCATATTAAATAAAATTATGATGGCAAAATAATATTTTCTTGTAATTATCTATGTTGTTATAATATTATATGTTAGAAACATGACTCTTATTATGTTTACAGGTGGTAAAATACTTATGTGGGGAAGAGCTTTATATTTTAACACCTTTAATGGCACTTTTTACCAGTCATGAGAGCAAGGGCCTTGCATTTTCATTTTACACTAGGCACTGCAGTCAGGGGTACCTGGCTGGCTCAGTCAGAAGAGCATTTGTCTCTTGATCTCAGGGTTGCGACTTTGAACCCCATGTTGGGTGTAGAGCCTACTTAAATAAATAAATAAACTTTAAAAAGAAAGTAAGAAAAATACACTAGGCACTGCCATATATATAACCAGCCCTGTCAATGGTTTAAAATCCATTATTACTGTTATTTATTTTGATACCCAAATTGTCCAAAATATAGTCAGTGGGAGCCCCTCCAACTAGGCTTCTGTATCTTTTGACATGCTTACAAAAGGCAAACACACAAAGACACAAAATAGATTAGTGATAGCCTAGGACTGCTAGTCAGAAGGGAGTGAACATGGGAGTGATTGCTAGTAGGTAGGGAGTTATTTTTGGGGTGAGGAAAATATTCTAGAATTAGATAGTTGTGCCAGTTTCACAACTCTGTAAACATAATAGAAACCCACTGAATTATACATTTTAAAATGATAAAGTATACGGTGTATGAATTATGTCTTTTTTTTAAAGATTTTATTTATTTATTTGAGAGAGAGAGAAAGTTAGTGAGAGAGAGAGCACAAGCCAGGGGGAGAGGCAAAGGGAGAAGCAGACTCTCCCACTGAGCAGGGAGCCTGGGATCATGACTTGAGCCAAACGCAGATACCCAACCAACTAAGCCACCCAGGCACCCCTGAATTTTGTCTTAAAGCCGTTAAAAATTTACTTGGTACTTGAAGATTGCTCAATATAATAAAAGGTCCGCTTGGTTCCAATAGTTCACTGGGTCTCTCCATACCCTGTATGCATGCTCTCCTCGCCTCACTGAGGCTTTGACACCCATTCTGGATCACCACAAATCTTTTATGTATCCTTTCTGTTCCTGTATATCAATACATAAGAGTTCTAAGCAAGTTTTTCAAGCTCTGCCTCCATACAATTGTTCATTTCAGCTATCATGATGTTTCCTCTTGCTCATGTTATGATAAATGAAATGTAAGGACATTCATTGGTATTTGAGTTATATAATTTCCTTAGCGTGAAACCATGAGTTGTTGTCAATATCCATAACATAATGCCCCAATTAATCATTCTAGTTCTCTCCATTTTCTCAATTTTCTATAAATCCCCTTCTCCCCTATGCTCACTACAGAAAATTGATGAAATATGTACATATTTTGAGGAAACGAGGAGCCAAGTTTGTTACTGCCAGAGAAAGGAGAGACAAATATGAAAATGAAGAAAATTAGAGTGAATATTAATGTGTTATATTGCTTGGCTCCAGTACCTACACAGGGACTTTGCCACACACTATATGCACATTGTCCTCATCCCATTGAGACTGCCCTCATGTATCCCTCCTCACCCTGCCTAGCCTTCAACACCCCATACTGAGCAGCCTCCTGGTAGAAATGCCCTCCTCACCCACTAGGGCTCTGCTAGCTGCTGCACTGCTCTGCCTGTGTCCTCTCCTGACCCCATTCAGGCTCCGTCAGCCCATAGCATCATGCATTTAGCCCCACTTCACCACCATGTGGTGGATCTCTTTGAATAAGCAAGCTGGAAGAATCAGAAAATGTTGGTGGGGTGAGGGGTGGGGTGGAGGTTACTTTGGAAGATAGATAATTGCTGCTGGTAATGATAAAATTCAGAATATGGGCAATAGTGTCATCACCATGGTGAAGAGCAGATGTTATTGCCGATAAAACTGTTAGAACAATAGGTATATAAATTGTCAAAGGCAATGTCAGAGAAATATATAAAATATAGTCAAGAATATCAATTATCTGTAATTGATTTATCTATGATAAATTGATTATCTATGATTTATCTATGATTTACTCTCTCTCTGGTTTTAATAACGAGTTCAGAGATCAAACTCAATTGTCTTTGATCTCTGAACTCGTTATTAAAACCAGAGAGAGAGATTAAGCAATCATTTGAGGTAAAATATTTGATTTTGTCTCAATTTCTGAAATACTTAACTATAGTAAAGAAATTACAAAACATGCCTCCTATGTTAATCATACAGTCACAAAACACAATTAGAGGATACACCAAGGACCTAAAATAGACTACTATAATCAACATGCAGTTTATAACGGTTGGTTGATTAATTTTTGAATGTAATTTAATTATAGCAAAAATGAGAAACATAAAAACTAATTCTATTAGAATGTGAGTTTGGAATTGTAGTTTTTAATGGTTGAGTCCACACTGATAATAAATAATATCATGCTGTTTAATTACTTGGAGAAACTCTAGCTATTTAAAATAGATATTTCATGACACCAATAATTACAACAGAGCAAATATAGTTTAGGATTGTTTAATTTAGTCATTTATTTAGCAAATGAAAATAGATCATATTTATATATATATAGTAGATTTAGATAGATCTAGAGATAGGAATAGAGACAGTGGACTTTACAAATAGGTACATTCTAGACGTGCCTAGCAACATATAAATCATTCCTTGACAGGATTTATTTCAAAAATGGATTCAAAATATTGCAAAAATATGATGAAGAAGTTCCTAAACTTTGATATTGCGATGAAAGGAAAACATACATAGAAATTAATTTTGCATGTTTTTAAAAACACATAAAATGGAATATTTCAATATAAAGATCTTACAAATATTTTCTTACCTTGAATCTTAAGTATTTAATATTTGAGTGCTACTGTAAATAGTCTTGCTTTGTTTTTATTTTAAATCTTTTCCATTTGTTCATTGATAGTACAAAAAAGACAATGTATTTTCCTGTATTGATTTTTTTTTTTTTAAAGATTTTATTCATTTATTTGACAGAGAGAGAGACAGCTAGAGAGGAACACAAGCAGGGAGAGTGGGAGAGGGAGAAGCAGGCTTCCAGCTGAGCAGGGAGCCCAACGCGGGGCTCGATCCCAGGACCCCGGAATCATGACCTGAGCCGAAGGCAGGCGCCCAACGACTGAGCCACCCAGGCGCCCCTTCCTGTATTGATTTTTACTGTGATACTGCAAATTTTACTTGTTGATTCTAATCATTTTTCTATATTTAATATTCAACATTGTTTTCTATGAATAAATACACTTATTTTTTCCTTTCCAATCATTATGTTTTTATTTCTTTTTCTTTTATTATACTATCTGGGAAGTCAATAAAATGTTGAATAGAATTTTGAAAGCAGTGATACTTGCCTTGTTTCAGATTCTAAAGGAAAGCATGAAGATTTTCATTACTATGTATAACATTAGCTCAATGTTTTTCATAAATGTCCTTTACTAAATCACAGAAATTTTCTCTTCCCTTTTCTGAAAGTTTTATCATAATGCAATGTTGATTTTTGCTAAGTGCCATTTCTGTAATGATTGAGATGATTACATAATTTTTCTTCTTTACTCTATTAATTAAGTGAATTATACTGATGATCTTTAAATAGAAAAGAAAAAGTGCTGTATATTTGGAAGGTATACCTACTTGATGTATTATTCTATTTATTATTGCTAGATTTGTTTTGCTACCTAATCTCTCTGGACACATGTCTTAGTGTTTGGACTGCTACAATAAAATGCCATAGATTGGGCAGCTTATTAACAACAGGAATTTATTTCTCATAGGTCTGGAAGCTGGAAGTCTGAGATCAGGGCTTCAGCCGATGGGGTGAGACTCTTCCAGGTCAGTCTTCTAGTTGTATCCTCACTTGGTTTAAAGGACTAGGGAGCTTTCTCAGGTCACTTTCACAAAGGCACTAATCCCATTCATGAGGGCCCCTCTAATGAGCTAATCTCATTTTAAAGGCCCCACCTCCTATACCATCACCTTGGGGATTCGAATTTCAATATATAAATGTTGGGGATACACAAACATTTGGTTCATAATGCATTTCAGTGTTTACAAGTTATACAACTCTTAAAAAATAAAAGAAAATGAATAAAACATTAGAAAGAGAAAGAGAATAAAACATTAGCCTGTCTTTTGCAAGAAGAACCATAAATACAAAATGGGTGATCAAGTTACTCCAGAACAGATAAAACATCATTAAACAAGCTGTACTTAAAAGGTTTTTAAAATAATTTTAGCATAGTATATTTGGAGAAGCTGGTGACTAGAACAGCATTAATAGGTTCCTGGCCTAAATAAATAAATAAAAGCAATGAGAATAAACAGGCTTATTTGAAGCAGAAAATTTCTATAGTTGAATAATGGATTTGGTTGGAAAAGTTCAATAATGGCCAGATTTTAGAGCTCTCTGAAAAACCTACTACAAATTTCAAGTTCATCCTCTCAATAGTTAGTAAACATTTCATTTTTTAAAGCATTGTATTTAAATGATCAAATGAAAGTTTTAAAAATATTACTTGGCGGTGATAACAGGAAACATTAGAGGAGAATAAGACTACGGAGGGAAGATAAATTTTGAGGGCTATCGCAGCAATCCCCAGAAAGCCATGGAAAGAGAGCAGGGCATGCAACACCTGTTGTAGTAGGTTTAACAAGATGTGGTATCCCTGAGTTGAAAGATGAGCAAGAGGCCAGTAGCTAGGATTTTTTTCAAAATTTTGAAACTGGTTGATAAGGGAAATGGTGAGACTTATTTCAAAAAAGGTAAGATGAACTGTAGAGAACAAACCGATGGCTACCAGAGGGAAGGTGGGTGGGAGGATGGGGGAAATAGGGGATGCGGACTAAAGAATACACTTAGCATGATGAAAAACAATGAAATGAAATGAAAACAAACCAACAACAGCAAAAAAAAAAAAACAAAACAAAAACAAAACAAAACAAAAGTAAAATGGTAGAGAAATAGCTTGTTGGTCAAAGGAAATAAAATGTTTAAAAATGTTATGTTTGAACTTAAGGCAATAATGAGACATCAGAAATAATTATCCACCGAACAATGGAAAAAGATCTTGGAAAAGGGATCATGCCTAGAAATTGAAGGCATGAAAGTAAGGCTAAAGAATTTCCAAGTATATTAGATATTCTACAAGTGCTCAAATTACAAATATTTCAATCAAATTGATTACCTGGGAATTAGCTTTGTAAAAACACATTTTCAAAAATGTTATTTATAAAGAAAGACTCTGAGGCTGTTTTAAACTCTGGTCATGAGGATTTTTTAATGATATAAGAAAATTCTAACAGAAACTGAAAATCTGCTTTTCTGCCACCACATTTTCTACCATGCTATCCAAATCATCATCAGGCCCAGAAAGTTTTATAAATGCAGACCCTCAATCATGTATTGTTCATATATATTTCCCCCTCATACCACTTAGCACTGCTCATTGCATATAGTAGGTGCTCAAATATTTTGTGGTATTTTTATGAGGAATAAAACATAGAAAGAGAAAACAGATATTATAACATAATAGGTAGGGAATAATAGATTGGGACAATTGCATATCATATGGGGGAAGAGATTCCTAACTTAAATTATACACTTTAAAACTCTTAAACAATATTAAAATCAAAGATGTAAAATTATTAGACAATTATGAGAACGACTGTGACATTTGTGTAATAAAGATTTGTTAATAGAACACAAAGCAAAAATACACAGAAAAATTATAAATTTTATTGCATTGAAATATAAAATTTTTTTAGTGCAAAAAAACATTAAAACATTCTACAAACTGGGGAGAGATATTTGCACCTCAATAAACAAAGAAATATTGACATCTATAATATTTAATAATGCTGCTATTTTAATTCTTAAAACAACAACGACCAATAAGGACAAATTAAACAATTCCAAAGAAAAAAATGAAAAATCCATCAGGAAAATGAAAACAAGGGGCCCATAAAGCTGTGAAAAAATGCTTAGTTATGCTAGTAACCAGAGAAATGCAAACCGACCATCATTTTTTTTGTTTTTTAATTCCAGTTAGCATAGAATGTTATGTTGTACAACATAGTAATTTAACACCTCCATACATCACCCCAGTGTTCACCACAAGTTCAGTCCTTAATACCCATCACCTATTTCATCCATACCCCCTCCCCTACCACCCCCAGTAATCATCAGTTTGTTCTCTATAGTTAAGAGTCTGTTTCTTGCCAACCATCATCTTTCATTTTGGCATTTCTAAACTATCATTTTGGCAAACATTAGCATCTGATAGCACTAAGTGTTTCCAAGGGGGTGGGCAAACAGGACAGCTTACCCATTCCTGGTAGAAGTATAAATTGTTACAATCACACTGGGAATCAATTTCCTATTTAAGTTTCTAATCAAGAGATACTCTAGCACATGAGAAATAGTTGACATGGTCAAGGTGGGTCACTGTTTACTATTTATAATGGTGAAAAGTAGAAACAAATTAAGGTAACTGATATATTTTATTCAAATAATGGAATATTTTCATAGATAATTACCTACATATATTTACATGAATAAAGCTAAAAATATACATAATGTAGGAAGAAAAAAATTGCAAAGATTTGTATATGGTATGCATTCATTCAAATAAAATGCAAAACAATATAATATTTTGCTATATGAATGCATAATTATGGGCCCCCCATTTTTTTAAATACGTGTGAATAATACACACAAATATCAAACTTCAAAAGAGTGGTTATTACTGGAGGGGAGAGAACAGAAATAGGGATGGGGCTTTGTAATACTTGCAATTATTTATTTCTGAAGAAGAAAAACATAATAAACTAAGCAGAGAGCTAACCTATGTTTAGTTTGCTTAGTCTTAATAGTGAATACTCAAGTATCTATTATGTTCTTCTGAACATAATATTTCAAAATGAAAATTAATCATTTCAAAATAAATACTAAAGGTGAATATCATCTTTTCTCTAACATTAGGTGAGCTGGATTTAAACAACTTTTAACATCGGGAAGCTTCGAAAAGTCCAAATTCTTTGTGGATGCAAAGCATGACTAGAGTTTTCAGTATGCAAAACAAGAGAAACTTCCCTGATTAAAAGTAATAAAGTCTCTGAAGAGCAACTACATATAAAATTTCTTTTTGATTTGTCTTTGGCCCAATTAGAATGGGCTGTATTAAAATTTAAGTATGGCTTCTAAGTCATACACATACCATTAAATTTGCAGGAATAATGAAGCCTACCAATTTTATTCCTCTTTAATAATACATTCCTATATTTGCTCTTAAGGTAAGGTTAGCATTTATTTATTGATCATGACGCATTATCTACACAGTGGAAACTACTAAGCAGTTTTCATATCCTGTGATATTTCTAAATAATTCAGAAACTAATTTCTGTTTTCTTTTTCTCATTAAATTCTGTCTCTTTTAAATGTAAAAAATTTAAGTGACCTGTGGCTTAGTTTGTTTCTATATTGCCCGGATGACACAAGCACATAAAGTAGCCAGATAGAATTTGTAGACATACATATCCCATACAGCTTCATCTTTTTCTGCATTAGTGTCTTTCCTCTCCAAGTATTTAGGAACAAAACCACACAAAATAATAAAAGAATATACTCTTTTTCAATCCACCTCTACATCTAAATGCTACAGTCTCCTTCATGCTAGTCATAGTCAGATATTCTAAAATGTCTCCATTTTCTCACTTTCCATAAACTCCTAAAAACTAGAAATCTGGCTTCAGCTTCTATTCTAAATCCATTAAAATTTATCTTGCTATCTACAGTTGTCTTCTAGTATTTATTATCTTATTTGACTTCTGTGTTGAGGAGGATGGTATGGACCATTCTCATTTCTCCATGGAAATGATACTTGAGGATGAGTTCTGATTTCAAAAGATAGAGATTAAAGTCTCAGATAGCAAAATAGTATAGATTCATGAACAGTTGAAAGAACATTGAGTTTTCTGCCCTGTTCTTTCCATACTTCACAGCTCATGGTGTGTGAATTATTTTGCTATTGTGTTTTGGCTTCCTTGAAGTCATTTCTTAAATATACTCTCATTTTGTCTCAACCCATATCTCTGCTTTTTTTTTTTTAATTTATCAGAGCTTATGTAATGGACTTGCCATTGACTAAGCAATAAGACTTTTGTAGAGTAACTTAACATCTCGTTGCCCCAGTTTTCTCAACTGTAATATGAGGGTACTAAATAGTACCTATTTATTGTGTTGTTACAAGGATTAAGCTTCTTAATACCTGTGAAGTAGTTCAAACAATGCATAGACACACTAACCAATGGAATAAAATAAAGTCCAGAAACCGATTCATACATATATTATCAACTGACTTATTACAAAGGCAACAGTATAGTCTTGTGCAGAAATCTTGATCTTTTCAACAAATGGCTGAGCTAGTTGGATAACCATCTGGTGAGTGGGAGGGTGGAATATAGCTTGATTCATACACATCTAACGCCATAAACACAAAACAATTCCAAATATATCATTCTAAATGTGAAAGGTAAAGCAATAAAGCTTTTAAAAGAACACATAGGAGGACATTTTTATGACTTGGAGGAGACAAATATTTTTTAAATACACACACAGTGCAACCAGAAAACAAAAAATTAAATCAAGTATACCAAGATTTAGAAAGTAGGTTCATCAAAAGTAGCCAGTAAGAGAATGAAAAGGAAATCCACAGAGTGGGAAAAGATACCCACAATACATATATCAAGCAAAAAAATTTGTATCCAGTATGTATAAATGATTCATACAAATCCATAAAACAAGATAACCCCATAGGGGAAAAAATGGCAAAAAAAAAATTAGACATGCATTTCATAAAAACGACAGCTAAGCAAAAACAGGTGAAATTAATTTATATTGTTGGATAGTAATAGTTCATCTTGGAGGTGGGGTTAGGTGGTGACAGAAAGGGAGGACAAGCGCAGCTTGTGGGTCCTGGCAATGTCCTGTCTAAGCTCTGATTACATTAGGGTTTTTGGTTTTCAAAAAATGATCAAGCTCTAGACTAATGATATGTTCATATAATATAGTTTTTTTTTTAAGATTTTATTTATTTATTAGAGAGCGAGAGAGAGAGAAACAGCATGAGAGAGGAGAGGGTCAGAGGGAGAAGCAGCCTCCCCACTGAGCCGGGAGCCTGATGTGGGACTCGATCCCAGGACCCTGGGATCATGACCTGAGCCGAAGGCAGTCGCTTAACCAACTGAGCCACCCAGGTACCCTATAATATAGTTTTTATCTTTTTTGTTTTGTTGACATATACTTTTTTATTAAAGTATAATTAATGTACAGTGTTATATTAGTTTCAGGTGTGAAACAGAATGATTCAATAACTCTATACATTACTCAGTGCTCATGATGATAAGTATACTGTTAATCTCCTCTATCTATATAAAGTATTTTATATAAAGTCTCTGGTACATAGTGAATACTATGCAAATGTTAGCTGTTCCTATCATTACTATTATTATTATTATTACTATTATTATATAAGCAATGGCCACGTTTTCTCATATCTTACTATGAACATGGCAGACCATTTTTCTGTTTGCTTTAGAAAATAGTTTTTAGAAGTAAGCTTTTCTTCCAATTCTTTTTCAGGGTAATACTCTCCTGTTCCTTATGGTGCAGAATTTTTATAGACCTCATGTTGATTTTTTTCCTGTTTGCTCATCTTTGAACAAAGGAACATCTGTTATGCTGAGCTCTTGCCAACAGCCGGGTGTACCGATTGCACTTGACCCCCACTTACTGTCCACGTGAACGTTTGTAGACTTTCCCACATGGATGTAAAACAGAGAGCAGATTGACACACTCTCAGTTTACTTTTTAGAGTCTAGCAGAGATTCATGTAGTGCTTTTCTATCAAATTGAAGGGCATCCTTTCCTGCTCTGCTACCCCATTCTCTGAAATACAAGGAAAAGAGTCTATGTCCCATATCAAAAGCTCCTTTGGGGCAAGTTGAAGCGTCAATTCAGAAGAGGCCCTCAAAAATTCTATTGTAGAGATGGGAATCCTGGCATACAATTGGATTTTTAAAAGAATTTAAGAATATAATTCCTAAAAATGGTTTCAAAAGAAATAATTTATAGGTAAAATCCATTTCCTTTGAGCAGTTCCAGCTCATGAAAACCTACAGTACCTCCCCATTCACCTCCAAACATCCCCATGCATGCACTGCTCAAAGGGCTACTCTAATCATTTCAAAATTATCATTTTGGCAAATAAGTATGTTTCCAATTTTAAACTTTTCATCTTCAGATGCCCAGTAAGCTGTGACCTTGAAACAGTTATAGCAGGAGAAGTAATGCAGTTGGCAGGGAAGCTCTTGCTTGGACAGGTCAGGATAATCTCGTGACATTAGGCTGGTCGCCATTCTGCTTTCTGGTTGGCACAGACCCCAGGCTTCTGAAGTATGGAGACGAGATAGGAAGAAGAAGATGAGGGAGGATGAGGAAAGGAAAAAGAAGACAGAGGGAAGAGGAATTGCAGTTCTGTTAGCAATTTAAAAATTCAGCATGGCTAATATGTATTAATTGGTTGTGTTTGGCATAGGCTGACTGCCTTATACAGGTTATCTCAATTATTTTTACAAACCTTTATGAGATAAGTGTGCTAATCTCCATTTTACATAGAAGGGAACTGAGAATTAGAACTGATAAGCAATTTGCCCAAGACCATAAACCAAGAAAGGACAATTGAACTCCAGACAGCCTTCATCCAAATGCTTATCTTTTTGTGTCTGGTTGTGACCCTTTTAATAGAAAGGTTTAAAAATACATAAAGATGTGCTGCCCTCATGGTGTTCTGATCAAATAAAGCAATATTAAAAGTAATACTACCATAGTTTGAAGACAGTCACTAAACACTAAGTCTGTTGGAAAAATGTGGGAAAAATGAATATGACCTATGAAGGACCATTTCTTACTCATTTTTTAGTTTTAGCACCCCACACAAGATTTGACCCATAAAATTACTTAATACTTGTTGAACAAATGTACCGTTTTTATGACTTGGAGTTGACAAAGTACTCATACATATTGTATCAAATGATCCCTATGAGGCATATTCAGAAATTTCTACCCAACTGTGATTTCCTTTTCCTTGAAGTTTTTCATATGCAAATTTACCTCTCTCAAGCTGTTGCTCAACCATTTGAATACTGCCATCCATAGTCATTGTTTTAGTAGTTAATTAAAAATAAAGCAACATGAATTGCTCAACATCACTCATCATCAGGGAAATACAAATAAAAACCACAATGAGATACCACCTCACACCAGTCAGAATGGCTAAAATTAACAACACAGGAAACAACAGGTGTTGGCGAGGATGCAGAGAAAGGGGAACCCCCTTACACTGTTGGTAGGAATGCAAACTGGTGCAGCCACTCTGGAAAACAACATGGCAGTTCCTCAGAATGTTAAAAGTAGAACTACTCTTAAGACCCAGCAATTGCACTACTAGGTATTTACCCCAAAAATACAAAATACAGATTCAAAGGGGTACATACACCCTGACGTTTATAGCAACGTTATCAACAATAGCCAAATTATGGAAAGAGCCCAAGTGTCCATTGACTGATGGATGGATAAAGAATTCTGCAAAAAGAATGAAAAAAAAAAAAAGAATGAAATCTTGCAATGACATGGATGGAGCTAGAGTGTATTATGCTTAGCATAATAGGTCAGAGAAAGACAAATACCATATGATCTCACTCATTTGTGGAATTTAAGAAACAAAAAGATGAACATAAGGGAAAGGGGAGAGAGAGAGACAGAGAGAGAGAGAGAGACTCTTAACAATGGAGAACAAACTGAGGGTTGATAGAGGTGGGTAGGGGATGGGCTAAGTGGGTGATGGGTATTAAAGAGGGCACTTGTTATGATAACCACTAAGTGTTATATATAAGTGATGAATTACTAAATTCTACTCCTAAAATTAATGTTACACTATCAGTTAACTAACTAGAATTTAAATAAAAATTTGAAAAAATGAAACAATAAAAAGAAAATAAAAAGTAAATTGTTTCACATTTTGTAACGTATTTTAGACAATTCCACCCATAAAAGACTCAACCAAGTCTAAATATAATATGTAAGTATAACATGATCCTACACTATGGTTATCACCTTCCGTTTCAAATCTGTTCCTCTTTCCATGTTATTGAATAGATTAAGAATGGTATGAATGATGCTCCCTTCAACTGAAGGTGCTACCTTAATCATATCTAGTCATGTCAGTTGTACATCTGCAATAGCTCTGCTGTCTGACAATGTCACTCCATGGTTCATTTAGACCAGGCTTTTGTTAGAGCATGCCTGGGTAACAGCTTCCCAGCTCACCCTCGAAAATTTCTTCCTCTTTTCAATTCTTGCCACGTGACAGAAGAGTAATTGGATCGCTCATAAATCTTCAATGCCATGATGGCCAGATGAGAAAATCTAGACTTCTTTCCTTGACTCTGAAGGCCTTTCACAATGTAGTCTTACCAGTTTTGTACCTCATTTCTATTCACCATGCACTTTCTCCTCTGGTCAAACCTAACTAATTTCATTTACCACATGCCATGCTATTTTCCAGATGTGAAATTTTGAATACATCTCATCTTTCTACTTTGGATATCCTTCTTTCAGATATTCACATTTTCACAAGCTCACTCTATTTTAGGGGAGAGTTCAATTGCCATCTATTCCAATGTCACATTTCCCTCTTCTGAATGTCTGGAGCTTTTTATCTGACCTTTTAAAAAAATTTTAATGCCACTTAAAACCTGGCAAAATATCTGTTTAGATGCATGTCTTGCTCCAAAGGCAGGATCGGCATCCAATACAGCTGTGTGTTATCTCCATCTCTTTTCAAACCACTGTAGACACCCAGTGTCTTATAATATTATGTGCTCCAATAGGCATTACTGAATACATTATCCATCAATACACCCAGGCATTTGATGGGCTTGGTGTTGAATCTTAGTCTTCATATCTGTAGCTGTGCAACCATGGGTTATTTATTTAGTTTCTCTGTGTTTCTTCAGCAAAAATATGGAAATGGGTAACTGGGAGAAATAAATTATGTATGTATCTACTAAATCTACCAAGTCATACAATAAACAACACTTAATAACTATAAGTCATCTAAATCTAAATGTTCAGTATAGATTTTAGGATACTGATATATAATAGAGCAGAATGTCTTCCCTTCTTTTGCTTATTGCCTAAATAATATGCTTGTTATTTATTAATTTATCTTTAAATATTTCTGATATTCTAGAATTTGACCTTATCGGTCGCAGGAAAAAAAAAAAAAAAGTCTCTGAAGTTTTCTTCTTTGGCCAATCTGACCAAAAAGCAAGGATAATTCCAGCAAATCTGGGTCTATAATATTTTCCTTCTTTTTTTTTTCTTTAATAAAACAACAAGTGTAGCTTTTTTTTTAAAGGATTTTATTTCTTTATTTGACAGAGAGAGACACAGCGAGAGAGGGAACACAAGCAGGGGGAGTGGGAGAAGGAGAAGCAGCCTTCCCGCTGAGCAGGGAACCCGATGCGGGGCTCAATCCCAGGACCCTGGGATCAAGACCTGAGCCAAAGGCAGATGCTTAACGACTGAGCCACCCAGGCACCCCACAAGTGTAGCTTTTAAAGAAGAAAAGCCTCACAAATTTTCTAAGAGGACAAGGACATAAAGATGGCTGCTGAAAACTTTCACGTGTATCTATAAACTCCTGCACATGGTTTTAGAAAGGTTATGACCATGGCTCCTCCACTAAGAAAACTGTATTCCAAAAGGATTATGTTCGTGAAATATCTGTAAATTCCCTATAAATAGTGTTACAAATGACTTTGTTGAACTATTAGAATAACAAATTAGTGGTGAGTGGGAGTCATTCTGTGACATGGTTTCTATGAATGTCCAGTTCTGGGCACTGAAAGAAGCTGTTGACACCACAGCTCTCTGTCCATTTTTATCAGTCCTTTGTGTCCTCTCTCCAGCCTATGCAGATTGGAGGCTCTGACAAGCTGACAGGACTCAAGAACGAGCCTTGGCAATGCTATGGCTGCATCCATCTCAATTTCGGTTTGGCAACCATCAGAGTTTCAGCTTCTGTAGTCCCAGGGCCAGCAGTTCTGGACCCCGTATGGAATGTGGATTGCTAGTTGTTCGTTCACATTTTAGTGGTTGTTGTGGCCATATATAATCTGGAAAGGCATTTCACAACCAACCATTCTGGCAAAGAGATCTCCAAAACATTATAAGCCTTCAATATGTGGCTTTGTTAACCTTTCAAGGGCATCTAGAGCCAGCAAATGAGCCCTTCTTTAAGTTTGCAGGCACAGGTTAAAAAAGACCCATAACAGTTTTGCTTTCTGTTTCTTTTTTTTAAGATTTTATTTATTTATTTGACAGAGAGAGAGAGAGCACAAACAGGGGGAGCAGCAGAGAGAGAGGGAGAAGCAAGCTCCTTGCTGAGCAGGGAGCCCCACGTGGATCATGACCTGAGTCGGAGGCAGCTGCTTAACCGACAGCCACCCAGGCGCCCTGACCCATTACAGTTTTATTGGAAAATGGCAATTTGACAGAAAACTGTTTAGTGTAAGGGGAAGACCTAGCTTGAAAACATAAGGGCCTTCCAAACACGTTGCCCAGCTGAGGAACCATTTCCTCCCTAGATGTGCACTTTTACAATATGACATTTTTACTGTTAATTTTTAAATACTCTAAGTTATGCAAACCTATAAATATTATGTCTTAATATTAATTTAAAATCATGCTCGCTTCAACAGTCCATGTATTTATTAATTTAAAATTATTTCTAGAATATAAACCTTTATTGTTCTCAGCATTCCATTGTCCAATAGGTGTAGTTCAGGCCCTTTCCATTTATTACCTGCCTTCCTGTAAATATCCTCTAATTGGTCTGTCTCTAGTATTACATACCCCAAACTTCTTTCATAGTGATATTCCTAAAAGGCAAACCCGATGAAGAATTCCTTACTTTAAATCATTTAATAGCTGCTTACTCTTTTCAAGACAAAATCTAAGATTTTCATGATCTGACACCTATTCATTTTCTTTTCCAAGTTCAACATCTTCCCCAAAGGAATACCTACTCTAACATAGTACTATAGGTTTGCAGAAAGTTTCATCCTTTCTCTTGCCCTGATTTTGTGATAAGTTTTCACTCCACCTAGCGTACCCTTGCCCCATTCTCTTCTATAACTACCTTCTCACTTAATTGTTATGATTCTTCTCATGTCTTACCTCCATGAAGTATTCCCTGACTCACCCACATATTCAATATATAAATTTTGTACCATTGCTGTGAGTATGGTTAAGTCAGCAACGCAGTGTTGCTTAAGGATTTCAGCTGTTCTTAGTCATTTCAATCCATTCATTGCTTCTGCATCTTCAAATCCATTGAATCACTGGAAGTTTTCTTTTTTTGCTGTTTTTTTTTTATTGTGTTATGTTAATCACCATACCTTACATCATTAGTTTTTGATGTAGTGTTCCATGATTCATTGTCTGTGTATAACACCGAGTGCTCCATTCAGTACGTGCCCTCTTGAAGAGAAGTTTTCTTTTCTGTCTTTCAAAATTTATCTGAATATCAGTTGTGAAAATACTTTGAGGATCTATTGGTTTTATTCAAACAGAAGTCAAAAGGTATCATCATCATCATCATCATCAAATATCAGCTTGGAGTCATAAAGAGATCAGCTGACTCCAGATTGGCCTTTGTCACTGGATGAGTTAAATGGAGAAGATACTAATTAGGTTAGGGAGAGTTTAATACACCCTGGGCACTGTTCTAATCAGCACACACGAATGAATTCTCACATTAATGCTATTAGGTAGGTAATATTTTCTCCACTTCATAGCTGGAGTGTAGAGAGGTTAAATAACTTGCCAAATGTTACAAAATGAGTAAATGCAAATCCAAGATATAGAAACAAGATATAGAAGATATTTATCATTATATCATCCTGATTTTTGAAACTATTTCTTTCTATAATAAGAACATGTTGAGACTATATCCTGAAATTGTAAAACACACACACAACAAATAATATTAATAAGAAACATATTATTAAAAGGAAAATATTTCCTAAAATATTAGAAAAAACAATAATTTCTAAAAGTATCCTGCAAGTGATCAGGATAAATTGATGAAGTGTTTGTTAATTCTCTCAAGTGAAAAGCAGAAATAAAAAATATTTGTTATATCTACAATATTTTATAAACATCCTGCTGATTATACACTATAATTTATTTTTTAAGATGTTATTTATTTATTTGAGAGAGAGAAAGAGTGCACGTGTTGGGGGGAAGGACAGAGAGAGAGAGAGAGAGAGAGAGAGGGAGAAGCAGACTCCCCGCTGAGTGGAGAACCGGGGGCAAGGCTGGATCCCAGGATCCTGAAATGGTGACCTGAGCTGAAAGCAGACACTAAACCAACTGAGCCACCCAGGCACCCCTACACTGTAATTTAGATGTGAGAATTTTGTTAATAAATTATTTTTATTTTCTTCCGTCAAGATAAAATATTGGCCATCTAAGATAGTTCAGTGAAGATATTCAAATAGAGTTGTAGATATTAATATTCAATGATCTCTTAAAGGAATTCATGTCTTGAGACTACATGATTTCTATACTCTTTTCTGAATATCATATGCTATGATTTTGCCATGCCTCACTACTTGCTTCAAAGATCTTCCTAAAAGAACATGCCCTAGGCTTAAATGAGCATGTGCTTTCAACAAATTGCTAGTGATGGGACCCAAAACTGAATGAGGAGTTCCCAACCCCCACCTCCACATTAACATAGACTCTGTTCCTTAAGGGATTTTCACTGTCTGATTCCAGAGCGCACCAACTAGAAATTTGTACTGATGAAAAATTGTTCCCTGAAAAACCCTTTGAGACTGGCAGATCTCATCCGTAAATTATCTGATTGTATACAAGGCAAAGCTTGCCAGGAAAAGACAGGACATAAAATTAACAAGAGACTGCATGGAGCACAATTTTCTTCCCAGTACTAATTATAAACTTGAAAAGAAAAAAAAAGAAGAAGAAGAAGGAAGGGAGGCAGGGAGGAAAGGAGGAAAAAAAGGAAGGGAGAGAAGGAGGGAGAGGGAGATTAAAGTTTCAATTAACTTTAAAACCTTAGTTTAGCAAACGGGCCAACTTGGAAATTTTGTATTCTCTTTACAATTCTATCACTTTAAAAGTGCTGATGGCCAGACTTCTTTATTTTAGACATATCTGTCTGACTCTTAAACTTAGCAGTTATTTGAGATCCTTCGATCATGTACAATAAAACCTCCTTTCACATTTTAATTTCTGGAAGGCTTCCATGTTTAGTGTCAAATCAGCAAAGTTGTTCTCTCAGGCTCCTAGGCAAGCCAGTTGCACTGATGTGTGGATGTAATAATTAGACATGCCCCAATGTAACCTTGATAGTTTTGGTTCTCCCAACTATCAGGTGCAGGAGAATGTTCCAGAAGGCTCCTCATGTTCAGCAGCAATGCAGTGGCAATATACTGATGGCAGTAGCTGGGAGAAGTAGAACACCAATCGCCAAAGGATGTATTTCCTGGTTCTATTAAAAATCTTGCATTGTGATGCCTGCTTCCTGGACTCAAAGCTTGAGCCCGTAGAATTCTGTTCATTGCCATGACCAACTCATAGCCTCAGAAGCTATTGAATATTCATGGTGAATAATCTTATTTTGTTTCTGATGGATGTGAACACTACCTGTAGATTCATGCAATTTGCGCTTACATAATTCTCCTCCTTCTCATGCCCCTCCCTACTTTCAGCCTTAAACAATAAACAGAGCATAGGGAAGGTATCTATCAGCACCGGGATTGTGGCTCATCGCTACTGTGGACAACTGTCCTTGATTAATTTTCAAAAGGAGAGTGACTTATAGTTTCAAGGTAATCAATGGCAATATTCATTGAATCAATTACCTGTCATTTTTCTCTCTTGACAATGCTTCTGTGTCAAGAAAAATATTGCTTAGAGAGATATAATATTAAGCTAAACTTGACATGAATTTATGATAAGAGGAAGAAAGGAAATATAATTTTAAAAGTGTTTAAAAAGCAATGTTTACATACTGAATACTCTCTTATTTTCAGATTCTGAAGTTAAATGTCTAAACACACAATAGAGTGCCATAAGTTGTGGTGTTCCAACATATCTCCTCGTTTGTACTGTTTGTGCCCTGTGTGTTTATTTACTAAAAAGACAATGTATTTTAAATAAAAAGATAAAAAGGCAGTGTGATGCCAGGGAAATATTAGCCATGTTGGGGAATACACTACTTGTGCAAATTATTCTATCATGTAGAAAGTCACTTAGAAAAAAGACCTCCCCTGGACTCTATTGTCTGGATCAGATAACTCCTTCTGGTATTTTCTGAAACTGGAGCATATACAAGCACCTTACAGGTGATCATCAGAGATGTGATTAAAGATACCCCCAAATAGACACCCACTGAGGACTTTCCTGAAACAGCATTTTTCATCTGGAACTTCTGTTGCTCCTGGAACATCAGTGCTGCCTAAAATTCCTAATAGGGTTCCATATTCAGACACAAATCCTTGCCGTACAACTTTTGGATCGCCTTTGCCCCCATCCCGGTGAATCTTCCCCTCCTCCCTCCGTCACTGCCTGCTGAGTAACCATATCTGCCCAAACCATGGGCTTTCTCAGCTGAGTTCCTAAAGCCAAAGTTGGGGACCTACGTCCAGGGCAGCCCATCCACAAATGACCAAAATTCAGTGTTGTGCAGGATCTGAGATTAACCCACACCCTCTCTGGGAATGTGGAATTGGGAGACTGAGGAACTAAGCCGAGAGAGCTGTGAGTGGCCGAGCTGAAACATCATGCTGAGTCTGAGGTGGAGGAAGCCACATTGAGTGGCCTGCAGAGGAAGCTGCTCCACAGGACGGAAAGAGGAACAGCTCTTACCCGTGTCTGTCTGGTATTCACTAAACTTATGTAGATTCCTGTTCATTAATGAGAAGAAGTAAGTAGCCATATGCTATTGAATCCCTCCATTACTGCTATTATTTTAAGCCGTAAGGAGTGAGCATTGAGATACAAAGTCCTCTGATTATCCCAGAAACCACAACTGGAATATGACCCTTCTTTCTATACATCATCCTTAAGCTAAATGGCTTGGGAAACAAAGCAGAAGATGGGGTGTTTAAGACACAGAAAGATGAGGTAATTTTCTTGCCTCACTATTTCTTTTTTTTTTTTTTTAAAGATTTTATTTATTTATTTGACAGAGAGAGACACAGTGAGAGAGGGAACACAAGCAGGGGGAGTGGGAGAGGGAGAAGCAGGCTTCCCGCTGAGCAGGGAGCCCGATGTGGGACTCGATCCCAGGACCCTGGGATCATGACCTGAGCCGAAGGCAGACGCTTAACGACTGAGCCACCCAGGCACCCTTGCCTCACTATTTCTGTAGTAGAAGGGCCAACAAGCCCTTCTACAAATGACTATGAGGAGTCATCCCGCCCTAGAACTGGGGGAAGGTGGAGGAACGGGAGTCTTATCTGTGTTTTCTGCCCTGATCACCACATCCGAATAAATAGGCTTCTCTTTTAAGAGCATGGCTATCAATCATGAATTCACTCCATACAAGTTAGGAAGAAATTTAGAAATCCTAACGAGTGTGAACTTTCTTATCAGCGTCATCAATGTCTCAGAAAAAATGACAGAGGCATAGCTCCATATAATAGCTTACCAGTTCTACCTCCCTTCCTCCGGGGAAGCATAACAGACACAAAAAATAAATGCTCTGCAGTGGTAATGGATTTAGCGGACACTGGGCCAATGCAATGTGCACTATATCTGAAGTCAGAATTCAAGATTCCCATTCCAGTTCTGTCATCGAGAAAGTGTTTGTTTAAGAAAGTTGGTTATCCTCAGAATCTCAGTTTTCTCTTTCTTAAAGAGATGAGACACACGCTTGGCTGGGTTGCTACAACAACGAAGACAGAGAATGTTTCTGGACCATAGTAAGTGTCCAAAAAAGGTAGCTATTAATATCATTATCGCTTCTAATATCTATTCCTTCGCCTGACTCCAAGGTCTCCGGAGACAGAGCACATGACTTGTTCCTCTTCGTATCTGTGGAATCTCACTCAAGCCCTGGAACCAAACAGATGCTGCATAATTATTTGCTGCTTTTATTAGAACTGCCCCAGACAAAAGTGGGACTTACTGGCAGTGAAGTGAGAGTAAGAGGCCAGATGGGAGAGGTCTATGAGACCAGGCGTGCTGGGGGAATACAGCCACACAGCTGTACGGCAGGCAAGCACATGAGATTCACACAGATGCAGAGTGCGTGCTATCTAGTGGGAGCCATTCACAGAAAATGGGACGTGATGAACACATGTGAATTAGTGAGGACCAGAAAGAGGACATCAGGTAAGTGCATTTCAACAGGCTGGAAAAGCCTGAGCACCGATAGCCATCAACATGGGATATATATAGGCAAATAGTGACAGCGACAGGGACATTTTTTAGAAGTTAGTACAGGGTTTCCAGGTAAAATACAGGATGCCCAGTTAAATTTTAACTTCAAATAAACAACAAATAATTATTTTAGTGTAAGTACGTCTCATGCAAAACATCTCTCTATTCTTGCAGCTGCCTTTCCAAGCATGTATAACTACAAATTTCTAAAGAAGAGGAAACTGAGATTCTGATATTCCTAGATAATATTTGGGACACACTTATACCAAAAAGAAAAAAAAAAAAAAGCCCTGTTTGTTGCTTATCTGAAATTCAGATTTAACTAGCATCCTGTATCTTATTTGTTCAACTAGTAACCTTAAATTCGTGTGTAAAGGCTAGGATGCCAGGCTACAGCAGGACCCACATATAACAACACACTGGGTGAGACAATCCAAGGATGACAAGACAGAGGCCCAGATGCTGGAATTCAAACTCAGTCCAAAAAACAGCTCATTCTTTAGGAAGTAATGTAGAGAATCTCAGAGTTTCCACTAATAGGCTATGTTGGATGGCTGAGCACACCTTACCTTCAAAAATCCAGGATTTCCTAACTTCCCTGGGGGTGGGGGGAGGGGGGAGTTGCTTTGGCACTCACACCTGGATCAGGACAAAGTTGAACCTGCAGAAATGGGAGGGAGCAGGGCCAGGAATGCAAGCAGGTTGTTATTTTTTATATTTTCATGTTTCATATTGTTTTAATTCTGTAAACTGTCTAAAATCCCTTTAGAAAAATAAATAAATAAAATCCCTTTAGGACATAAGCTCAGGTAAATCCTAAAAGAATGAATAAGTAAATAAGCAAAACCATGCCCAGTTGAAGGCAATTATAGGAAAACCAAGATAAGGAACCCAGCCATAATCTAAGAAGCAACTTGCTTGCTTTCTTCCTATTTGAGTTAGCAGCTTGGACCCCTTTACCCCTTTAACCCTGTGATGTCCTTGGCAAATTAAATTTGCAGTTCCTTTTTGGAGCTTTTGATTAGACTCTGGGGGATAAAAATTCCAGAGACTAGTTTGAGTTACAATAAATAAATCAAGCAGATTTGGTCAAAAATATTAATTAGAGCCACTTTTCTGGAAGCTACTTTCGCATCTTAAAGTTTTTGTTACATTCTCGTTAATTTTTTTTTTTTTTTACAGTCTTAAATGTTTATCCATAAGAGACAATTACGATTGAATTCCCCAACATTTTCTGGGAGTGAGGGGGAGGGGATGACTTTAATGGAATATTTTTAAAGAATGCCATTATTTTGTAAAGTCCAGGACCTCTTTTAAGGTGACAGGAATATACTATTATCCACTCCCTAGATCCTTGCTGTACAGTATAAGCTGGCAACAAATCTTACTATACTTACCTGATGTATAGTAAAAGTTTGGCTCAGTTCAATCCATTATTGCTCCCATTAGCTACACTCTAGATCTGTTACCCCCAAACAAAATCTTTTATTAATAGTATTTATGATGATGTTCATTATATAATAAGACATTTTTACATTTTTTCAAAAATTGTAATAGGTTGCTACATCTGTCACCTGATACCTGTGCTAGCGATCCACATAAAGACTGGGGCCTGGGTGGCTCAGTCATTAAGCATCTGCCTTTGGCTAGGTCATGATCCCAGGGTCCTGGGATCCAACACCAAGCCCCGCATCAGGCTCCCTGCTCAGCGGGAGGCCTGTTTCTCCCTCTCCCACCCCTGCTGCTTGTGTTCCCTCTCTTGTTGTGTCTCTCTGTGTCAAATATACATAAAATCTTTAAAAAAATTTAAAAAAAATAAAGATTGGTCTTGGAGACCCGAGGAACACCTCTTCAACTGGAATAAGAAAGGGGTGTTAATAGCAGATATTTGTTAGCAGAACATTCTTTTCGGGTTCTTTCAAGGAATGACAGTAGCCCTAGAGATAAAAATTATGGCTACAAAAACTCAGGATCTTTTTAGTATCCAAAGATATATGTATTAAGCTGATTCAAACACTAAAAGAATGAAAGAGATGGTGGATACCCTCTTCATTCCACACTCTGCCTCTGTCCATAACTTACTCATTCTTTTTGATTTTCCATTTCAAATACTTACAACTTTAGATAAAGCTCAGATACTGTGATACTTTTCAATAAGACAAAGTTACTCAAATTGCTTGCCTTCCCTGAAAAATTATGGATTGGGAATTCCGAATTCTCCCTTTGCTGTTAAAAAAGAACAGATTCATTTGTAATATGACAAAGGTAAGGAAGAAGAAGGGAAAAGGAAGTATCTGTTTTCATTTTTCCCCTATGGACAACTCATATTATTATTAATTGATTACTCTCTACATGATGATCTGCATACCTGGAAGGACTTGGGTACAATGGAGATAGAGATAATTCTTAACTATCCAAGACTACAAAATGGCTAAATACCAAATTAGAGTCTTCTCCAACTTGCCTCTTCCTTCTGGCATTCCCCAATTTTGTTGACTATAAAAGAGCTCTTATTCACATCAGACTCAGAAATTTCCTTTTTTCAAAAATAGAAAATTATAAAATACATGAAATAAAAAAAATGTTTTCTCATTTGATGTCTCCATTGCAATGATCAGTGTTCAGCTGCAAATAAATACATAAATAAAGGAATAAAGGAATTCACTCTAGCTAGTACAAGCACAAGGGATCTATTATAGGTATTAAATTGCTGATAGAATGAATGTGGAAGTTGAAGAAAGACTGCAGACTAAGCTTTTAGTGATGACTTCAAAAGCTATACTATAGAACTTGGATACCCAGGGAACTATGAGTTTCTTCCACAATTATGAAGCAGTCAGGTCAGCAAATATCAAAAAGTTTACCCTAGAAAGGCAGACTCTTCTATGATTGAGTTTACCAACAAAAGCTGTTGAAGAATTAAAAAAAAACATGGCTTCCAAATATACTCTCTCACACAACTGCATGCAGTTAGTGAAAATAAAGCACATCTAGGTGCAAGCAAATCAGGGAAATGCAGTTTTTAGCTTTCAGTGCTTTGTAGTATAGGCAATTCACTAGAAGGAATTGATGCTGGGTGCTATACACAACCTTGCCCATCTGGCTACTAAATATCTACACACACCTTCTATCCCTAAACTTCTAAGCCACTGGAATATGTTACCATTCAACATAATGCAACAAGGTTACATCAAAATGAAGAACCCTCTACTCCAAAAGAGATGACCCAATATTCCAACAGACACTGTTATTCATTCCTTTTACAATTAATATTCCCACCTTTACATTCTGTAAACTATAAACTAAATTTAAAAACTATCCACCAAAACTGTATACTATGTAAAATATTAAAGAGAGAAAAAAAGAACTTTAAACAAGATAGATATATGAGAGACCAAAGATAGATGACAGAATGAAGAATGCAATATGAATAGCTAGTAAAATCTTTGTTTTGGCAACAAACCACAAGCTTGTGGTTAGTATTTATGATTTCTTTCTGTTGTTGCACATTATAACTGTCTTTTGCCTTCAGTAAAACCTCAGTTGGTTGCGATTCTTCAAATGAGATAAACCAGTGATTTATTCCTGAATAATTTGAACACCTAGAAGTCCTAATATTGAATCATAGTCTAACATGAATTTGCCCCCAAGAAACATGGCAGTTGGGGCCACTTTGGAGGATCCCATTCCACTGTTACATAAGGGCCTCTTGAGATTCTAGATCAATCCTCCAACATTTTAGTAAAGCCCATATTTACCTTATTTACCTACTGGTTCTGAGTCATGAGGAGCTCGAAATGGTCAGGTGTATTCTCAATTTTAAGTTCCATGGAATCATCATTGTGCCTTCTGGTAAAAACCTTCTCTTGTGCACCAAGATCTCTAAAATATAAGAGGTTAAAAGCTGGAAGATAGGGAGCAAACATTTCCCTCGTAAGTCAATTAGTATAATTTTGAGAGTTGTCATTCCTGGCCCCCACTCACTGCTTTTAGGCTCCAAGTATTCTATAGGAGAAGTGAAAAAATGGATTTTTCAGCCTGTAGGATAGAAAGCTAAAACAGATGTCATGTGCAAGTGCACCAGATACCATAAATTTTAAACTCATCAATATATTGCATGAGCTTAGTTTTAATGATTGGTGATTTGGTGTTTATTAAAACAAGATTTTGAAATGCTATTCTAGCTTGAATACTCCCGAGAGAAAAAGTTTCTGAATGACATGCCATCAGAATTCATAGAAACATTGCCCCTTCTAATATATCTTCATTTCTAAAAGATATATCCCTTCTGAGTTTCAGATTGTTTATATGAAAAGAAAATACAATCTATTCCCCAATATATAAACTCAACATGTCTGAGACCTATGTCCTCACAAAGCCTGTTTCCCTTGTGTCAGTACCAGAAATTCCATCCTCAGATATGAACCTGAGAGTCATGTTGATGTGTGCCTTTCCCTCCCTGTTCAGTCAAGATCGCAAATTCTATCTATATGCAACCTAAAGATCTTTTGGGCCACCTCATCTCTGCCCACCTTTCTAGCTTTGTCTCTTTCTAAAGATCCCAACTCCCATTCTAAATGACTTATAGTTTCCTATCAACTTCATGTTCATTTTTTTCCATCTGATTGTTTCACTTTCCACTTCTATTGTCTAAAGCACTCCTCTTCCCTTCCCACTTACAATCTCCTCCTACATCCCTTCCCTTCAAAGAAACCTTTCCTTTCCACAGACACCCACATACTTGACTCATATCATCCTTCAAATCTTAGCATTGAAAGTAATTTCCTCCAGGCCATCTTCAGTGAACTCCTACATTTGGGAGATGGGTCCCACTGCATTCTGTCCTTCCACATCAGTTCTCCAAATTGTAAAAACCCTTTTCACTCAAATTTATGTCTCATATACTTTTTGCCACAAGGCTGATGGGATACGCATTAGTCATGTTCTTGATGATAATTCGAACCTAATGGAACCATATAAACCTAATATTTTTAAAATTGAAGAAATTTAAAAGTAGTATTAATGCCCATGAAGGGTGAACACAAAATCATGATGTATGACAGTGTTTGTCTTCAAGTCAAAAATCTCAAAGGTAGTGTTTCATTAAAGATAACACTTTCAATATGCTGTGATATTAATGGGGTGTTTCAGGTAAACTTTGATTGACAACCGAGGCAATCAGTGACAGGGATACTTACCTGTTTGAATTACAGTGCTTCAGGGCAGAATAGAAACACCCACACTGGAGCAGAATACCCAGTAGGAAAATAGATGTTTCTTCCCTTTTCTGACAAAGTAATTTCCAGCAAGTATCAAAATAAAATGAAACCCAAGAATCCTCGGTCATATCAAGATCCAGGTCAAAACTTTGACTCATTGAGGAAGTTTTTATTTTAATTATTATTATTTTTTTTAATGTCAAATGGTTTGGATTATGGAAAAATTGGGGAGCTAAACAATGCAAAACATGTAGAAAGCTTAAGTTGTTACAAGACAGCTTGTGTTACATTGAAATTAAAAGACGAATGCAAATAATTATCATTAGGTCTTGCTCTGGTAACTTTCATAAAGTTTTAGACAATTTGAATGTTATTTGAGGGAAAGTAACAGATTGAAAATACTACAGGGATTTGGTATAAATTTCTATCCATTTCTTAGAATTAAAACAGTACTTAAATTCTACTTCCTTGATCTGTCAACTAGAACAAATAAACTTTTTCCACTAAGTGCTTGCATTAAGGGACACCTGGGTGGCTCAGATGGTTAAGTGTCTGCCTTTGGATCATGTCCTGGGATCAAGCCCTGCATTTGACTCTCTGCTCAGTGGGGAGCCTGCTTGTCCCTCTGCCCCTCCCCCTCCTCATGTGCTCTCTCTCTCTCTCTTTCTCTCAAATAAATAAATAAAATCTTTAAAAAAGTGCTTACATTGAAAAAGAGTATTTTAGTGATGCATTAAAATAAAAATCAATGTATGCAAAATATGATGAGATTATCCAATGAAACCAAATGGATTGTTTACAAGATTCACATTGTAATTATATATGCTATTATTGTATAACTACAAAATAATTTTTAACTGTATTTTTTAAATTTAGTACTTAAAGGACTTACTAATTATAGTGATGGAGAGCAAGAGTAGTATTTTATCAAATTTTTTCTACACCAAAATTTATTTTATGCTAAAAAGCTATTTCCAAAGACTGATATGTATTTGATATCATGGACACATACTAAATTAGCACCAAAACTAATATGCTTTGTGCAAGCATTCAAACATATTCTCAAATAGGTATTAACATTTGCTCTCCCATGATTTGAGTTTTGGATGCAGATTCAAATCTTGTGCACAACTATGATAGTTAATATCATAATTAATATGCTATTTTTTGGCATTAAACTATTTATCGCTACTGCTAAAAAGCTGTTCACATTAATAATGAATCATAATATTATTCTTTTACCAAAAAAGAAAAAAGACAAAGGAAGTTGTCTTATATACTCATATTTATGGCTAAATTATATGTTGAGTTTATTTTGAAAGTGAGACAAGCACTAGAACAAAAGCTCTTAATACATTTTCTTTGTAATTCAGGGATCAGTTGAATTCATTTGAAAATCATCACAATTATAGTACATAAGCTTTTATGATAAAATACTGAAAGGTGAATCTTAAAAATACAACCAAAATCAAACCAACTAACAAAAAACAAAATCAAAGAAACAAAATAATAACTTGGGAAACTGAAGACAAAATGCAACAAAAGAAAAAATGGGGACTCTACTAAAGTACACAGATATTAATTGACAATATACTTCTTTTTCCTAATCAGAGATGTATGCAGAGAATAGGCAGTTCTCTAAGTAGTATGGTTTGCAGTGTTCTAAAAAGAGTGCTCATGACCCAAACATCTCTTTCTTATAGTTAAACCATATCATTAAAGACTTTAAGTTTTTAAAGAGAAGGTCTCTATATTAAGCATGAAAACAAACTCATTGGAATGTGGCATTTCAGCCTCACAAAAATTTAAAAGAACACCTGTGGTAGACCGTACACACAAGTAGAGGTAGAAGATGTAAGGGGAAAAGAAGGGAGCCCTAATTGGCTGGTACAGCTGGAGTGCTTGGCAGGAGGCCTTGAGTGGTACCATTCAAAGACCAACAAAATACCACACTTTGGGAGAATGTTTCCCCCGAAAAAAAGCATAAAATCCAACTTTGCTTATTTCAATGTGTCCCGGGCTTGGCCTTTATTTCCCTTATGTTCAATACACAAACCTCCAAGCAGACTCTCTTATACCCAAGGCAAGTGTACAATTAGAGTTGTGTCACTATAACTATCTTTGTTATAGGTCCTTTAGGTGTACATCATTAGAACTGACTCTGTATCATAATATGCCTTTAAAGTGTTGTATATTTAAAGAACTCATGAGAGTTTTATGAACTGACTCTGAATGAAGTCAGAGAGGAGAACATTGAATTTCAAATCAGATAGATACCAGACATATTCTGATTCCATGTCTTAGTAATTGATCTTGTAATAGTTAACATTTCTGAAACTCAGTTTCTTCATTTGCTAAGTGGAGAATGTTATACTTTCCTTGGAACTTTTCTTTGACTGTTTTATGAGGGTTGAATAATAGTAAGATAATTTATTTAAATTGATTTACACATAATTTCTCATTCTTACAAATGATAGTATTATTACTGTTCATTCAACAAATAAAGATGGAAGTTTAATGAAAGTTCTATGAATATAAGTTCATCTCCTTAAGATTCATAGGGTTCCAAATCATACCCTAAGCATTCTAAGATCCATAGTATATTATCAGTATTCATTTCTAGCCTTAAGTTTCTCACTAAATTAGGCATTTACTGGAGGTAAAGAATACCTTCCTCATCTACATATTTTATCATCAAGTCTTCTTTCTATTGTAACGGTATGTTTGCTGAATGGCAGAGTCAGTTCTTATCATGTGTAGGAGTCTGAGCAAAATAGTTTTTAGTATTTAGTGTACAAACCTTAGGATTTAGTGCACATAACAGAGATACAAAAACAACTGTAAATTAAGTGAAATTTGTTTTTAATATTAGGGGGAAAGATGGAGAAACAATGAGAAAAGTATTTCCAATAGGGAAATGTTAATAAAGTGTCATTATAGAGAACATAGAAAACTCACCAAGTTTAGAAAGATTGAAAATTCTGATTGACAAAGGTGGCAAAGAATAATTAAGACAGGAGAAAGAACTTGAGTCCAGATAAATATGAGGTTATTTTGAGAATGATGGCGTGTTTGGTGTGGAAGGTACATGGGTAAGAGTAACAAATTAAGACTGTAAAAATGTTTAAGTGAAATCCTGGTAGTGCTGTCCAGAATTTTAGATTACTGAGCTTTTCAGCAAACCTCTTTTCTCTACATTCTGAGTACATTTCTGGACCACATCCTTTGTTTTTTTTGTAAAAGCTGGAATGGGCTTATGACCACAGCCTAGTGAAGAGAACGAGGGTGGAACTTTTACTTTCCACATTAAAGCTTGGCCAATATAAATCTCATGTACAGTATTATCTCATCTTCTACTGCAGGTGGTTGGGATGACCAGAACCAAGTTCTGAAGTTAGAGAACTTCTGTCATCTTGGATCCTTGAATTTATTTTGTCAAGCCAGGAAGTGAGAATCTGTTTTACCCAGCCATTAATATTTCAGGACTTATTTGTTATGCTGGCTTGCATAATTTTCATGCACTACATTAGATTCTGTCCTGAGCCATCAGGTACTAGTGAACAGGTGAGAGGCACCATTCTGTATTTTTAAAGATTACTTTGGGCGCAACTGGGTGGCTCAGTAGGTTAAGCAACTGCCGTCAGCTCAGGTGAGCCCCCTGTCGGCTCCCTGCTCAGGAGAGAGCCTGCTTCTCTCTCTCCTTCCCTTCTCCCTCTCCCTCCTCCTTCGTGCTCTCTCTCACTATCTCTGTCTTTCTAAAATAAATAAATAAAATCTTAAAAATAAAAAAAAAGATTACTTTGTTGGTGGCATATAGAGTTTAAAGAAAGAGTTTTTCTTTTTTAAGAAACTTCTAAAATAGAATAAACAAATGATTAGGGAACTTCAAACTAGGGAAAATATAACGAGAGTAAAAAAAGGCAATGCAGTGACTACCTATATGAATCCATTGCCTCCAGGATAATTGCTGTTTTGTTTTTTTTAATGTTATATTGGAATTTATCTGAAGCCATCTCAATGCTAAAATGAGTAAACTAGTTTCATGTATTTAAATTGGGGAGAACCTAAGTTTAGCCAATAAGAGATACCAATATCTGAAACTTGTAAAATACCATATTTATTTTCCAGATAGTTTAAAATAAGCAAGATTTGAAAGGAAAGTGTAGAGAGTTGAGACTATCAAGAAAAGCAAGCAAGCAAGAGAGAGGAAGGAAGGAAGGAAGGAAGGAAAGAAGGAAGGAAGGAAGGAAAAAGAGAAAGAAAGAAAGAAGAAAGAGAGGGAGGAAGGATGGAAGGAAGGAAGGGAAAGGAAAAAAAGGAAAGAAAGAAAGAAGAAAGAAAGAACGAAAGAAAGAAAGAAAAGAAAGAAAGGGAGGGAGGGAGGGAAGGAAGGAAAGAAGGAAGGAAGGAAGGAAGGAAGGAAGGAAGGAAGGAAGGAAGGAAGGAAGGAAGAAAGAAAGGAAGGAAGGAAGAAAGAGGTGAGAAGGAGGGAGGAAGGGTACAATACACTGCTTTGAATATGATACTTTACTTATTAATCGGAAAGCCTCTTTAAACAGCACTTCATAAGATATATATGATTGTACTTCTTCATTATTAACTACTCCACAATATTTATGGATGATAAGTTGATATTGGACATTTTAAAGTCAGTCAACTGTTCTTTCCTTTCACTACCATCCACAGTTTACCAAAACTTACATCAGATTTTCTGAAATGCTGAAAACCCACAATAACATGTTGAAGTACCAGCATGGTGGAAAAGGACAGAGGGGAAGAAAGCCAAATGGAGTCCGGAGCTGAGGATAAAGGAAGGTGGTCAAGAAAAGGAAAAGAGGAAATATTTCTTCAAAAGTTTAAATTTAAATTGTTTTCTGAAACAGTGATTCACGCAGCTGCTATTGAGCCAGACTTAGAATGCAGCTCTCAGACAGCCATCCTGCTCACCATGATAAAGTCAAGCAAAGATGCCCTTTCAAGAGCCAATGTTCAAACCTGGTTCAGCACATCCTATCTTCTCATTCTAAAATCCCATCTCTTGGAATTTTTGAAGTAAATTTGTTATATTAAAGAATTAATATACATACAGAGAAGTATACAAATCATAAGTGTATGGCTCAAAGATTCTTTTACAAAGTAAATACAAAACTATGAAATATTTCACAAATATGTGTATCAGCCAGAAGAGAAGACATGCTAATATTCTTGGTATCATTCAAATATACATACACATAAAACCAGAGTGACTGTCCCTGTGTGGTTTTGTTAAAAGGAAAATAAAACATCTGAGACTTCAAGAAATGTATGGGATAAGAGATGGTAGAAGAGGGGAATTCTTAATCAAACAATTATAAATAAATCTCTAAAAAAGAAAAGCTTGCCACATATGTAACCACTAACTTGTTGTCTCTCCTTTAAATTTTTTTTTACAGTGTATGAAATATGTTTCCTTTTTGGGTGAGGTAGAAAAAGAAATTTTAATGAGAAATTATTAATGTTTAAAACTGACACGAGTGATATCTGGAGACTTCAGCAGATGGGAAAAGTGTTACTTTTGCAATACTCAAGTTCCTGACAGCCTGACAGATAAGCATAACAACATGGCAACAGGAAAGAAAACACATATTTGCTTTCAGTCACTGAGGTAACAATACTGTCAAGTCTTCAAAAACAGCTGCTTCTGTTTAAAATTAGTATTTGCCATTAATTGCTAACTTACTAGTATATACACGTACACATGATTTTTAACAATCATGGTTAAAATTAGTTTCCCATATTATTTAATCACCTTGTTAATATATTCCATTAACCCGAATATTACATCCTCTAATAATATAATAGAATTTTTTATTTATATATAGGATAAATCTTGAATTTTTAGCTTGAGAAATGTGCCACTGTTAGGCATGACTTGGCATTTAATAACTAACTGGATTAAAAACTCTTATTTTGAACATCTGGGTATATTTGCTGCCAGAAATTGTCCTTGGGTTATCCCCATCTCAACCATTGTTGTTTAAATAAATATCGTCTAATCATGAGGAATTTTTAAAGTATAAATACACTATAAGAACTCTAAATAATTATTTCTATATGTAATTATTAAAGCTTTTACATTTACACATATTTCAACATGATGTACATTTTGTATATGAAAAGGATAAATAGCATACAGTCCATCATCTGATGTATTGTACAAAAGTATTTGACCTAATCTCTGATATTATCTTGGAGAATTTTCCCCTCAAATTGCTTTATAGTGCAGCCAAATTCTAAATCAAATATTTATTTGTCTCTTTTTAGAAAATATTTTATTTATTAGAGTTTCCATATAAAACTTAATTGAAAGCTTAATATTATTTTGTCCTTATTAATAGCTTAAAGCACATAATAAGATATTGGTCTTTGTTAAGCTATTTTATTGAACATTGACCAAGTATTTGATTTCCTTTGTAATTTCATTATTAAATACTGAGATATGGACCAAATTCTCTAAGTTATTACACACACACACACACACACACACACTTATGCATTGTGTACATATAGCAAGCAAGACAACCTAAAGCATGTTTATAGATCACTATAAGACAAGACAGTGTTAGCAAAAGAGGAAACACTACAGTATAGTAATTTGATGAGGAGAAAAAAATATTTATTTTTGGAAGAAACTAAATATTCAAATATTCTTGCTGCTCTCAAGAAGCAATTATATAGTTTTGAGGAGGTAGAAAAATATATACCTCTAAGGTCCCAGTTCTTCAAATGTTTCTTTATTTTATTACTTAGCCTCAGGTTCACATTTGCCTCAAGAGACTATCAGAGACAAGAGCATTACCAGATCCCTCTAGAACTTTCTCCCTATATTTGTTAAAGGAAAAAAAAAATGTTTTAGTATCTTAAACCTTAAACAAAAGTAACAGAATTCACAGTTTTTAACTGGGGAGGGAAAATGGTAAAAGCATGCAAAACTTGACAGATTTTCTTTTGATTTTTATTGAAGCACAGAATAATCTTTCAGTCTTAATAAGGTAAGATAACAACAGTTTTAATTAATTTCTAAAAACTCATTCAATTTCTCTCTGAAAGTAATAAAATTGAAGCAAGAAGTAAACAATTGAGCATTTTTAAAAACCTCTTTTGACAATTCTTCCTGCAAAGAAAGTTAAATTTGTCCTGTGAAAGTTTTCTATCTCAACACTGCTTTCTTATGAGGATAAACTTCTGTCAACCAATCTGTCCTTAAAACACTTGCAAGGGACCTTCTAGTCTACCTTATGAAAATAAAGTATGCAGGATAGCTCTTCCCCAACATAGGGCTGGGGGGAAAAGGGAGACTGCACTCTTTACCAGCCAGCTGCCTTGCCAAACCTTCCCTAGAGAGTGGCAGTTGAGGGTGGGAAAAAGGGACCATTGCCTGACTACCATCATCCACCCAATCTAGATCTTTTGTAGGGTAGAGTTGGGGAAGATGGAATCTACCACTGTTTTCTGAGCCTGCTGGAATAGCTTTTCCACACCAGGAATTTCAGTGGGAGTGAGCCCCCAACTCAAAGGCTATTGCCTTTCACTCTTATTACTAAGTATCCAGAGACCTTGTTGAAAAAAATGCTTCTCAATTTGTTGTGAGTCAATCTCCAGAGACTATGAAAAATTGTCTTTTCTAATTTTGACCAGTTTATAGATTCCTCTTTGGGTGAGACCTTTTGCCAAGCTGCTCATGCTGTCACTCCGTAAGACCCACCTGGGTATTTCTTTCTAGTTCCAAATGCCAAGTTAGATCAAGTTATAAGCTTAAAATGTCTATAATATACCATAAATAAGAAGAAAAATATCTAACTTTTAAATAATTGGAAGGAGTGGGCAGACAGGAGGTTACAAATAAAGTATAGTTTTTTATGACCATTCAGCCTTTTCCATAAAAAATCAGAATCATTCGTGAGCTTTTTGGGTTTTTTTTCTTTGTTTTTTAAGAAGGAGGGGTGTTAATTTCTCAAATTTCTGGCAGCAAAAAATAAGACCTTTTGTATCTCCAACCTACTTGATTTTAAACTGCTTCCTTGTCTTGGTCCCTTAAGTTTAAAATTAGTAAAGTTTTATTTTATATTATTATAAAGTGTATTTATAGCACTGCTCTATAAAATATATCCTTATTAGGATCATCTAGGAATAACATTAGATATTCAGTATTTTTTTAACTTTGGAATACTATTTTTATTCAGTGAAACTTAGTCAAAAAATTAACTTGACTCTTGGTATCTTCATATTTGAACTTTAAAATAAGGTGATCTTGTTTTTACTGATCATATGGACTTATCTCTATTTCAGCTCTTTTCATTCTTTTTCACTGTTCTAAATAATTCAGAAAACAATTCCAATTTTACTCTTCCATAAGTATATTTTACTTTTAAATTATGTGGTACATTGATGCACTCTACTTATAGCAATTTAATTTAAAAAAATTCTCACAGAATTCCTACTATGTGTGCGGTTATAAGCTAATTAAAAAGGAACAAAGTAGAGCCCCAACCCAGTAATTTTCACTACCTAGGGGGAAGTACAAAATTTAGTTTAAAATACAATCAAAATGATAGTGCCAATGAAGATTGAACACAAAGAACTATGACAGTTCAAAATAAGGAAAGATTACATCATGTTGGGAGAATCAAGACAGGAAACTCATAGTGTATATGATATATATTTATTCATTCATCAGTCACCTCCTGCTGGGCAGTGGGGTGTAAGATGTAATATAGAGATGTGTGTGTGTGTGTGTGTGTGAGAGAGAGAGAGAGAGAGAAGAGAGAGAACAAGTGAGATCATACTTGATACTTCAGAGTAAGAACATTTGGGCATATACATGTTAGGCTAAGTTGGAAGAGAAGAGCCTTGCAGAGAGAAAACAGCATACAAGTTGAGGCACTGAGTCTAAGAAGAGAGTCACAGACCACTATGCCCTCAGGGCCCAATGGGTTAGGGTCATTATGTGAAGTGGGCCACGTGTAACACGATAGGGGAAGTGGGCACATGTACCCTGCAAAGAACATAGACTTTGCTCTTCTTCAGACAACAATTTTCATGCAGTAAATATATATGGTCCTAAGACACATTATCTGCATATCCTGGTTAGTTACCTCTCATTGATCATCTTCAAGAGTCAAGAGAGCTTTCACAAAGGCACTGTTCAGTTGTTTGTATTCATTGGCCCAGATATCAGATAGTCTTCGACATAAAAACCTATGGTTTTACATGTGAGTGTCTTATTGTAAATACTTTAGAAAAAATCTGCACTTGCTCTTTATTTTGATAAAGGATATTCCTAACAAAATTCAGTTCAAATATTTGGGAAGTTAGAAAAGTTCGCTTTTACAAACTACTCAAAATGTAAAAAATAAATCTTGTAATGAACAAATTGATGATCTGAATGTGGCCTTGTTATAATAGTTTATAAAATACAAGTACATCTTTAGTGCCTGGGTGGCTCAGTCAGTTAAGCATCTTTAAGCATGTTTAAAGATGCCTGAGAGAAAATTAAAAAAAAAAAAAAATCTTTAAAAAAAAAAAAGGGCACCTGGGTGGCTCAGTCATTAGGCGTCTGCCTTTGGCTCAGGTCATGATCCCAGGGTCCTGTGATCGAGTCCTGCGCCCCACTCCCTGCAGGGAGACTGCTTCTCCTTCTGCCCCTCCTCCCACTCATTCTCTCAATCTCTTTCTTTCTCTCAAATAAATAAAATCTTTAAAAAAAAACACAAGTACATCTTGAGTTATTATATATTAATACTATAGACATTCCATCTTGATTCTTAGTATTTTCTTTTTCTTAAAGATTTATTTATTTATTTGAGAGAGAAAGAGCGAGAGAACACATGTCCATGTGCAGGAGGGAGAGGCAGAGGCAGGGAATCTTTAAGCAGACTCCCCACTGAGTGTGGAGCCCCACATGGGGCATGATCTCACAACTCTGAGATCATGACCTAAGCAGAAATCAACAGTTGAGTGCTTAACCAACTGAACCACCCAGGCAACCACGACAATTTTCAAGACAAATTTCCAACTGTAATTCTTATGCTTCCACTGCCACGATAAATAAATAAATTAATCAATTAATTAAATAACGCACTGTGTCAAAGGCAATCCTCTGACCATATGTGAGATTAAATTCTAAAGTGAATTTGTATCTTAGATACTTTTCCATTACACAAAACATTTACTCAATAATAAACTTATGTTTCATACTCTTCTTTTTTTTTTTTTTAAAGATTTTATTTATTTATTTGAGACAGAGAGAATGAGAGAGAGCACATGAGAGGGGGGAGGGTCAGAGGGAGAAGCAGGCTCCCTGCCGAGCAGGGAGCCCGATGCGGGACTCGATCCAGGGACTCCAGGATCATGACCTGAGCCGAAGGCAGTCGCTTAACCAACTGAGCCACCCAGGTG
>NC_138369.1:102380889-102394194 GCF_054177405.1 Leptonychotes weddellii | reverse complement strand
TTTTTTTTTTTTTAAAGATTTTATTTATTTATTTGAGACAGAGAGAATGAGAGAGAGCACATGAGAGGGGGGAGGGTCAGAGGGAGAAGCAGGCTCCCTGCCGAGCAGGGAGCCCGATGCGGGACTCGATCCAGGGACTCCAGGATCATGACCTGAGCCGAAGGCAGTCGCTTAACCAACTGAGCCACCCAGGTGCCCTCATACTCTTCTTATATTAAAAAAATTTCAGTGATAACAATTATCTGAATTTTTGTGGTATCAAATATCTAAAAGTCTTCAATTTGTTGAAAATTTTCAAAATTTATATAATTGAATACAAATTACAATGTATTCAGTATATTCATGGCAAATGCTCAATTAATATGGCATTATCAATTAGTGAATAAGTAAAGAATATATTTGAAACTGGATTATCTTGAGGATTTTTTTAAATATCATACATAATTCATATTTGGATAAGTCAATGATTCATACAGTGTTCCAATCTGGAAAGATCAGATTATAGAGAAAACCCTATGTGTTTCTAATAATAAGTACAAGCTAGTATTAGATATAGGGGAATCTTGGAAAATACCTATTAATTCTCAAAAAATAACTTATTAAAATTTATTAATTACATGATGAGTATAGTCAATTTTGTAGTGACATACACACATAATCACAGATTTTTTACAAAGAAAACTGAACAGGTTTTGAAGTAAAGACACTTTAATTGTGGAAATGGAAAGCAAAGTTGAGTACTTCATTTTTAAAATCTCAGAGACTGAAATGCTCAAAGAAAATTTGTGCCTTTTTTTAAAAAAAGCATGTTATCAACTTGAACAGTGTGCCAAAACTTGGCTATTTCTAAAAAGAGTGATTTGAAGCTGAGAATAACTGCAAGAATGGAACATTAGCTATTACATTTAGAGGGAGACTACTAGAAAGGTGACTTTTCTGCTTCACATGTCTTCCAGTGGGAACAATGGATTCCTAGCCTCCTAACTAATGTCATCATGAACATAAAATCGTTACGCCACACCGATTGAAAAATCACTGCCTCATCGTCTATGTTCACTACATTTGCGGTTGCATTCCCATATCACTATTCTTGAAAACACCTTCAGCTGTAACTTGCTGTTTAACTTACAGAGTTTCTATAGTTGCTATTGTTGGGGAACTACAACTAAAAACAAAATCTTCTTTCAACACAGAAAATCCTCTCCACAAAGATAGTAGAGGGGAAAAAAAAAAAAAAAGGTTTATTATTGAATAAGCTTTCACAGGCAATCTGCTAAGAGGTTTCAAGGATAAAAAGAAATATCACCCTGTATACAGTCTAGTAGAAACAACCATTGCATACATGTTCTCAAGATAAACCATACCCAGTTCTCAAATAAGAGAACTTGACAGCACCAACAGTTGCATAGAGTTTATTCAAACTTTACCTGGTAATTGAGGTGACCACCTGTATTGGCTGATTGGCTTTATCTGGAGGGAAAACAAATTTCTTACATCTTTATGACAGAGGTAGTTCTGTAAGTTGGAGCAAGGCGCCCACTCCTACCCTTCCACAGAAACTTGGAGATAGGGGGTACTATTTCCCTTGATGTTTCCAGATCTTTGAGAAAGACATTATTGAGTTATAAAGCTGACAAAAGGTCTATTTAATTATCAGAAGTGTTTACCTATATTTCAAAGAGAGGAGCAAGTACTACAATTGTTAAGTTTTCTAAAGTAAATAAATGCCCTGGGAAAAGGAAGAAAAGGGGATCTCTTTCCTTATTTTCAAGAGAGAGAATTAAGCCTCCTATTTTTAAATTGTCCTTACACTATGTAAGAAGAAAATACATTATAAAAATTTCCTACAGGCTTAAAATGTGTGCTTAAAGGAAAATTGTCTATCCCATAATTATCATACGATGAAATTGATGTTATTTCTCTTAAAAGCATATGGATATGAATGTTTTTAAAATATTTCTTCTCTTTTCTCCAAGAACTTACTGACATTCACTGATTTACCAAAATTCTTTAAAGGCTTTATGAAATGGGTGTTAATTTTAAACTACACTTTTATGAAATCACTACTATTCTGCTAATCCTAAGAGTGAGAAAGCCCTAAAGATCTAAAAGGTCATTTAAACACCTGGAATTTATAAAAGTAAATTATTTACCATTGAAATTAAATGAAATTATATAGTCTTTTATTTTCTTTTTAAAAATTATATGACTCAATTAGTCAAAATGTAAAGATAGATGAGCTGTATTATGTGTTAAACAGGCTTCCCCTTGAAAAAGAATGTGTAATATGGCTTTCAAGAAAGAAGGGCATTTTGGTATTTTGATACAAGCACCCCATGAATGTGGAAACAGACTGGCATCCCATTTTTTCGGATGCCAGCTTCTCTTCAGTAACTGACCTATGAGCATGTGAGAAAGGAATGGTGTAGGTATGCTGTGAATACAACACTTTCTTGTCTCTGGCAAAGTCTAATTTGAGCACATGCTAGAAACATGCAAGTCATTTTTGCTGTTGTAAATTTAATCCATTCTTTCTTTTCCAGAGATATTCATTACTTCAAAAGTCCAGTGCTTTAAACTTTATGTTTCTATCACTCATTTTAGAAAAAACAGAAACAAAAACTTTATTATCTTAGGGGCCATTCTTTTTAGAGTCTGCATTGTGACTATTAGATATCTATTAGCTTGTTTTGTTTTATACTATTCCTATGCCACAGTGGTATCGTGGTATAAAATATTAAATTTAATATGTTCATATGAGCTTAACTGAATTTGCAGAGCAAGTAAAATATTGGTTTTAATGTAATATGTTTTATTAACAACTTCTATCATGTGAAAATGAAGTGATTGTCAATTTTTAAAAGCATCTTTAACTGCTACAGAACTTTAGTTTGGATTCCTTGAGGCAACTAAATTGGTAGAATAAAATAAAAAATTGACAAATCTTACTAATCCTCTGTAGATTTTCCAAGGATAAATTGGTTTAATCAACGAAATGCCACTTAATTGTAACATTCCTATTATAATGAGTTAATCCAGATATCCAGAGGCTTACTTTGTTTTTTTGCTTCATGCTATTTCTTGGTTGTATTAGAAGGTAGAAAATTTGGTAATGTAGAAAGACTCAGAAGTATATTCCATGGAACTTATTATTTTCCTGGCTCTATACTCTCACATTTGTGAAATGCATTTCAACAAATAGCCACAGTAGTTTCTAAACAAAGGAAACATAATACCATGTTTATCAATGGTGGATTAGCCATCCCATTCATCTTTACTACCCTGAGTATATTCCACCAGGGGAATAGTCTAAAAAGAAAGAAACAGTAAACCCAATTTGAAAAATTTTATTGACTGTATATTGAATAAATAGACGATAATTACAAAGAATCTTTTGGAGCCTATGTTTTCTTGATTATGATTTTTTATATTGTGATATTTAACATTGCATCCTATTAAATATTCTTTTGATTTAATGATAATTATAATTTCAATAAAGTATGTTTATCCATGATATGCTACAAATCATCACTGCCATATGTTCTCTGAAAGAATTCAAAATGGATTAAGGTTAATTCTTAATGAGTAGGGTTTGAAGACTCTAATTAAAGTTCAGGGAGAGAAGCTGAAATTTCTGGCATGTGAGCTAAAGAAATACAAGCACATTATTGCTAAGTAAAGGAGTATTAATTTTTTGGATTATAATGAAGATGGGAAACAATTGAAAACAAAGCCAGTCATGTAGAGGGGATAATCTTAACAAATATTTCTTAAACATTTCTGTTTCATTAATGCTACCATTTTCTTATTTTTCTTATTCCAATAAAAAAGTAAGTTCTTAGTCATCTGCATTAATAACAGCACAGCTAAATCTGAGAACTAATGACTAAAATGCTTAACCTTGAACTTTAAATGATAGACTTTTTGCTTAAGTCTATATGTGAAAACATTCCTCTGCTATGAACATTAGACTCATTAATATTGTGCTAACTTGACATCCATGTTTTATCTGAATGTTATATTTTCTTATAGAATTGAAGAATTTCTGAAGAGGGTAGAAATCCATCATTTTAAGAAAGGCTAAAAACTTCAAACACGTGCAAACAATTTTTACCTAAATTTTAAAATATAAAAACATTTGTTGAAATGTAATTGAATATTTCTGTCATGGTTAAAAGACAACTCATGATTTTGGAAGCTTGTGTGCCTCCGCATTGTTCATTGTAAATTTATGGTCCAGGTGCATTTAGCTTTATGTAAGGAAGACTGCATTAATTATAAAACAAGCAAGTTAGACATTTCAGTCTGGAAATTATAGCAAACAGAAGCTAATCATATTATTTTAATAAGGAATGACAAATAAAACTCAAAAGTAGTGATTCTGCATTTTCTTTTCCCACCAGTACTTCTCTAGCATACCCTTCCCTGACTTCCATACTCTTTCCTCTCCATTCAGATAAGGCTTTATTCTTCCATCTCCCTACACTTACTCTGAGGTCCCACATTCATTGTTTGAAATATCAGAGCCATTTAGAGTGATCTCCAAGAAATCCAACTGCTTTAAGTTCCCACTTTTATTGTTTACAGGAATTTCTAGAAGACTAAAAATCATCATTTGGATTTTCCTCTACTTCGAAGACAACGTGAGCAAAACTGAAGAATGTTTCTCAGCAAACTACCTTCCACGTCAGAATTTCATGATTCTATATATGGTATCATCATTCTTTAATGTTTGCTCTTTATTTTACAGCCCTTACTGTCCTTTGAACAGATGTCAGCATCTTACTTGTTCCCTAATCAATGGGTTAAATAAAATGTTTGAAATTAAAAAAAAATTTCATCAAATCTTGCTGATTCTCTCTAATGAATTCATCCTTCCATTTCTCTTTCTACTGCTGTCACCAACTGTCTGGGTCTGCTGATCCTCTGTTTTCCAAATTGCTTTTCACACTATTACCTGTCCCTCTCTCTTCATTATTCTACATATCATTTTAGAAATTTTTATCAAACACTATTTTATTGGCTTGTTCTTCTATTTAAAAATTTTTAAAATCATATTAATTATAACAACAAAAATATAATTTACTGAATCATTATATTTCAGACACTGTGGTGGATATTTAAAGTACATTATCATTTAAGTCAAACCTTTTGAACTAAGTATTATTCTTACAACTTACAGAGATGTTTTTAGCAGCTCAGAGAAGCTAAGCTATCTACACACCTCAAGCAGCACATACCAGGGCCCAGTTAGTAATTCAGAGCTTCTGTTCATTACTCTACCGCATCAATATACAGTGAAAGGGCTTTTTATTGCAAATCTCAATAAATTTGGCTTCCTTTTTTTTGGTAAAGTAATGATTGTAAACTTAAAACTTTTAAGATAAAACTCTTTTAACTTGTACATTAATGAGGGAATCGGTAAGATGTCATGACTGGTTCCAAGGGCATCTGAGAAGCTAGGACATACAGACAACAAAAAAATGTTATACATTATAAAATATAATTCCTGAGTTGGATATGAAACAGTTTAATGTCCACAAGGCCACATCTCTTTAGGTTTCTCTCTTCCTTTGAACCAAAATTATTTGCATCTCTGTTAGGCAAAGAAGTTAGCAAGTAACTTCAAAAAGTCTAGGACCTTTCACCAGTCGTAATTAATAACATGAACTAAGTACATTCCCTTAGACCAGCACATTGCAATAAAAATATAATGTGAACTACACACACAATTTTTGCTTTTAGTGGGCTTATTAAAAATAAAGAGGTGAAATTCATTTTAGTATATTTTATTTAACCCAATATGCCCAAAAGATTGTCATTTTAACATCTAATGAATATAAAAAAACCTAAGAAGACATTTTGAATTTTTTTCATATTGTCTTAGGAGCCCAGTTTGTATTTTAACTCACAGCCCTTTGAATTCAGACAAGTCATAACTTAAGTGTACAGTAGCCCCATGTGGCTACTCCTATCTTACTGGACAGTCTGGCCCTAAATAATCCTTGGATGGCTTCAGCCAATGCATGAAATGCCACCCATATTTACCTATATGTTATGGCCTTATTTACAAGTTTCAGGCAGTTTTTTCTGAAAGGGTACACTTCCAACACCCCCCATGAAGTGGAAAAATCTTACCTTCCCAGGAATTAATACCCATCCTTATAACTTAGGTCTACTTAATACTGACTCATCACACAAGCCTGGCCATTTCTCATTGAACCTTCATCACTCATATTGTCGTCCCATTATACAAGGCGAATTTTTGTTGAGTGCCAATTGTTCTATATGCAACATCTTATTTAATCCTTTTAACTATCTCATGAGCTGGGTATAATATTATTCCTATTTTATAGATGAGAAATCCAGGGTATGGAGGGTTGAAAAACCTGGCCAAGGTCACGAAGGTAGCACACGGCAGAGCTGGGACTTCAACCCAGGTACCATGTCTGCAAGGCTTTTCTCTGAATTTTTCTATCTCCCCGTAATACTTTCATATACTGGTCCAGCCAGGATTAATAGATAGTTTCTGGGCCTCCATGTGTGTTTTTAATGAGTGCTGCATAATTCAGCACTTTACTTTAGATAATTGTTATAGATGAGCCATTTCTGTTTCCCCTGTTTTATTATAAACTCTATAAGGACTAAGGTCATGATACATTGTCACCAACAGCACGCATTGCATAGAGAATCTGCTGGACATGTAAGTGATGCCTATTATGATTACAGACCCTTACTGTCTCCCTTAGAACTGATGCTTATCTTGCCTACATTAAAATGTGAAATAATAAGTTCATGCCGGTCTAAACTGTGATCAGGAAAAATATACCCTGCAAACAAAATATGATGAGTAAGTCAAGCAATGGGTCATGAAGCTGTTCTGAAAGGTTTTCAGCAAAAGGGAATCAAGAATATTGAGAAAACTAGAGCTGATGAGAACATTTCTCTCCCTGTTCCTGGGCCTATATTTAATTCTTATTGGCTAGTGATGGGAAATGGTTATTAAGTGTGGCATACTTGACAAGGGTGGTGAAGGAAATCAATGACCACATAAATAAAGTGATTAACTTTAACACATTTTATCATTTAGCCATTAACTTTAAGCAGCCACACTGTTTCCCTCAGGTTCCACATTTACTTTGTGCCTCGGGAACATTGATTACATTGTTACAGTACCCATGGACTTATCAACAAAAGCAACTCTTTACTTTCCAAGATCTTCTATTGAGTTCAAGTAAATTGGTACCAAAAGGAAAATTGTCACATAAAAAGTTTTGGCAAATTTATTTGAGCCAGTTTCACTATGTAAACACAGATCTTTTATTTATTGATATATCTAGGAAAAAAAAATAGAACACATATCAAATGATTTACCCTTTGTTATTGCTAACACACATTAGATGGCCCAATCTCCAAGGTCACTATTTCCAGAAATCTATCTTTCCTTCTTTCTTCCTTTTTTTTTTTTTAGAAAACTAGGTAAGTTTGCTCTCAGAAATTTTAAATTTAAATATTTTTATACAAAGGCTTATATAGGTGTACTTGCCCAGACTAGCCAACAATTTACTAGATCAGAGATGTTTTAAAAACAAATTATTGAAGTAAACATTTATTTGAAGGTTTTCATTAAAAAATGAATTTCACTAGGGTCCTAGAAAGAAACATCCATTAAAAGACTTTAAATCCTTTTCTAATAAAATTATTTTTCCATTGTCAGATCCTTTATTCTGCAGGGGGAAAAAGTAGTTTATTTTTCAGACTACTACTTTTCTAAGTGTGTGACACTTCAGATGGCTTTCAAGGCAAGTATATTAATTTTATATTTCTAAATTTTTAACTTACTGTACAGTGTATGTTATATTAAGTTAATGAAATAGTCATTAAAAAATGAGTAAACCACACTTTGTTTAACAATAGTTTAAAATAGGAACTAGAGGGTATTATGCTGAGCGAAATAAGTCAATCAGAGAAAGACATGTATCATATGACCTCACTGATAAGAAGAATTCTTAATCTCAGGAAACAAACTGAGGCCTGCTGGAGTGGTGGAGGGTGGAAGGGACGGGGTGGCTGGGTGATAGATATTGGGGAGGTTATGTGCTATGGCGAGCACTGTGAATTGTGTGGGACTGTTGAATCACAGACCTGTACCTCTGAAACAAATAATACATTATATGTTTAAAAAAAAAAAAAGATAGTAGGAAGGGAAAAATGAAGCAGGGGAAATCAGAGGGGGAGACGAACCATGAGAGACTGTAGACTCTGAGAAACAAACTGAGGGTTCTAGAGGGGAGGCGGGTGGGGGCATGAGTTAGCCTGGTGATGGGTATTAAAGAGGGCACACTCTGCATGGAGCACTGGGTGTTATACGCAAACAATGAATCATGGAACACTACATCAAAAACTAATGATGTAATGTATGGTGATTAACATAACATAATAAAATAAAATTTTAAAACATCTTTAAAAATAATATAAAATATAAATAAAATACATGAAAATAATATAAAATATAAATAAAATACATGAAATATATGTAATATGTAAAAATTAATATATATGCCGCTAAATGGAATGGTAATGACTAATATCTTTGTAAAGAGTTTATTACATACTATCCTTAGCCAAAATGATTATGTTTATTATGTATTGAATGGAGCACTGGGTGTTATATGCAAACAATGAATCATGGAACACTACATCAAAAAAATTAATTTAAAAAAACAATAGCTTAAAATATGCCACGTTTGTTTAACAATAGTTTAAAATTGGTAGTTTTCATGTAGAACCATCCCCTTAACTGAAAATTTTCTTTATTTTCTCCAGCTAACCATCCCCTTAACCAAAAGTTACCTTTATTTTCTCCAGCTAACTTTTGTTAGCTGGAGAAAACGCCGAATTTTCTGCTAGATACTGGATCTGAGATGATGATGCCAACTGTATTCATAGTTGACCTTCCTATTATCTTACAAATCTTGGATCATAAAATATTCTTGTTTTCCCAGTTCTGAATACTCATTTAGCATGGTTCATACAATATCATTTGAAATGTTTAAGACCTAGATAAAGCAAAGGAATACAGTAGACCAAAAATGAATTATACATAGAAACTTGCTTATTGACTTGAGATTTTTATGGTTTCCAATGTGACCTTCTCTGTAAATGTAAAAGTAACTCACAAATCTGAAATAGTTTTTACCTCAAGGGAAATATGTGTCAAAGAATACCATGTGCAAAATTTAGCATGAGTTTTAAAAAATATTTTAAAGTTTCAAGGTGACAGATTTTATTTGATCCATTTTTTTGTCTGCTATTCTTCAATCTGGTGTACTCTGTTTTTCAACACTGTGCGTATATATCACATGTCAGATTTTATCTTTTGGTTAAGGGAAAATTCTGATCATTTTGTTTTAATTGTGAAGAATATTTTAATTATGAAAGTTTTATTTAAAAATGCATAGCTCTTATTATATTTGCTTCTTTTTTAAACAAAAATATTTATTATTTATGATTTTTAATATATATGTTTCCTACTCCCCTAACTTCATTTTCCAAAGAAGTTGAGAATATAAGAAACTAAAGACCTGGTGAGACTAAAGTCAATAAAATCAACGTTGAAGGGCACCCTTTCTCTCTAAAAAAAAATAAATAAATTAAATAAATGAAATCAATGTTGAACTATAATTCCATCTTTAAAAAAATACTATAACTTAATTCCATTCCATTAAGGAATTATTCCATAATTCCATTATGATGAAGTTTAACCTTTGAAAACAATGCTTTTGAAATAATAGTAATAGTCATAATCCCATGTGTGTTTCTTTTAAGGTATAATTTTTCCATCTGACAATGGCCAATGTTTTTAAGTTTTTCGATATTACTGACACGTTCATGGGAGTTACGAATATAAAAGCGAGAAATGTTTTCAGCAGATGGTTGATACAACCCTTTATCCTTATTTAAAGTAACCTCTCTCACATAATTCCACTCTGCACCTGTTGAGAATGTAATTATTCAAGTCCTTGGTTTGCTTGTAAGACAAAGCACTAGGCATCAAAGTGAGATGCACTGAAATTTCAAAATTTAAAATGCCTTTAAATTAAAAAATAAAAGTATTTAGAATGACATGCCTTTTTTGTAAATTAAGTTTATGTGTTAGAGATTATGGATATTTCTGTGAAAGATCAAAGACATTCAAAAATGAGAAATAGATGTGGGAAGTAAGTTTATACTCACCAGGTGTTCAATGCACTCCTAGGTCCCAGGTACAACAGCTAGTTTCATTTTCATCACTTAAAAGCAAAAAACAAAGAAAAGACCAAAACAACAGAACATATTTTGCACTCATCTCAGTGATTAAAACCTGAGTTAATTTAGTGTGGGATCGAAATTGTAATGTTCAAAATATTTAGAGGAACGACATAAAATAAATTCTGACTTGAAAAAAAAAAACAATTCTAATACAATCACCCCTAATGCAGTGGACTAATTATTATCTGAATAAGTTATATTAGGTAATTGCAACATTTGTAAAGGTTGAATAAGCCTGTTGTTTTAGACAAAAAAAATAACAAAAGAGTCAATTTGGCTCAAACATATAATAGATTTGTGACCTTGGTCAAGTCAGAGAACATCTCCAGTCTCACTGTTCTCCTAAAGAAAGTGACAATAATAGTTCCACATATTTGTGATGTATATAAATGTACCTATCAAGCCAGAACCTCCTGGGGAGGCCTAAATGCCTTGTGGGTGTCCTTTTCTTCCAATAATGATCATAAGCACCATTATAGAATGGCTTTCTGTATACTGCATATTGTATATACACTAACTCTAGTCTTATGGTGTAGATTTTATTAGTATCATTATGATATTACACCACGAGTAAATCAATAGTAGAATGATTGACATTTTGGACCAAATAGGTCTGGTGTGCTGAGCCGTTCTGTGCACCATAGGATGTTTAGTCTCATCCTTAGCCTCTGCCCACTAGATACCAATAGCATACATCCTTTTGACCCCACAACCCTAGTTATGACAACCAAAAATATCTCCAGACATTGCCAAATATCCCCCGGTAGGCAAAATTGCCTCCAGTTGAAACCACCAGGGTAAACTGCAATTCTAAAGTGTGCCAGAGCTCTGCTGGATTTCAATGGCATAACATATTAATATTCTGGGACTCCTGGGTGGCTCAGTCAGTCAAGCATCTGCCTTTGGCTCAGGTCATGATTCCAGGGTCCTGGATCAAGCCCTGCATCGGGCTCTCAGCTCAGCAGCAAGTCTACTTCTCCCTCTCCCTCTGTGACCTCTCTCACTCTCTCTCTCAAATAAATAAATAAAATCTTTTTTAAAAATAACATTTATATTCTAACATATTGTTTGTTTAATTTTAATAAAACACAATAAGAACAAGCTTAACATGCTTTTCTTTAAGTAAGATGAAAATTAGATCGAATAACCGTTATCAGGACACAAAATTGAAACAAATTTTAAAAGAGGGATAAAGAAAACTAGGATTTATAAAAGTGAACCAGGGTAAATTTACATTTGTTCAAATGATCATGCATGTTACCCCAACCTTTACCTTAAAGACGTTAAATTGGCCCTGCAAGGTAACGTTTGATGAAACGGACCAGAAGGGTGAAAATACAGAAGTCACTTTACAGACCTGAAAAAAGTCCTGAGCCTGGAATTAATACCACTCCAGATCTGAAGCTGAACCTCTATTTCTCAATATCAAAATAGAGCAAGTGTAAGGTTTTGGTCACTATAACCTCTTTTTCTCTTTTTATGAAGTATAGTTGATACAGAGTTTTATATTAGTTTCAGGTGTACTAGATGCTGATTCGACATCTATTTATGATACAAACCTATTAGAAAAGGTGTGTGAATCTATGTGTGTGCTTGCTTTTGTGAATGCTGTGATTCCATACACTTGATTACTCTTGTAGAAGAAAAAATGCTTTTCAATGGAAAATTATGCATTTTCTTTAGCATACACGGTAGATTATCAGATTCTCTTACTTATCTTGGCAATTCTATCCCACTTGATATGAATTAACGGAGTCTTCACCCTTCCCCAATCCTACTTTTCTGTGGAAAATCAGTTTTGTATCCGTTTGCAAGTCATCCAAAATTCCTTTATTTCATGTAAGTGTATGCTGTTTTGACTTTTCTTTTGAACTGGTTATAACATCTGCCTGGTTCCTTTATAGCATGTGAGGAAAATAAATTCCTTAACGTGTGTTCATTTTTATATCTATATAAGAATCATGATTTTACTTTTTTCTGACAATTACCTTTTAACATTTTTGAAAATTTTGCTTCATCATTTTGTGATACCTTGAATTGAAGTTATTTTATTTCAATATTTGGGACTTCTTCAGATACAAAAGACGGTTCACAGAAAAGCATAGATCAAGATGGAAGAATCCTATTATTGTCTGTGTTTATTCAATCGTAATCTTTAATTTTCAGTCTGATCCATAAATTATTTAACAATTTTTATTGGATTCCAGCTAGTAAAGTTTAGTGTCCATGGCTTTGAAACAGTCTCACAAACTAAATAGAAAGCATTTTCATATTTTTTAAAAAGTAAAAATCTGAAATTTTTCTTTTGTAAGAACCTCACAAAAGAATTAGAGACTTTCATTTAATAGTTTTTTTAAACTACTTTTTTAAAGACTTATTTATTTATTTTAGAGAGGCAGTGTGTGAGCAGGTGGGGCGGCATGGGGGGAAAGAGAGAGAAAGAGAGAAAGAGAAGCAAGCACTTTGCTGAGGGCAGAGCCCAGACTCAAGGCTGGATCCCAGGACACCGTGTTCATGAGCCTGAGATCATGACCTGCACAGAAATCAAGAGTTGGACGCTTAACCTACTGAGCCATCCAGGTGTCCCAGTTTTAATAAACTTTAAATTATAAAAGTTTTATAGGTGATTTTTTAATATTAAAATCGTTATTATGGAAACATTTCCAAATACCCATTTTCATAGAATTTACCAATGAAATGATCTAATTACTACTTCCACTTCAGATAATGGTAGAAAAGTAATTTGGACCTGTCCTCTTGCTGAAAACAACCAGCAATGCTGGAATACAATTCTGCATGAAGACTTCAAAAATTTAAATCAAAGAGGTGCTTTGTAGTCTGTAGGAAGGGTAAGGATCAACAGGAGGTTTAACTACAAAGCTAATAGTGGGGGAAGAAAGAAGGAAAGGGAAGGGAAGAGAAGGGAAGGGAAGAGAAGGGAAAGGAAGGGAAGGGAAGGGAAGGGAAGGAAAGGAAAGGGAAGGAAAGGAAAGG